>NC_060070.1:122040064-122343996 GCF_922984935.1 Meles meles | reverse complement strand
AAACTCAACACCCAAAGAACAGATAATCCAATCAAGAAATGGGCAGAGGACATGAACAGACATTTCTGCAAAGAAGACATCCAGATGGGCAACAGACACATGAAAAAGTGCTCCACATCACTCGGCATCAGGGAAATACAAATCAAAACCACCATGAGATATCACTTCACACCAGTCAGAATGGCTAAAATTAACACGTCAGGAAATGAGAGATGCTGGCGAGGATGCGGAGAAAGGGGAACCCTCCTACACTGTTGGTGGGAATGCAAGCTGGTGCAACCACTCTGGAAAACAGCATGGAGGTTCCTCAAAATGTTGAAAATAGAACTACCCTATGACCCAGCACTTGCACTACTGGGTATTTAACCTAAAGATACAAACGTAGTGATCCGAAGGGGCACATGCACCCGAAAGTTTATAGCAGCAATGTCTACAATAGACAAAATATGGAAGGAACCTAGATGTCCGTCAACAGATGAATGGATAAAGAAGAAGTGGTATATATACACAATGGAATACTATGCAGCCATCAAAAGAAATGAAATCTTGCCATTTGTGATGACTTGGATGGAACTAGAGCGTATCATGCTTAGTGAAATAAGTCAATCGGAGAAAGACAACTATCATATGATCTCCCCGATATGAGGAAGTGGAGATGCAACATGGGGGGTTAGGGGAGTAGGAGAAGAATAAATGAAACGAGATGGGATTGGGAGGGAGACAAACCATAAGTGACTCTTAATCTCACAAAACAAATAGAGGGTTGCTGGGGGCTGGGGGGGTTGGGAGAGGGGGAGTGGAGTTATGGACATTGGGGAGGGTATGTGCTATGGTGAGTGCTATGAAGCGTGTAAACCTGGCGATTCACAGACCTGTACCCCTGGGGATAAAAATACATTATATGTTTATAAAAAAATAAAAAATAGGGGCGCCTGGGTGGCTCAGTGGGTTAAGCTGCTGCCTTCGGCTCAGGTCATGATCTCAGGGTCCTGGGGTCGAGTCCCGCATCAGGCGCTCTGCTCAGCAGGAGCCTGCTTCCCTCTCTCTCTCTCTGCCTGCCTCTCTTTCTACTTGTGATCTTTCTCTGTCAAATAAATAAATAAAATCTTTTTAAAAATAAATAAATAATAAAAAATTTAAAAAAAGCTTGCCACTTTCTAGGCAAGGAACAAACATTGCCTACTGCAGACAAGGAGACCCTCTGCAGACAACTGGCCTGAAAAAATGGAGCAATCAAAACACAACAGCACACCAGCACAATACACACCAGACACATTCCCTGAAACTCCCTGCCAGGCACTGGACACCATATGAACTCTTTTTCATAAACCAATTACCTCAATAGCGGGAAATTTAACAGGCTTTTCTGACAGAGAAAAAGGCAGAGACATAGATAAAATACCAAGATAGAGGAATTTATCCCAAATGAAAGAGCAGGATAAGGTCTCAAGAGATCCAAGTGAAACACATATAAGTAACATGAATAATGAAGAATTTAAAGCAACAGACATAAGGATACTTGCTGGGCCTAAGAAAAGAGTGGAAGACTTCAGGAAGGCCCTTATATCAGAGATAAAAGAGTTAAAAAGGAACTAGTCAGAAATGAAAACTGCAATAACAGAGATTGAAACAGGATGGATGCAATGAACACAAGGCTGGAAGAAGCAGAGGAATGAAGAGATATAAAACAAAATAATGGAAAATGATGAAGCTGAAAAAAAGAGAGAAAGAATTACATAACACATCAGACTTATGGAACTCAGTGACTCCATAAAAAGTAGTAACATCTGTATCAGAGGAAGAGGAACAGAGAGAAAAGAGGGCAGAAAATTTATTGCAGGAAATAATAACTGAAAACTTCCCTAATCTGGGGAAGAAAATGGACATCCAGGGCACCTAGGTGGCTCAGTGGTTTGGGCCGCTGCCTTCGGCTCAGGTCATGATCTCAGGGTCCTGGAATCGAGTCCCGCATCGGGCTCTCTGCTCGGCAGGGAGCCTGCTTCCCTCTCACTCTCTCTGCCTGCCTCTCTGCCTACTTGTATCTCTCTCAGTCAAATAAATAAATAAAATCTTTAAAAAAAAAAAAAGAAAGAAAATGGACATCCAGGTCTAGGAGGTACAGAGAACTCCCATCAAAATCAATAAAAGAAGTTTAACATCAAGACATATTGTAGGGGCGCCTGGGTGGCTCAGTGGGTTAAAGCCTCTGCCTTCAGCTCAGGTCATGGTCCCAGGGTCCTGGGATCGAGCCCCGCATCGGGCTCTCTGCTTGGCAGGGAGCCTGCTTCCTCCTCTCTCTCTGCCTGCCTCTCTGCCTAGTTGTGATTTCTCTCTGTCAAAGAAATAAAAAAAAAAAAAAGACATATTGTAATTATATTTGCAAATATACCAATAAAGAAAAAATCCTAAAAGCAGCAAGACAAAGGGAGTTCTTAACTTATAAGGGAAGACCTACAAAGCTAGACACAAATTTCTCAACAGAAATCTAGCAAGCCAGAAGGCATGCCATGATATATTCAACATGCTGAATGGGAAAAATCTGAAGCCAAGAATACTCTGTCCAACAAGATTATCATTCAGAATAGGAGAAATAAAGAGTGTCCCAGACAAACAAATACTACAGGAGTTCATGAGCAGCAAACTAGCCCTCCAAAAAATATTAAAGGGGGATCTTTGAGTGAAAAGAAAAGAACAAAAGTGACATAGACAGGAAAGGAACAGAGAAAATCTGCAGAAACAACAACAAAACAAGGACTAAAATGGCACTAAACACATATCTATCAATATTTACTCTGAATGTAAATGGACAAAATCTCCAATTAAAAGACATAAGGTGTGAGAATGAATTAAAAAAAAACACCTATCTGTTGCCTACACGAGACTCATTTTAGACCTAAACATAACTGCAGCTTGAAAGTGAAGGGATGAAGAAATATTTATTATGCAAATGTCTGTCAAAAGAAAGCCAAAGTAGTAATACTTATATTGGAGAAACTGACTTTAAACCAAAGACTGTAACAAGAGATGAAGAAGGGCACTATATCATAATAAAGGGTACAATCCAACAAGAAGATCCAACAATTGTAAATATTTATACAGCCAATATGGGAGCACTCAAATATATAAAACAATTAATAACATAAAGGAATTCATTGATAATAATACAATAATTGTTGTGGACTTTAACACCCCACTTATATCAATGGACAGATCATCTAAACAGAAAACCAACAAGGAAGCAGTGGCTTTGAATGACACACTGGACCAGAAGAACTTAACAGATATATTCAGAATATTCCATCCTAAAGCAGCAGAATACATTCTTTTCAAGGGCACATGGGATCCTCTCCAAAATAGTCACATACTAGGTCTCAATTCAGGCTTCAACAAGTACAGAAAGATTGAGATCATAACTGGGCATATTTTCTGACCACGATGCTATGAAACTTGAAGGCAACCCCAAGAAAAAATTTGGAAAGACCACAAATTCATGGAAGTTAAACAACATGCTGCTAAACAAATGCATAAGTCAGCCAAGAAATCAAAGAAGAAATTTTTAAAAAATACATGGAAAGAAGTAAAAATGAAAACACAATGGTCTAAACCTTTTGGGTGGAGCAAAAGTGGACCTCAGAGGAACATATATAGCAATACAGATTTACTTTAAAAAGTAAGAAAAATCTCGAATAAGCAACCTAACCATACACCAAAAGGAGCTTACACCTAAAGGGGAAAAATGAAAACAAAACCTAAAGCCAACAAAAAAGAAAAAAAAAGGATGTAATAAAGGTTAAATCAGAAAGAAATGATATAGAAACAAAGAAGGAGGAGGAGGGAGAAAGGGAGAAGGAAAAGCAGCAGAAATCAATGAAACCAGGAGCTGATTCTTTGGGGAAAAAAAGTAATACAATTTATAAACCACTAGCCAGACCTACCAAAAAGAAAGGTGACCAAAATAAATAAAATCACAAATGAAAGACAAAAGAGATCATAACAAACACCACAGAAATAAAATTACAGAGAATATTCTGAAAAACTACATGCCACCAAATTGTACAATCTGGAAGAAATGGATAAATTCCTAGAATCATTTAAACTACAAAAACTGAAACAGGAAGAAATAAAAAAAACTTGAATAGAATAAAAACCAGCAAAGAAATTTAATCAGTAATCAAAAATCTCCCCAAAAACAAAAGTCCAGGCCAGATGGTTTCATAAGGGAATTCTACCACATATTTAAAGAAGAATTAATATTTATTTTTCTCATACTTTTCCAAAAAATAGAACTGGAAAGAAGAGTTCAGATTTATTCTATGAGGCCAATAGTAACCTGATTCCAAAACAAGATAAAGACTCCACTAAAAATGAGAACTATAGGTCCCTGATGAACATAGATGCAAAAATTCTCGATAAAATACTATCAAATCAAATCCAGCCATACAATAAAAGAATCACTGGCTCAATATGCACAAATCATTCAACGTGATACACCACATTAATGCAAAAGAATGTAAGAACCATATGATCCTCTCAATAGATGCAGAAAAAGCATTTAACAAAGTACTACATCCACATATAATAAAAACCCTCAACAAAGTACGGTTAGAGGGAACATGTCACGACATAATAAAGACCATTAGCAGAAAACTTAATACTTAATATCAGTTTTTCCTCTATGGTGAGAAACAAGACAAAGATGTCTATTCTCACCACTGTTGTTCCACCTTAGTACTGGAAGTCCTAGCCTCAGCCATCAGACAGCAAAAAGAAATACGGGCATCCAAATCAGCTAGGGAGAATTCAGACTTCCAGTATTTGCCAGTGACATGATATTCTATGTAGAAAACACAAATGACTCCAACAAAAAATATTGCTAGAACTCATACACAATTTTAGTAAAGCTAAGGGATACAAAGTCAACATGCAGGAGTCTGATATATTTCTATACTCCAATAATGAAGCAACAGAAAGAGAAATCAAGGAATCACTCCTATTTATAAAGGCACAAAAATTAACAAGATACCTAAGAATAAACCTAACCAAAGAGGTAAAAGATCTGTACTCTGAACGCTATAAAACAAATAGAAGATGACACAAAGAACTGGAAAAACATTCCATGCTTATGATTTGGAAGACATATTATTAAAATGTCTATACTACTCAAAGCAATTTACACATTTTAATTCAACCCCTATCAAAATAACAACAGCATATTTTTACAGGGTTAAAACAATCCAATAGGGCGCTGGGTGGCTTAGTGGGTTAAAGCCTCTGCCTTCGACTCAGGTCATGATCCCAGGGTACTGGGATTGAGTCCCCCTACCTGCCGCCTGCCTCTTTACCTACTTGTGATCTCTGTCTGTCAAATAAATAAATAAAATCTTTAAAAAAATTTTTTTAAAAATCCAATAATCTGTATGGAATCAAAAAAGATACCAAATAGCCAAAGCAACCTTGAAAAAGAAAAGCAAAGCTAGAGTTATCATGATTCTGGTCTTCAAGGTACATTACAAAGCTATAGTGATAAAGACAGCATGATACTTGTACCAAAGAAGACACAAGATCATTGGAACAAAATAGAAAACCCAGAAATGAACCCACCACTCTACTATCAATTATTCTTAGACAAAGCAAGAAAGAATATCCAGTGGAAAAAAGACAATTACTTCAGCAAATGGTGTTGGGAAAATTACACAACAACATGCAAAAGAATGACACTGGACCACTTTCTTACACCATACACTAAAATAAATTGAAAATGGACAAAAGATCTAAATGTGAGACAGGAAGCCATCAAAATCCTAGAGGAGAACACAGGCAGTAACTTCTTTGACATCAGCTGCAGCAATTTCTACTAGATATGTCCCCTAAAATAAAGAGAAGAAAGCAAAAATAAACTATTGGGACTCCATCAAAACAAAAATCTTCTTCACAGCACAGGAAACGTTCCTCAAAGCTAAAAGGCAACCTATGGAATGGGAGAAGATATTTGCAAATGACATATCAGATAAAGAGTTCGTATTCAAAGCCTAGAAAAAAAATTACCAAACTCAACACCCAAAACACAAATAATCCAGTTAAGAACTAAGCAAAAGTCATGAATAGACATTTTTCCAAAGAAGACAAACAGCTGGCCAACAGACCCATGAAAAGATGCTCAACATCATTCATTATCAGGAAAATACAAATCAAATCTACAATGAGATATCACCTCATACCAGTCAGAATGGCTGAAATTAACAATGTAAGAAATAACAGGTATTGGCGAGGATGAGGAGAGAAAGGGGAACCCTCCTACACTGTTGGTGGGAATGCAAACTAGTGCAGCCACTCTGGAAAACAGCACGGAGTTTCCTCAAAAAGTTGAAAATAGCACTACCCTGAGATTCAGCAATTGCCCTACTAGGTATTTACCAAAGGATACAAAAATACTAATTTGAAGGGATACATACAGACAAACATGCAAAAAGATACATGTAGAGAAAGACATAAAATAATCAGTAATAAAGAGATCCCAATAAATAATGGCAAAAGTGCAGATAGAAATAGACAAAGGCAGAGTTGCAATGAAAGAGTGAGAGACACAACAGGGACAGAGAGTCAGAGACAGACATAAAAAATGCAGAGCCAGGGCGCCTGGGTGGCTCAGTGGGTTAAAGCCTCTGCCTTCGACTCAGGTCATGATCCCAGGGGATCGAGCCCCGCGTCGGGTTCTCTGCTCAGCAGGGAGCCTGCTTCCTCCTCTCTCTCTGCCTGCCTCTCTGCCTACTTGAAATCTCTGTCTGTCAAAAAAAAAAGAAAAAAAAATTGCAGAGCCACCCTTATGTTGATTGCAGCGTTGTTCACAATAGTCAAGATAAGGAAACACCCCAAGTGTCCATCGATAGATGAATGGATAAAGAAGATGTGGGGTGTCTGTGTGTGTGTGTGTGTGTGTGTGTGTGTGTGTGTGTGTGTATACACAATGCAATATTACTCTACCACAAGAGTATTAGGTCTTGCCATCTGCAACAATATGGCTAGATCTAGAGGGCATTATGTTAAGTGACAGGCAAAGACAGACAAATACCACTTGATTTTACTTATACATGGAATATAAAAAGCAAAACAAACAAAAAACAGACTCATAAATACAAAGAACAAACTAGTGGTTAACACAGGAAAGATGAATGGGGGATAGACAAAATGAGTGAAGAGGATTAATAGGTACATCTTCCAGTTGTAAAAGAAAGAAGTCATAGAGAGAAAAAGTCAATATCGCCAATAATTTATAAGAATGTAATATGGTGACAAATGGTGACTACACAACTATTGTGGAAACCATTGAGAAGTGTATGGAATTGTCAAATCACTGTGTTGAACACCAGATACTAACACAACATTGTATGTCAACTGTACTACAACAATAACTAAACAAACAAACAAATAAAGAAATAAAATAAAAAGATGCAGAGAGACACACTAAAAGAGACATAAAGTACAGGAAAGACACATAGAAAGAAAGGTGTACATAGAAAGAAGTTATTTTATTTTTTTTTAATATTTATTTATTTGAGAGGCCAGGGAGAGGGGCAGAGGAAGAAAGAATCTCCAGCAGACTCCCCACTGAACACAGCACCTGACACAGGGCTGGATCTCAAGAACCTGAGATCAGGGCCTGAGATGACATCAAGACCCCACGCTTAACCATCTGAGCCATTCAGGTGTCCCTGGATCTAGTAACTTCTATTATCAGCTGGACCCCAGACTTCCTAGTAACATGAACAAAGTAAAGTAGAGTTGAGTTTCAATTATGTGAAACAAGAAACAGTACTTTTATTGCTAGTTATTCAAAATAAACAATGGACCTTGATCAATGTGCCTTGCTACGATATACTTGAAACACCCCTGTGGTTCTCTGAGACACCAGGGGCCACTACACCTGTGCCGCATAATCCCACTGTCAGCTTACATACACGATGCTCACCATACCTAAAGAGAGGCCGGCACACCCTTAGGCCATTGCATGGAACAACACTAACTACCCATGAAGGAAGTGACTATCGGATTGATCTTCTATCTCCTCTGCCTGCTCTTCACTTGGCACCCATAGGTGCCCCTAGTTTCCCTTCAGGGAGCAGTATGACCCTTTCCTTCTGCACTGGTTTCCTGCCTCCACCCAGTTAAGAAGACTCAGGGTACAGAGAACACATAATCATGTTTAATCACTGTAAAATCTCTACATTCAGCTAAACAGCTTCAATGTGCTGCTCTTGCACCATCTGAGAAGGAAGAATGGAAACAGAAAAGCCTTTGGGGCGGGAGTAGATGCTGCTGGCAGGGAGCTCACAGGCAGAGACTCCGAGGTCAGTGCAGGAAGCAGCACCACAGTCAGATCCCCGGGGCAGGGGTCACAGGAAGTGACCTGGTGACTGGGTCTGAGGCACTGTAGGACTCTGATCCATGTGAGGGACAGGGTGTCATGCTGCTGGGAATTCTGGGCAAGGACAGGCGGACAACACAGAAGGCGGAATCCCAGGTATCCTCCGGCATCAGTGCAGGAGCCCTGTAGGAAAGAGGGTGATCAGCACAAGGGACCCGAAAGGACATGCCCTCTCCCCGCCTCTCGGGGTCACTGCAGCATCAGAGAAAGCTGGGATCCAGGGCATACAGTCATCACCTCCCCCAATATCTCTGGAAAGGTGCATCAACTCATGAGAACAGGGCACTCCGGCTGCACACAGAGGTGTGGGAAGCTGTGGAGCAGCTGTTAGCCTTCAGGGGATATTAAGGTTTTACTAAATTAATAAATCTTTCCACCACTAGTAGCCTTTCATTTATAAACTCTCACAGGCAGTAGCTGCCAACATGAAGCACAACGTGGGCATCATCCTGGTGTCTAACACCCAAGACGTGGTTCTGGTCCCACGTTTCACAGAAAGATGCCACCAAAGTTGTGGCCTGGTTCTGGAACAACTCTGGGTCTGCCTACAGAAACTGGGCAAACTTGTCCCTAACTCTTGATCTCTGTCGCAGGGACGAGGCCATGAACTGAGTGCCTCGCCTCATGCTCTGCCCTGTTTCACCGGTGCCCACACCCCCACCGAATCAGAGCAGAACTAGTACCTGCTGGCGGAGACCCACGAGGTCCTACAAAAAGAAACGATACAGAAAAAGGTCTCATTACACAAACAGCCAGTCTCTCACTCACCCTAAAGGGCGGTGAGATAAACAACTTAAGTGGAATTGCACATTCTCCCCACCCATCAACCACAAGACCTTAACTACCCTAAGTTAAATCCCCCAAATGAATGAAACTGTCCCAGAAGGAAGGGAAGCAGAGGCTCTGACCCTTGTAAAGAAGGAAGCATTCAGAAAGGAGCCAGACAATGATGAACTGTCAGGAAGCCCTAGAATTTACTCCAACTGGGGCCTCCGTGATGGGGCGCCTTTCAACCAGGAACGTCAGATTCCAAAGCCTCCACCGAGGTTGTCCTACCTCCTCCCACCACCAGCCCAGCCTCCTTCCTTTCAGGGTCAGAAGGAAAGAGCTACATCCAGAGGCACAGGCCCCCCTGAACAGAGAGCCTCAGGCACAGCCCTTCTCCCCCATTTCCCCAGAGCGCCTTACCTTTCTGGCTCCTGTGACGGACGATAAGGCCCAGCCCGAGGAAGATCAGCCCCAGCACAAAGCCTCCGATGCCACTCAGCATCTTGCTCTGGGCAGATTCCGACTGTGCCCCTAGGAGCAGATCCTGAGTGTAAGGGCTGTCCCCACACCCCACAGAATCCCTATGGGAAGCCTGAAGTCCAGTCTGAAGTATAGGAGCTGGAGGAGCCAGGCAAACCTAGTGTTTCTTTCTGACCACCCTTAGGGAGGAAAGGACCCACTGACAGACCCTCACACCCAGTGGGTATGTGAGAGAGAGAGAGGGAAGCTGGATCCTGCCCCTCCAGACACAACCTTAACCTCAGACTCCAAGGCCCCAGTCACCAGCCAGAGTATAAATCCTTCAGAGGTACAGGGCTGGGCTATGGGGTCGGGGTGTGGAGAATGATCTCTCTAGTATCTAGAAAGACAATGAGATCGAAATTGTTCTGATGCTCCTGCCATGGGCATCAATAGTGACATCAAGGATGAGGAATGGAATGGGACGGGCTGGAGGAAGCTCTGCTCTCTGTCTTGTGGGGCCCATGGTGAAAGGAAACAGATTGCCCCTTACGCCACTCCACTGTGATGGGGCTCTGGAGGCTGGGGTGCTCCACATGGCAGGTGTAGACATCTCCTCGCTGGGGAGTCATTTCCAGCATCACAAGGATCTGGAAGGTCCAGTCCCCATTCCTAATAAGTGGAGTGGACACCACACCAGCTTTCTCCTCCTGGTCATTCCGAAACCACCGAACTTTGATCTGGCCTGGGTAGAAATCTGTCACCGAGCAGACCAGCATGTTGTGGTGGTTCAGAACCTCCGTCCTGGATGGGGAGATGGTCACTGTAGGTTCCACTGAGGGGAGTAACAGACAAGAAAAGACAGTGAGATGTGAGACTCCACGGCAAGTCTCCCCACGGAGAAGAGTCCTGTCTTGGTACCAGGGTGGAAAGATCCCTGGATTCTGAGTCTTGGATTAAGATCTGAGCTTGAACACTTTATTAGTTTGAATAAACATATGAGTCAGCTTTCTTTTCATACTCTGAGTAAATCATAGTAGTAATCATCATAGTAATCATCCTATAAAAGTTATTCTCTTGATACTAATTGATAAAATGAGGCATTTTGAAATTACAAATTACTACATTACACAGGATACTATTCATAAAATTTTTAAAAATAAAAATAATAAAGCAGGACTTCTTTCTCTCTACACCTTTTGACGTATAAAGTGGTTGCTAATCTCTAACTCCCAAGGTAGTTGGTTGTGCAATTAAATTGTGTTATATAGATGGCATGTGGTAAGGTATCTTTCTAGACATTCGTGCTTATTAAATATCTACAATTAACTTGCAGAATGTCTACCCCTTAAGTGGATGGTGATGATCTGAGCAGGAGTTCGGGGGAAGGAGGATGAGTAGGGCTTAGGCCAAAGGAAACCTGAAACAATTTTTATTCAATAATTTAATAGCATCAGTTTATTGACTCCAAAACTTCAGCTCTATTTTGACATTGGTTGAGATTTTGTAAGAAATTAAAATTCTGCCTTACAACACCATTCAATACTGTTTATATTTTTAGTAAACACCTTTTTCTTAGACTTTGCATTCACAAACCCTAAGTTATCAAGATTGAAGTCACAAGGGTTACTTTAAAACATGAAGCCAAATAATAATGTCTAATTAATAGAGTCAGTTTTAAGGCTTATTTTCCCTTCTATTTTCTCTTTAGCTTAAGTGTACGGGTGGCCAAGTGCATTCATTCATTAATCCCAGGAAGGTTTGCACTCACACTACCTGGCAGTCACGCGGTCAGGTACTAGGCAGACAAGGTTAAGCAGTTCCTACCCCCCAGAGAAGACCAGGACTAGTCACAGCCACTTAAGAAAACAGCATTACGATGAATCATAATTTGAAACCAAGAAGTCCGAATTTGGCATGTGAAGATTCTAACATATTTACCACGTGTACCAGGCGTCCTCCCCGGACCGGGCGGAGCTCACTAAGCTGCGCAGGGGCAGGGATGGGGGGCTCACTGGGCTCTGCTCAGGGAACGGTGTGGAGGGAGGAAGCAAACACACTTAGGGTGGCAGGCGGGGAAGCACAGAAATGGTGGAAACCGCAGAGGAAGCTGCCCCTCTGGATGGATCTGCCCACCTAACAGTGCAGGGCTGTGAGGTCCACCCCCTCGCTCTGCACCGCCTCCTTGCCCCTCCACCACAGGACCGCCCCCACCTCTCTGTCTGGGCCTCCCCATTGCCCCATGGGCAGCTGGGCAGGGCCCACCCTCCCAGCGCTAGAGGCCGCTGCAACACGATTCGGTCTGCCCCTCCCCACCGAGTGACTGCTTGGCAGAAGGGGGACGGCCACGGAAGGCTAAAGGTCTGGCGCTCACCTCGCCTCTGCACCGTGAAGCTCTCATCAGTCAGGTAGTTGTGTCTGCACACCGTGTCTGTCTCGGCCTCCGTTCTCTCCAGGATGTCCTTCTGGCTGTTCCAGTACTCAGCGTCCGGCCGCCCCAGCTCGGTCACCGGCCGGTACTCCCCCACGTCGCTGTCGTAGCGCACGAACTCCTCCCGGTTATAGATGTATCTGTTCACGCTCCGCACCCGCTCCGTCCCGTTGGTGAAGTAGCACTCGCCCTTAAACTGGAACACGAAATCCTCTGCGGGGAAGCACCGCGGGTCAGTCAGGCCCTCGCCCCTCAGCCCAACCAAAAGCCACCGCCCGGTGGGCCTTGTGGGGCGCTGGCAGGCGGCCTGATACACCTGAAGGTCTCCGCCTTGGATGCCTGTCACCGCTGCCCTGAGCAACCTCCAGTGGAGGAAAGAAAGCCCCTCTCTAGGGACAAGCCCTGCGACCTCTGAGCCCTGCCTGAGCCTGAGAACTGAGGAAAACAGGGCAGTCGGGCTGATTTTACATCCATCCCTGTGCCCAGATCAGGACATTCTCACATGAAATCCCATTTTCCATAGAACTTCAAGGAACCTCAGAGACAAACAAATGTCTGCCTAACCACAAGAGTTCAAGAGAATGAGCAGAAAGATGAGAATTTATCTTCACTTCCTCCTGACAAGCATATTCTCTTGGTCCCCTGCAAAGGGCCTTCCTTCTAATGCCTGGGTTTACCCTGAGTTTCTGTCACACGCACACAACTGCACTGTGAGGTTGCTCACTCCTGTGGGCTAGAAGGGTCACACCCCAACCAAATCCTAGAGAGAAAAATTTTGTAACAGAAAGAACACAAGTCTTTTGAATGAGATAAAATAGATTTCCAGTTAAACCCTGCCACTTACCAACTTGAGAAGGTTACTAAACAGAGTAGCTATATTATACATATAATTTGTAAACCGGAAGTTATAATCGCTACACATAGCATTGTTAGGAAGATCCAGAGAGAATTCATATGAAGATACAAATCTTGTGGCTGAAATTGTTTTTCAGTATGTGCTGTTTCCTCTTCTTTACATTCTCCTCTCTCCTAAATTCAGTCCACCATCAATTCAAGTCTCTGAATCCCACACAAATTACTATCTGACCATAAACTAGTGCTACTTGAAGTTAAGACTCCTGTCTGTGGTCACCCAGTCAGCTTCACTCAAATACCAAGAGTTTGCATCCATTCACACCCCACTCAGAATCAGGAACGTAGAGTCCTTTTAGTCAAATACAAATACTACAGAGACCATCGCTGTCCCATATTTCTCCAACACAGAATCCCATAGTGTGTGGTCTCTGAAATGAAAAATCCTGCTGTGATTTTATTTTCTTACTTTCAAAATATCCTTATTTTCAAAAATAACCTGAATGTCACTTTGTATGAATGTCAGTGGTAGCAGATGCATGTTTTGTTTCCTCCTCCCCATTATAACATCCCCAGGATGGTTTGAGTCCAGGGGATGGGCATTGTCCTCATCCTTAGAGGTGGCAATGAGAATGTAACACAGCTGTCTACCCCAAAGAGAGAAAACCTATAAAAAGACTATATTCTGAGACCATAGAACCTTCCACACTCTAAACCAAAGGTCCTTCAGAGCCTGCTCTGGGGAGCAGGTGCCCTGCACTTACTTGGAGAGTCTCTGCCCTCAGCCACTGGGACGCTCAGCACCACCAAGATCGCCATCACAGCTGCTGTCCAGAGGCCTCTGGGGATCCACAGTGCCATCTTCCCAGGCATCACTGGGAACAAGGGAAAAGAGATAGTAGTCAACACAGCTCCCACCCGGTGGCTCTGAGTACTCATTTCAGAGAATAAAGACCTGTGAAGGCTTCCATCCACAGTAGGATTGGAGAGTCCCTAGGAAGGGAACCAATCAGCACTAGAGCTAAAGTACCTCATCGGTCTCTGGGCAGAGATTTTTTATGAAGGTTCTCAGTTTTTAGGCATATTCTCAGTCCTAGGTTCAGAGTCCCTAGAAAGTGAACCAATCACCACTGGAGCTGAAATTCCTCGTCTGTCTCTGGGCAGACAGTTTTTCTGAGAGTTCTTAGTCCAATTATTTATGAAGGTTCTCAGCCTGGCAGTATGTCTTCATCAAATTACACTAGATGAACTTTTGAGGTGAAGATTTTCTCCTAGTTACAGAAAGTCTAGAGATTGAATGCCTCAGAGATTAAAGAACTGAATGAAAAATGACTCAAGAGTAAACATCTTTGTGACATTAAGGATTTTTAGTTTGTATGCCTGGGATTTTTAGTAGAAAATAAGTAGGAAATCATATTTCAGGAAAGAGAGAATTATTGTCTCAGAGATGGCTACTTCTATTAGCTTAGACACTCTAAGGAGCCTTAAATTGTGGTGGGAAGAGCATCGTTCTTACGAGGGAAAGGTTTTGACCTGCAGTTCTACTACTAATAGGCTTTATGAGAGTCAGTGAATTACTGAATTTCTTTTGCCTCAGGCTTCTCTTGGTAAAATGTGGATCACATTTCATGCATTTTATGTCCAGGTCATCATATACACAAACTTAAGACTAATATGGCTTGTTTAATATTGCAAAATGTTCCTCAGCTGCCATGTGCAACTGTTGGGAATACCAGGTTAATATGGAGAGCAAGAAAACAAGCTGAGAAGAAAAAAAACAGTGACACCCAGTCCTGTGGGCATGCGATTCTTCATTATGCAAGAGTATTTAATATTTGTGCTTTTTGACTGAAAATATTTGAAAAGGTAAGTTCACTTTTAAGCTATGTCATCCTATGTTAGCAAAGGTGCAACCCACAAACATTCACAGAAGTCAGACTCCATCACCTTTAGTTACAAGGGTAGAGTGCAAAAGATGTGGAGAAGCATATCCTGGGGCCTGAATGGTACTAATGAGGGAGCAGATGTTAGAGTTGTAGATTGTGCACCGATGTGGCACTTACTGGGCCAGCCCTAAGTTATCAAACTGTGAATGGCAACAGTATCGCTGTGTCTTTTTAACAGATCTATTAATTATCAGGCTCCTCTTGACCATGACTAGGGTCGGTGTTACATGGTTATAGAGCAATTACAACAGTGGTGGCAAACACTGATAAACAAAACATTAAGTATCTTCCACCCTTCTCTCCCTCCTTCTATCTCTTCCCTATGTTTTGTGTTCCTTTATAACAGAAGTCAGGATCTGAAAGCAGAGTGTAAGGAGTTTACCAGGTAAAAAGAAATAGGGCAGAGACACAAGAAGTTTCCATTAGCGGCACATGAAAGCAGTGAGTCAGCTCAGTATTCTGTACTAGGTGCATGGTTCCAGAGCACCTGAGACTTAGTCTCCAGGCTTCGACTAGCAGTGCTGTACTTAGGATCAGAATAAGGAGAGTTTCCATGGTGGGATGGAAAGAGAAAGGAGGGACATCAGAGCTAGAATAGGGTTGGGGGCAAGGAAGTGTGGTCAAAAGGGGACCTAGAAGGTACATTAGTCCCCTCAAGCCCCACCTCAGTGTCTCTCAGAATAAATGGAGAAGTCTGGCCCATCCCTTCCCTCTTGTCTTAAGGGGAAATTCTCTCCACTCTGTTGTGGGTCTGTGTGTAGAGGCTGAATCAGACCTGCGCATTGCCCAGTCTCACAGGCCTCTTCGCACTTTCCAATGAGCAACAAAATTATCAGCTTAGAACACTCTTTCTGATTGGCTAAAACCTCATCTGCAAGGCTCTGGCTTCTGCCAGCTGCCTCCCCCTGAACCAGTCAGCATTCTCCACATTTCCTAGAGCTCTCTGTGGTCCTCATACTCTGTTGCATTATTCAGGGAAGCCACTGCTGGCCTCGCCTAAGAGGAAAGCAATTCAGACAACTGATTCCAGGTGCTTATCTCAGTCACCCTGCTGGGTCTCTGTGGAGGCAGAGCACTTAGGATGAAGGCAGTGTGTACCCCATGTGGGTAGATGGTGCAATATAGAAATGGTCATGAAATGGGGCAGGCTTATCATAAAGATATTCTCCCCAGAGGACTTACTTTGTTCCACCAGAAAGAAAGATAAAATTTTTGGACTCCTTGTGGAAATTTAGGGAGAAGTTATCATCCCTGGTCAGCATCCCTTGGGAAAGTTTCTTGGTCAGTGTAGTTAATTGTAAGCATAATAATAATCATCATCTGTGACCAGAAGGGCCCTCCAGGACCCTATTCTGTATTTAATTCAGGAATTTTAAAATGTTATATATTCTGAAAGGTTCTATGATTTCCCTAATGCCAGTAATAATATAATAGAAATCCTGTCCCAGCATATTATTTCCCTTTAATAAAAATTTAGCAAGCATTTGTCCCTAATTTTTTCTAAATCTTTATAAAGCTGCTTATATATGACCCCAATATCAACCCAATTATATGAATTTTCCATGACACATATAAAGTAGGCCCTCACTGTTAGCCCAGTTATCTCATCTTAGTCACATTTTAGAATCTGAAGAAGGAGTAGACTTAGGAACACATCGGCCATGGATAAACCATTTCAGCTCTGAAAGACTTCATTTGCCTCATCTGTAGAAGTATTACACACCTCACTGGACCGCTGTCATGAGCACAGATATAATTTGTAAAAGTCCTCTGTAATCTATGCTGAGTAACACACACATTAGTTCTTATTATAGTAGTGAGCACATTTATATAAAACATCATTAACAGACACAGAAAATTCTTCTTGTTATTTCTCATGTCTCTTCAGATGACAGAATCATCATAGTTTTGAATTCCTGCTTCTTCCCTCATCAGTATGGAGAGAAAGGGAACAGAAAATATAGTAGATCGGGGCGCCTGGGTGGTTCAGTGGGTTAAATCCTCTGCCTTCAGCTCAGGTCATGGTCCCAGGGTCCTGGGATCAAGCCCACATCAGGCTTTCTGCTCAGCAGGGAGCCTTCTTTCCCCTCTCTCTCTGCCTGCCTCTCTGCCTACTTGTGATCTCTCTCTTTCAAATAAATAAATAAAATCTTTAAAAAGAAAAAAAAGAAAGAAAGTATAGTAGATGTATTTAACCTTGAACCCATTACATGTTTCCTCTCTGAAGTGCTATGAATATCATTGCACAAGAACTACCATTTCAGCTATAATTTCAGTATCAGAATCTGGTCCTCCTCTCAGTGTGCCCACAAATGTGGAAACTTGCGTGCAAAACACAGAGTCTCAATACAAACTGAGGAAATAAGAAAGTGAACACAGCTGTGGGAGCTACATGGACAATTACGGCACCCATCTAGGTTTGACTGAAAGGAAAAGAGTCTGGTCGCTTCTCATTGTGACTTCTGACAAACGTCTAAAAGCCCCATCCAGTGCCACTTGCCTGAGTGCCCCACAGTCCTGACTTTCATGATCATGAGTCCCCCTGTGTCTGAGCTCTGACACATACATCTATGTAGTTTCATTTCGGATAATTCTCTCTTCGCCAAAATCCAACAGAAGTCAGATGGTGGGTCCTGTCACTCAATACTTTTTACACACCTACACAGTTAAGGTCCTGGGTTTCAAAGGTGAACCTGCATGGATCCTATCTTCTAAGAGGTCAGACATATGTGGGGAAAAATAAAAGAGGAAAGTTTGTAACAACCACCAAAGGACAATGTGAAGCACTGCTGACTAAAGGCAAGACCCAGCAGTGCTGAAAGTCCAGGGGACACTTAAAACTGTCAAACAATCATGGGGCCCATTAGTTCAGTTATTTTCTTTTCTCTTGGAAAGGGTTGGCAACATAAGACTAGGAGATGATGATGATTGATAGGTTTATTCATGCATAATAATTTTGCAAAATGAGAATGAAGAGTTGATGGTACAAGGGTAATGAGAGGTTGAAAGTCAAGCTTTTCAGGTGTGCCTCTTAGAGGAGGTGATGGCTCAGCAGATAAAGGGCTACGTTCGTTTCAGGCAAAAAGGCTTACATGAGTGCAGGGGTAAGTAGGACGCTCAGAGCATATTGTTTGGTGTGAGTAGAGTGGGATTTGGTTATCCTGGTCCTTGTGAGCTGTGATGACAGCACCATTCAAAGCTGTCTGGGTTTTCCTCACAGTGTGACAAGGAAAAATAGAGGGAATTTAAGCAGAGGGGCACCATGACATGCTGGTCCTTTCATGAAGCTACCTTGGAAGCAGCATGGAGGGGACTCTTCAAAGGATCTGAAAATTACCTTTTATGATCTGGAAAGGATCCAGGTTAGTTTGATGAGCCTAATTCACCAAAATTTGATTTACTGAGGAACAAGTCTGTCAATGATCAGTTTGCTAAATTGCCAAGATTATTAAAGTGCCCCAAACTAATTTCCCCTTTTTTCCTATTTCTAAAGTCTGTAGATATTCTTATTGATGTGTTAAAAGTATTTTTAGAAGACTGTCAATCACAGATCTCCAACTTTCTGGGGTCCTCTCACTCTCCCATGATTCCCATTCTTTTGCCCTCTGGGCTCCACTTCATCTTTCTGCTGAAAAACAGACCCCCGTTTCCATGAAGCTTTATAACAAATGCATTTATAAACACAAAATGAGAACTGGTCAATCACACTTCACAATTTCAGAAGTTCTTTAAGATGTTTTAATATAAATTGGAGTAGAAATTTATCTAGAAAATATATTTTGGTTGAATTTGGTAAATGTTATGACTTGATCCTTTAGAGAAATTAGCAAAAAGGCTTTAAAATGCTAAAAATCATGAAATGAAATACAATTCTTAAAAGAATTTGGCACCAAGTTAAATATAAACTGAATGTTTCTACATGAAATGCTATCATTTTATGTTCACTAGACAAGTAATGAGTAAATTTAGTAAAACTATTTCTCAAGCAAAGTTGGGTTAAATTACTAAATGCACTAACTCGAGTCATATGTCACTCAGCAAACTGAGACTCGGGCTACTCGGTGTGAATTGGCCATTTGTTAAGTAAATTGATCTTTTGAAATAAGCCCCTGACCTGTCAGGCACATCCTTGAGACTAAACAGGAAACTTCACCCACAAGTTACTTTTATCCAGTACTTGTTTCTGGGCCAGACTTCTCAAATATAAAATGCTCCAATAGTAAGCCCGACATTTCAAGAAGGAGGAGAGAGTTGCCTTGGTTTAAGGAAGTGGTTACTAGACCAGGAACATAACCAAATATGGAATATTGCTTTAAAAAAAAAAAAAGGATTCACTGAGGTCGTGTTTGAGTTAAATCATTAAATACTCTCCAGCCGGTGAGCAGGTGTGAGGTAACATCACTTGTCTCTGGCAGACCAAGCCACTAAGTCTGTCAGAGAAAAACGTTACTTATAAGAGCAATAAATATAAAAACTCAAACTTCACCAGCATGTGTACAATCCCACAATAAGATATGACCTAAGAACAGAAAGAAGTTTAATAATAAAGATAACCATATTCTTGAACAGGACAACTTGTGTCAATTTCCCAAATAAAATACTTAAATTTGGTGATGCTTTAATCTAAATATCCATAAGATAATTTTATTAATAAAATGTTTCTAATTTTTGTCAAGAATAATAATGGTAACTAATAGTTGTTAATAAGTAAAATGGGGGTTGCTCTAATAGATGTCTATAACTTATTTTAAAGTCAAATAATTAAAAAATGTGTCATACTTTGCCAAAAGAAGGATAACTGTAGAATAAAATCAAATGCACAGAAACAGAACCTAATTTTTGTTAAGATTAATGAGATTAAGAAGTTTACTATATTTCTAGGAATCTGTTAACTTTTTTTTTTTCAGCATAATAG
Source organism: Meles meles (assembly GCF_922984935.1). NCBI lineage: Eukaryota > Metazoa > Chordata > Mammalia > Carnivora > Mustelidae > Meles > Meles meles. Next base: position 122,324,203 of record NC_060070.1, on the reverse strand, counting down.
TATTCATTATTTTTGCAACACACCCAGTGCTCCATGCAATACGTGCCCTCCCTATTACCCACTACCTGGTTCCCCAACCTCCCACCCCCCCACCCCTTCAAAATAGTCTGGTTGTTTCTCAGAGTCCATAGTCTCTCATGGTTCATCTCCCATTCCAATTTCCCTCAAGTCCCTTCTCCTCTCCAACTCCCCATGTCCTCCATGTTATTTGTTATGCTCCACAAATAAGTGGAACCATATGATACTTGACTCTCTCTGCTTGACTTATTTCGCCCAGCATAATTTCTTCCAGTCCCGTCCATGTTGCTACGAAAGTTGGGTATTCATCCTTTCTGATGGAGGCATAATACTCCATTGTGTATATGGACCACATCTTCCTTATCCATTTATCCGTTGAAGGGCATCTTGGTTCGTTCCACAGTTTGGCGACCGTGGCCATTGCTGCAATAAACATTGGGGTACAGATGGCTCTTCTTTTCACTACATCTGTATCTTTGGGGTAAATACCCAGCAGTGCAATTGCAGGGTCATAGGGATGCTCTATTCTTAATTTCTTCAGGAATCTCCACACTGTTCTCCAAAGTGGCTGCACCAACTTGCATTCCCACCAACAGTGTAAGAGGGTTCCCCTTTCTCCACATCCTCTCCAACATACATTGTTTCCTGTCTTGCTAATTTTGGTCATTCTAACTGGTGTCAGGTGATAATCTCAATGTGGTTCTAATTTGAATCTCCCTGATGACTAGTGATGATGAACATTTTTTCATGTGTCTGATAGCCATTTGTATGTCTTCATTGGAGAAGTGTCTGTTCATATCTTCTGCCCATTTTTTGATATGATTATCTGTTTTGTGTGTGTTGAGTTTGAGGAGTTCTTTATAGATAGTGGATATCAACCTTTTGTCTATACTGTCATTTGCAAATATCTTCTCCCATTTTGTGGGTTGCCTCTTTGTTTTGTTGACTGTTTCCTTTGCTGTGCAGAAGCTTTTGATCTTGATGAAGTCCCAAAAGTTCATTTTTGCTTTTGTTTCCTTTGTTTTTGGAAACATATCTTGAAAGAAGTTGCTGTGGCTGATATCGAAGAGGTTACTGCCTACGTTCTCCTCTAGGATTCTGATGGATTCCTGTCTCACATTGAGGTCTTTTATCCATTTTGAGTTTATCTTTGTATATGGTGTAAGAGAATGCTCGAGTTTCATTCTTCTACATATCGCTGTACAGTTTTCCCAGCACCATTTATTGAAGAGACTGTCTTTTTTCCATTGTATATTTTTTCCTACTTTGTCAAAGATTATTTGACCATAGAGTTGAGGGTCCATATCTGGGCTCTCCACTCTGTTCCACTGGTCTATGTGTCTGTTTTTATGCCAGTATCACACTGTCTTCTGATCACAGCTTTGTAGTAAAGCTTGAAATCGGGTAACGTGATGCCGCCAGTTTTATTTTTGTTTTTTAACATGTCCTTAGCAATTCAGGGTCTCTTCTGATTCCATACAAATTTTAGGATTATTTGCTCCAGCTCTTTGAAAAATACTGGTGGAATTTTGATCGGAATGGCATTAAAAGTATAGATTGCTCTAGGCAGTATAGACATTTTAAAAATGTTTGTTCTTCTGATCCAAGAGCATGGAACTGTCTTCCATCTTTTTGTATCTTCTTCAATTTCTTTCATGAGTGTCCTGTAGTTCCTCAAGTACAGGTCCTTTACCTCTTTGGTTAGGTTTATTCCCAGGTATCTTACGGTTCTTGGTGCTATAGTAAATGGAATTGATTCTCTAATTTCCCTTTCTATATTTTCATGGTTAGTGTATAAGAAAGCCACTGATTTCTGTACATTGACTTTGTAACCTGCCACGTTACTGAATTGCTGTATGAGTTTTAGTAGTTTGGGGGTGGAGTCTTTGGGGTTTTCCATATAAAGAATCATGTCATCTGTGAAGAGAGAGAGTTTGACTTCTTCCTTGCCAATTTGGATACCTTTTATTTCTCTTTGTTGTCTGATTGCCGTTGCTAGAACTTCTAATACTATGTTGAACAAGAGTGGTGAGAGTGGGCATCCTTGTCGTGTTCCTGATCTCAACGGGAAGGCTGCAAGCTTTTTCCCATTGAGGATGATATTTGCTGTGGGTCTTTCAGAGATAGATTTTATGAAGTTGAGGAATGTTCCCTCGATCCCTATACTTTGAAGCGTTTTCATCAGGAACGGATGCCGGATTTTGTCAAATGCTTTTTCTGCATCAATTGAGAGGACCATGTGGTTCTTCTCACTTCTCTTATTGATCCATTCTATCACATTGATTGATTTGCGAATGTTGAACCAACCTTGTAACCCAGGGATGAATCCCACCTGGTCATGGTGGATCATCTTTTTAATGTGCTGCTGGATCCTGTTTGCTTGGATCTTGTTGAGAATCTTTGCATCCATATTCATCAGTGATATTGGTCTGAAATTCTCCTTTTTGGTAGGGTCTTTGCCTGGTTTGGGGATCAGGGTAATGCTGGCTTCATAAAAAGAGTCTGGAAGTTGTCCTTCTGCTTCAATTTCTTGGGACAGCTTCAGGAGAATTGGTCTTATTTCTTCTTTGAAAGTTTGGTAGAATTCCCCAGGGAATCCATCAGGTCCTGGGCTCTTGTTTTTTGGGCAGTTTTTGATCAATTCTTCAATCTCATTACTAGATATCGGTCTATTCAGGTTGTCAATTTCTTCCTGGTTCAATTTTGGGAGTTTGTAGCTTTCCAGGAATGCATCCGTTTCATCTAGGTTGCTTAGCTTATTGGCATATAACTGTTGGTAATAATTTCTGATGATTGTTTCTATTTCCTTGGTGTTAGTTGTGATCTCTCCCTTTTCATTCATAATTTTATTAATTTGGGCTTTCTCTCTTTTCTTTTGGATTAGTGTGGCCAATGGTTTATCGATCTTATTGATTCCTTAAAAAAACCAGCTTCTAGTTTCATTGATACGTTCTACTGTATCCCTCGTTTCTACCTCATTGATCTCTGCTCTAATCTTGATTATTTCCCTTCTTGCATGTGGAGTTGGTTTGATTTATTGTTGATTCTCCAGTTCTTTAAGGTGTAGAGACAGCTGGTGTATCTGGATTTTTCAATTTTTTTGAGGGAGGCCTGGATGGCTATGTATTTCCCCCTTAGAACCACCTTTGCTGTATCCCATAGGTTTTAGACTGAAGTGTCTTCACTATCATTGGTTTCCATGAATTGTTTAAGTTCATCTTTTTTTTTTATATATTTTATTTATTTGACAGAGAGAAATCACAACTAGACAGAGAGGCAGGCAGAGAGAGAGGAGGAAGCAGGCTCCCCACGGAACAGAGAGCCCAATGCGGGGCTCGATCCCAGGACTCTGGGATCATGACCTGAGCGGAAGGCAGAGGCTTTAACCCACTGAGCCACCCAGGCGCCCCTGTTTAAGTTCATCTTTGATCTCCTGGATAATCCAAGCATTCTTAAGCAAGATGATCTTTAGCTTCCAGGTGTTTGAGTTCCTTCTGAACTTTTCCTTGTGATTGAGCTCCAGTTTCAAAGCATTGTGATCTGAGAATATGCAGGGAATAATGTCAGTATTTTGGTATCGGTTGAGTCCTGATTTGTGCCCCAGTATGTGGTCTATTCTGGAGAAGATTCCATGTGCACTTGAGAAGAATGAGTATTCTGTTGTTTTAGGGTGGAATGTTCTGTATATGTCGATGAGGTCCATCTGGTCCAATGTTTCATTCAATGCTCTTATTTCTTTATTAATTTTCTACTTCAATGACCTGTCTATTACTGAGAGAGGTGTATTAAGATCTCCTACTATCAATGTATTCATATCAATATGACTCTTTATCTTGATTAATAGTTTTCTTATGTAAGTGGCTGCTCCCATATTGGGGCATAGATATTTACAATTGTTAGATCATCTTGGTGGATAGTCCCTTTAAGAATTATTTAGTGTCCTTCTGTATCTCTGACTATAGTCTTTAGTTTAAAATCTAATTTATCTGATATGAGAATCGCTACTCCGACCTTCTTTTGAGGCCCATTGGCATGAAAGATGCTTTTCCATCCCTTCACTTTCAGTCTGGGTGTATCTTTAGGGTCAAAATGGGTCTCTTGTAGACAGCATATGGATGGGTCCTGTCGTTTTATCCAATCTGCAACCCTGTGTCATTTTATGGGCACATTTAGGCCATTCACATTGAGAGTGATTATTGATAGATAGATTTTTATTGACATCGTGTTACCTTTGAAGTCTTTCTGTCTGTAGATTGTTTCTATATTTCTATTCAATGATATTCTTGGGATTTTTTTCTCTTTTATAGGACCCCCCTTAATATTTCCTGCAGTGTCGGCTTGGTGGTTGCATAGTCTTTTAAGCATTGCTGGTCCTGGAAACTCTTTATCTCTCCATCCATTTTGAATGTCAGTCTTGCTGGATAGAGTATTCTTGACTGCATGTTCTTCTCATTTAGTACCCTGAATATATTTTGCCAGCTCTTCCTGGCTTGCCAGGTCTCTTTGGACAGGTCTGACGTTATTCTAATGGGCTTTCCTCTGTATGTAAGGAGCTTCTTTGTCCTAGCTGCTTTTAAGAGGGTCTGTCTAGAATCATAATTCCTCATTTTAACTATAAGGTGTTGTGAGGACTTTCAAGAATCTAAAATCTTGGGGGGAACCTCTCTGCCTCTCATACATGAACGTTGTTTCCATTCGTGAGACTGGGAAAATTTTCATAGACAACTTCTTCCACTATAACTATATCTTCTAGACTTCTTTCTTTTTCTTCCCCTTCAGGGATTCCAATAATTCTGACGTTGGAACGTTTCTTGGCATCGTTTATTTCCCTGATTCTGTTTTCGTGGCTTCTGAGCTGTTTGTTCCAGGCTTCCTCCTGATCCTTTCTCTCTATCTGTTTGTCCTCCAGATCACTAATTCTATCTTCTGACTCAGTTACCCTAGCTTTTAGAGAATTTAGATTAGATTGGAATTCATTGAGAGCATTTTGAACATCATCCCTGGTGGCTTTCAGTTCTGCCCTAATCAATTCTGTTTGGTCATCCATGGCTTTCTCCAACCTAGCTATTGCCTGGATAATTGTTAATCTGAATTCCTTTTCCGACATATTGTCTATGTCCATAGCCATTAGCTCTGTTGCAGAAGGTCCATCCTCTGTATTTTTCTTCTGTTGGGCATTCCTCCTCCTATTCATTTTGGTAAAAGATGACTGAATGGATGCAGCTGGATTTATCAATTGTGGTGCAGTCAAGGTGCACCCTGGAACACTTCTGTGCAATCAGGGTTCCCACCCAAAGAGAGAAAAAAGAGAAGAAGAAATAGAGAAGAAGGAAAAAAAAAGAAATAAAGAAGGAAAAAAGAGAGAGAGAGGGAGATACAGGAAAAAAAGCGAAGATAAAAGAGAAGGCTCAGCCTAAATGGGCCACAGGGTAAGATTTATGAAGTATACAAACAAAAACGGACCAAAGAGAAAGACTGATAAAAGTATATGACAAGAGAAAAATATATATATATAAGCAAAAAAAGGAAGAACCTCATCAGAAAGAACCCCAAGTATAAGATTTATATACTATCAGGACAAACAAAAATACACAGAAACACTGGTGGAAGGAAAAGTTGGGAGAGTGGTTATAAAATCTCAGTGTGGGTGAGGAAGGTTTTTGATTCTTCCTGGATGTATCTCGATGTTTTTGTTAAGGGACTCAACTTTCCTAAGATACAGGGGTATTAAAAATTGGTTTGCCTATAGGGGAAGCATTGATTGGGGAAAGGGGATTACCTTGAAGTTTAACTCTATATGTATAGTAGAAAATAAAAATTAAAAAAGAATAAACTAGACTAAACTAAGTTAAAATTTAAAAAAAATTAAAAAAATAGAAAAGCAAAAGAAAAACACGGGTGTATGTATCAAAAAGTTCAGGTTAGAAGGTTATTAAGGAATTTGATGTACTGGGCATCTCAGTGTGGTGGTAAATAGGTTAAAAAATTATCTGTATGTATAAAAAAAAGAACCAGAATATTGGTAAAGTGTTAAAAATAAAAGTTGTATTTATGAAGTAGTGGTGGTTGTTCTCTTGTAGTCTTCTTTTTTTTTTCCTTCCTTCCTGGTTGGTTTTCTGGGGGAGGGGCCTGCCACGTGGGTTTTCAGACAATGATGTTCCCTGAGTTAGGTCCTCCCGCTCCCCTCAAGGGGGTGGGCTCTGAGGAAACTGTTTTTTTCAGCCTTTTGTTCTCTGGGGGTTTTTATGTTCTTTCATCTGTTTTCTCTCACCTTGACAGCTTTTGATGTTTTTTGGAGATGTTTTAGAGGAGAGCAAACTGCACCCCGACCTCCCTCTCAGAGAGAAGCCTCAGAATGCTCTGCAGAGCTGCTGGCAGAGTAGGTTCTGAGTCACGGTCCCTGGGGATGCAGGATCTCCTCATTGTACGCAAAACCAGGGCAGTGGCAGCTGTCTGGGCAGCTCCAGACCACCAGAGAGGTTCCAAGCAGCGATCACACACTGAGATTTTCCCGCTGGCCCGGGCAGGGAATGACTGGTTTTTCCAGATGCCAGAGCTCCAGGCTAGCACCTATGAGCACCTCTCCCAGGGGAGGGTGTGGGATGCGCGCATTTCAGGAATGACGTCTGGCCAGGCTCCCAGCCCCTCACGGGAGCCAGACCCCACTCTTTCTCAGGCGCGCTGGCAGCTCAGGTGCACTGGCGGCTCTGGGACCAAGACCTGGTTTCTCTGCCGCACTCTCTCTCTCAGCGCCAAGGGACGACACTGTCCTGGGTCCGGGGACTTAAGCCCCTGTCCCTAACTGCCCTGATTCCCACTATTTCCCCCCGCTATCCTTTGCTCTTTTTTTTGAGTGCTTTCAACCAGACTCCAAGTTAATGCTGGTCCCCAGACACAGGGCACTCTCGTATTGGGGGTATTACTTTCCAATCAGTCACCTCTGGTGGCTCCCTCCCCCTTTGGTTTTTCTTCTGATATCAGTCCCATGGTCCCACTCTGCTTTACCTGCCACTGGCATCTTCTGCTCCTGTAGAGATCCAGACATGTATAATTCTGATCTCAGGCTGATTTCATGGATGATCGGAGTTCTTTGGTAGGTAATCAGCTTACTTTAGGCTACAGGTTGAAATGGCGCCTCCTCCTACTTCCCCGCCATCTTGACTCCCTCGGAATCTGTTAACTTTTTAATAAAGTTTTGGGAGGGGAGACAGAAACAGATTTCTAAGAAACTTTCACATTATAGGTTATGCTCTCCACTTCTCCATGGCACAGAAGGGCCGATTCCTTGTTCTAGAGTCAATCCTAGTTTGTTCGGTAAAAGGCAGTAGCTAACGGGGATTGGAAATCAGTGGGGCATAAGTGTTCAAGAGACCAGTCTTTTGAGAATCTTTTAATATATGTTTGGTCGTCATGGCACCTAGATCTGGAATGGAAGGGAGGGCAGCATTGTGGTAAGGAAACTGTGATGAGTAAAAAAATTCTAATATGAAATTTCAGGGGAAGAAGAAACTTAAAAAATTTAAAACATTAAAGAATTTAAATAATTTTTCATGGTGGTAGAAATAGAATACAAATTTGATATTTCTCAAGAGATTGCAATAAAGGTTTAAATCATTTTTAATTATGTCTTAAGGCATTTACTTCTCCTTTAAAAAAAAAAAAAAAAGACCTAAAAACAAAAAGTAGACCAGACTAGTTCCAAAGTCAGAACAAGTTACTCTGCTTTCATTTTGGATAAATCAAGAATGTTGTACATAATAAAAATAAATTTCTAAAACAGTGAATAGGGGAAAATTTACTAAAACTAACATTGGATCTATTGATCATTACTAGCAAAGTAAAAAGAGCTCATATATAAATGTATATATGGTGGTATTGAGACAGAGGAAAGTTTCACATTTGAAAGAAGGCATCCAAAATACAGGAAAAGTGTTAACATTTATTTTATTAAAACATAGTGGGATGATTTTCAAGAACAAAATGAAGAAATTACAGAGACAAACATTATTAAAATATATTTTTAAAACTTTATATTTAAAACTCATCATAAAGACAAGTTAAAAGAAAAATCAAGAATGGATATGTAAAATGTATATCAATCAGTAAGCATTCCAGTTTTATAAAAAAAAAACTACTGGAGATGCAGTATGTAAAACTTAATAAGCAAAAGGTACTATATTCGTTTCCTGCTACTAATGCATCATTATGAACCTAGCTACTTAAAACAACACCCATCTATTAGAAAGGCACAGGTGAATGAATGCTGGACTTAATGAGGCTCTCCACTTAAAGTCTCACAAGACAGAAGTCACCAGCTGGGGTTGCAGTTTTCATCTGAGTATTCGGGTCCTCTTCCAAGCTTGCTGGCTATTGGCAGGATTCATTTCCTTGTGGGAGTTCAGTCCCTGCTCTCCAGATGGCTGTCAGCCAGGAGACACTCTTAGCTCCTAGTGGCCACTCTTAGATCCTTGCCATGTGCCTCTCCGCATATCCAAAGTCAGAGAATCTCCCTCACATGGAATTTCCCTCATCAGGTCAATCATTTTCAGGGCTCGCTTCTATGATTATACCCACCCCAAATCATCTCCCTTTCTTAAGGTCAACTGTGGTCAATGCATAACCCAGCCAGAGGAGTTGCATTTGCACATTCCACCCACACTCAAGGGAAGGGGATTTTATAAGGCATGGATACCAGGGGGCAATATTCCTGGGACCCATTTTAGAATTCAGTTTGCAATATTTTACTGTCTGGTCCCCAATAAGTCACATCCCCCCAAACGGGAAATGCATTAGCTCCTCCCAAGGACCCCAAAGTCTTACCCCATTATAGCCTTTGCTTAAGTTGAATATTTCATTTAAGACTGGTTAGTTTAAGTCCAAGTTCCCATCACCTTCCTACCTAGAGGTGTGAGAGTCAGGAACTCACTGAAATGGCCAGTGTGTGATGACTGAAATGTGGGAATTCACAGTTCCAAGATAGATAAAATCTGACTTGTAGACATTTCCCTGGATGAGACTAATTAAAAAGCAAAAGAGGAGTGCCTGGATCACTGGGCCTCCTTTGAAGTTTCTTGGCTGAAAGCAGCCTGATTCTTACTGCAGCTCAAGGTTCTCATCTAGGGAGTGAATGTTTAAATTTTGAAGAAAAACAGGCACCTGTGGTGGTCACATATGTCACAAACTCCTTGCCTCCTTGTCTTGCATGGACGTCGCAATCACTGCTTCCCTTATCACACACTGCTCCATGTATTACCATCCTGACCATTAAGGTACAGTTCCCCCCTTGTTTTGCACTTGCACTTCATGTATTGATAAGATCCCGAAAAAAGTAGAGTCAAATGTTGGCTCAGGGTCTTTCGCCACGAGAGCATATGATCCCCAGGTCCCACCTTCATGCTACTAAGCTGTCTGGAGTAACCTTTTCATTCACTGTCTCAAGGTTTGCTGGTCAAACCCAACACTGAAGAAGTCATGAGATGGGCTTATTAACTAGGATCTGAGGAACAAAGTTTGTCCATGTCATCGGATCCTGGAGGGTAGAGATAGGGAAGCACACAGATGTGATGACATTTATAGTCATTTAACTAGAAGGATTGGGTGCTATTTTTTCACCCACAACTAACTTCACTAGGAGGATAACAAGCCATACTTACTCCTCTTGACCATACATACCCCCTTGACCAAATAAAAATGAAGTTATTCTTATTGATGTCATCTGCACTCTGCTCATTTATATTTTATGTACTGACATAGCATGTACCAGAATACTTTATAAAGCAGTTTCATTTCCAATGAATTTATATTCTAGTTGGTTTTGCTGTCCCTCTTTTACTCTCTCTCTCGCCCCACCTCCCTGCTCTTTCTCCCATACCCTACCCTTCCTATCTTCAGTTTGTAGTCACCTCCTTCACAGCTCTATAGCCTACCAATTAAAATCCCAGTTCTCCAATAGTCATTCAGGTCTATCATGTTATCGCGATATCTGGGGCACCTTTAATCTCAGAGAAGTCATGCTGGGTTGCTTCACTTCCTTCCTGATGGGGAAGCTCTTCTCTATCCTCTCATCTCTCTATTACCTATAGTACACAAGTGTTTGAACACATTTTCCTCAACCTCCTTTGAAATGAGGAGGAGACAAACCTCAGCCCCTCACCAGCAGCAGAAAGTCCATCTTTGACTCTCCTTTCCACATGGAGCACTTTTAGTTTTTTTTCCCCACTGAGTAACTAAATATCCAGCCAATGAAGTCTGCTTCCATTCATGGAAGTCAAGACTTTAACCTCACTCTCTATATGCATTTCTGTGTTTTTGTGCCTCCTCCTGACAGTGCATGGGAGAAGAATGAAGTACAAACAAGTCAGCTGCAAGAGAATGGGAGCAGGGGGTGAGAGTAGAAAAGACTGTTGCCCCGAACAACTCTTCAGTCTCATATTTATTAGAAAGTGAGTAACAAATCAACAAAGCTGGAGTAGAAAACACATTGACCATGAATCTTGTACATACGGAAAAAAAGCCAAAATATATCTGGTTACGTAGTACTTGACCTACATTGAGTAATCCCAAATGAAAGGATTGTCTGACTAATTGCTGATGCTCTCCAGGGAAGGGGAGATAACGGAAAAATGAAGCAGTTGGTGTTCCACCTTGAGTGAGGTGGCGTCCCCAGCTGCTTGGCTTCAAGGACAGATATTGTCCTCCCTGACAGAGGCCTGTTGCCAGTACATGTTTTTCTTAAGGCCACATCTAAGGATGCTTGGTGACTAGTATAATTTCTCATGGGTTATATTTTAAGCAGTATGTTGTTCTGTGGAATGGTTACATTTTTGAAGTCTCTTTTGGATTTGAATGTAACCATGTTTTCTAATCTTTTTGATGTTGTTTTGGTATACTACTTTGATTAGCCCTTATTGTGGTTGCTCTAGATGTTGAAATATATACATGTAATTTATTACACTCAATGCATATGGATATTTTCCCAGTCCAAGTGAAGTACAGATTCCTCACCTTTAGTACCATTAGTACTCCTTACACTTTCCACATTATATATAATTATATATATAATTATATATAATTATATAAAGTAAATTTCTTCTACATGTTTTGAGCACCACTTCAAGTGATGCCATCAATTTTACTTCAACCATAAAATGTTTAAAGGGACTCATTAAGAGGAGAGGATAATTTATTATATTTAGAATGGTTTCTACCCATTCTGTTGCTGTCCTATCCTTTCTGAACTCTCAAAACATTCTTCTGCTATCATTTTCTTTCTCTTCAAAAAATTTCTCTTAGTTATTCTTATCCATTCTGCCCATTTTAAGGATAGATTGGCTAATGACAACATTTTCTCTTTTTTCCTTTGTCTAAGGATCTTTATTTCCCCTTCATTCCTGAAGGATAGTTTTGCCAGATAAAGAATTCATGATTGACAATTCTTTTCTTTCAGGACTTGAAAAACATTGGATCACTTCTACCTGGCCTCTGTATTTTCAGATGAGAAATCCACTGCCATTCAACTTAATGTTCCCCTAAAAACATAATATCATTACTCTCTGGGCTGCCTTTAAAATTTTTTGTCCTTTGGTTTGGATTTCACAACTTCAAAGCACCAGGTGTTTAGGGGTTTATACTACTTAGGTCTAGCTCAAATTCTTGAGTGTGTAGGATTATGTCTTTATGCACATTTGGGAAACTTTCAGCTGTTATTTCTTTGAATACTTTTTCAGCCCCACATTCTTTTTCCTCTTCTTCTAGGTTTCCAATGATAAAAATAATAGTTCTTTTGTACTTACTCCAACAATCTCAGTGTGTCTGTCCATATTCTTTGGTCTGTTTTCTCTCTGTTGTTCAAACTGACTAAATTCTTTTGGCCTATTCTCATGTTGGCTGATTCTATCTTCCACTTAACTTTGAGCCCACGTGGCAATTATTTTTTTTTTATTTTATCTTTCATCTCTATAATTGCCATTTAGTTCTTCTTAACAACTATTATTTCTTTATGTAGATTTTCTATTATATCCATTTAAGAAAATTTATAATTGCTTGTCAAAGCATTTGGTAATAAATGCTTTAAATTTCTCATTTGAATCTCCCAACATCTCATTCATCTTGGGATTGGTACCAGTTGATTGTCTTTTCTCATTCAAGTTGTTCTTTTCCTAATTGTCACTATGACAGAACAATATTGTATTGTTTCCTGGACACTTTTGCTATGATATTAGAAGACTTGGGATCCTATTCAATTCTTTTATTTTAGCAGGCAGTCTCCCTTTCTAGGGTTAGCATGCATCCTGGCCTACTCTTTGGGCTGTGGTTCTAAGGACAATTTTATTTTCAGAGCCCTTAGAGTACTCTCTCAGTCTGTTTCGTTCACTTTGTACAACTGAGGCCTCCTACTCAGTTTTAGTTGGTGTCATCCATGGAGATGGACCCCATAGGCCAACTGGTGCTGCTAGATGGGAGGTGAGGTCAATCAGCCAGAGGAGAGAATGTCCCTTGGTCTGATCTCCAACTTCCCAAGTACTGAAAGGCTTCTTGCTTGCCCTTTGCTGGTGCCATAGAGGGAGAAAAGCACCAGCCAGAGCTGTCTCCTACTGCTGAGGGTAGAATGGCAGGAGTTGTTGGGCCTTAGTCCCTTTCTGCCCCTAGGTGACCAATAGACACTGGCCTGCTAATGTGGCTGAGTGTGTGGGGGGGATGTAGTGCTACACCTAGGGTTGGTTAGCTCTGGCATGGGCAGCATGGGCCCTCCAGCAGCTCCTATTTCTTTGTTCTTCCTTTTTCATTTGTCTGTCAGTGCTGCAGCTGTGGAGTGGATGGATTTATCCAATAACAAAGTCTCAGGTCCACTTTGACCAGAAGTCCTCTTCATTTATCCCATTGTGAATATTCGATTATTCTGGGTATTTCGTGTTTTGTGTTTGTACTTTTTATGATGATCGATTTTTGTTAGGGCTTTTTCTCTCTTATGAGAGTCCTGTATGCCACTGGATATATAATGCCCCTGGTAAGTGGCTCTATCTCTTACAGTATAGATCTACAAATTCCATGATCTGGGACCAGCTTTAGGTCAATGTTTTACTTTAGTATTTTCACAGAAGTAAGAGGTCAAGATTTTATAGTTTCATTTTTATCAATAAGACAGATAATTTCTTTTTAAGATTGATTTATTTGGGAGAGAGAGAGAGCATGGGGAGAAGGAGAAGGGGGAGGGAGAGAGAATCTCAAGCAGACTCTTGAGTTGAGTGTGAAGACCAGCACAGGGCTTGATTCTAGGAGTCTGAGATGATGACCTGAGCTGAAACCAAGAGTTGGAGCCTTAACAGACTGAGCTACCCTGACACCCTGATGGATATTTTCATTTACATTGATGAATAAGGAAAATGAAACCAAAAGACATGTTAGAATTTTACTTACTTTTCAATGATGTGAACAACAGTTTTGCTCAGACAGGTAATAGTTTTCAGATGTTGAAAGGATATTTTCTCCTGTCTTTGTGTTATTCTATTCCCTTAACTATTATTCCCTTAACTATTTCACCCATCCCCCACCTAGCTGTCCTCTATCAACCCCAGTTTATTCTCTATGTTTTAGAGCCTGTTTTTTTGTTTTTCATTTTTTTCTTTTTTTTTTGTTTTTGTTTCTTAAATTCCACATGTGAGTGAAATCATATGGTATTTGTCTTTCTGTGACTGACTCATTTCAAAATGATTCAAGATCTAAATATGAGACACAAAACCGCAAATTTCCTAGAAGAAAACACGGATGATAAGCTCTTGATATCAGCAAGAGGAACGTTTTTCAAGGTAGGACTCCTTTGGCCTGAGAAACAAAACCAAAATTAAACTATTGGGACTACACCAAAATAAAAGGTTTTTTGCACAGCAAAGAAGGCCATCAACAGAACAAAAAGATAGCCCCTTGAATGGGAAAAGATATTTGCAAATAGCATATCTGATAAAGGATTAGTATCCAAAATATACAAAAAAATGTATATAACTCAACACACAAAGAGCCCCCAAGAATCCAATTAAAAGCTGTATGGAAGCTATGAACAGACATTTCTCCAAAGAAGACATACAGATGACCAAGAGACACATGAAACAATGCTCAAGACCAACTCATCATCAGAGAAATGCAAATCAAAACTACAATGAGATATCACCCCACACCTGTCAGAATGGCTGAAATCAACAATACAAAAACAACAGGAGTTGACAAAGATGTGGAGGACAAGGAAACCTTCTAGGAACTTTGTAGTTTCATGTCTCACATTTAGATCTTGAATCATTTTGAAATACGTCAGTCAAAGAAAGACAAATACCATATGATTTCACTCACATGCAGAATTTAAAAAACAAAAACAAAAAAGAGAGAAAAAAAAGAGAGAGAGACAAAACATAAAAAACCAGGCTCTTAAACATAGAGAACAAACCAGTGGGAATGCAAACTGTTGCAACCATTGTGGAAACAGTATGGAAAATCCTCAAAAAATTAAAACTGGAATTACCATATGATCCAGGAATTCCACCAGTGGGCATTTACCCACATAAAGATAAAGTTTTTAATTATCCCAGAAGAAAATAATTTCCCAATATAACCAAACAATATTAACCAACAAAAGTGTTTGCCCTTTTTGGATTCCTTTTCAACTATCTCTTAATGGCAAGAATAGGACATTATTTGCTAAGAATATTCTTGGGGTGACTATACCATTGTAATTCAGAAGTTACCCCATACACAGCTAGAATTCAGCCTCCTAATAGAATTGTGGAACCAGATCTTTACCCTTTGAGTGGAAAATACATGTTTCCTAAATTAGACCAAAAAAAAAACAAAAAAACCCAAAAACAAAAAACAAAACTGTGGTTTATTTTTTATCACTACGTATTCACTAACTTTCCAGTCCATTCCCTGATTTACTGATAATGTAGCTACCCACATGGCAATGCCAGGTAAACACTTGAAATTCTATAAATCTGGTGTGGATGCTTGTGTTTCTACAGCAAGTGGACATCTTTGTATTACTCTAGGTTTGCCAGTTTCTAGTGAATTGTGAAGAAGTGGGAAACCTCATATATATATGAAACATAAGATCATACTTCATGGAGACAGGAATATCCTTCAATAGGATTTCTTGAAGTTTTCTATAGATATCTGTAGGACATTGAACTGTCAAGAAAGGAAAAAAATACCCAAGTATCCTAGCATCTTCAGCATTGGAAAGAAAACAACAGTAGTTGTAATGAAGTTCTACTTTATGACTTAAAAGTTGGCCCAGAATGAAACCTCCCTACTCATGCAGGGTATGCAGGGAATTGGTCCCTGCCTTTGATTATCTACCATGTACAAAAGAGTATAACACTGACTTTACTGTTATCAATTCCAAGCTACCTCTCAGTGAGATTATTGAATTTTGGAGGAATTCCAAGACTGCCAAAATCCAAGTCCATAAAAACTCTAAAGTTTCACATTCTTCTTTGCTCTTGAAAGTAAAAATTAATACACCACATTGCATATTAAATAACAATGTTTCCTTGATAAAGAAGTTTGAAAGTCTATATAATAATAGAAATGAATTAATCTGTCTCTGCTCTATCATGAGATAACCAATACAAAACCTTTAATGTATATTTCAGTATTTTTTCCAAAATATATACCATTGCTATTGTAAGGGCCTGGTTAATCAGAGGGAACCATTTTGTTGTTTATGCAGTAAACTTAGATTGACCCTATCCAGTAAACTTAGATTGACCCTGCCCCTCCCAGAGGAACTTATTTGCAGAGCCCAAATACAAGGGCAGGTCAGGCCAGGTGGAGACAGCCAATCAGTGGGGCATGCATACTGTCTCCATAGCTACCAGCCCCAGGTAGCAAAGCCCAGGTGCAGGGATGGGTCAGGCCAGGTAGAGACTTCCAATCAGTGGGGCATGCATATATCTACTAGGGTGAATTGTAATTCAATTGGCCGCCCATGTGTGACCTAACATGACTGTGCAGTTTTCTCTGTGTATTGCACAGAGAAATTGTATTGTATTGCCACCTGTGTATAGCCCAGCTAAGCTACCTCTATAAAAGTTAGTCTGTGAGGCTGGGAGGAGTCGCCTCTTTGCAAGAGACGGCCCTGACCGGTCAGTTTGATTCTCAATGCTTGGTGTGAAATAAAGCTTTGCTTGACCTTCGCTTTTTATCAGTCTCACTCCTTTGAATACAGACCCTAACAGCTATATTTTTAAATATTATTTTATTTTATTTTCAGTGTTCCAAAATTCATTGTTTATACAATACACCCAGTGCTCCATGCAATACGTGCCCTCCTTAATACACACCACCAGGCTCACCCAACACCCCTCTAAAGCCCTCAGTTTGTTTCTCAGAGCCCACAGTCTCTCATGGTTTGCCTCCCCTCTGATTTCCCCCAACTCCTTTCTCCTCTCCATCTCCCAATGTCCTCTGTGTTATTCCTTATGCACCAAAAGTAAGTGAAACCATATGAAAATTGACTCTCTGCTTGACTTATTTCACTCAGCATAATCTCTTCCAGTCCCATCCATATTGATACAGAAGTTGGGTATTCATCCTTTCTGATAGAGGCATAATACTCCATTGTATATATGGACCATATCTTTAACCATTCATCTGTTGAAGGGCATCTAGGTTCTTTCCACAGTTTGGTGACTGTGGCCATTGCTGCTATGAACACTGGGGTACAGATGGCCCTTTTTTCACTACATCTGTACCTTTGGGGTAAATACCCAATAGTGCAATTGCTGGGTCATAGGGTAGCTCTATTTTTAATTTTTTAAGGAATCTCCAGACTATTTTCCAAAGTGGCTGTACCAACTTGCATTCCCACCAGCAGTGTAAGAGGGTTCATCTTTCTCCACAACCTCTCCACACTTGTTGTTTACTGTCTTGTTGATTTTGGTCATTCTAACTGGTGTAAGGTGGTATCTCAATAGGTTTTTATTTGAATCTCCCTGATGGCTAATGATGATGAACAGTTTTTCATGTGTCTGTTAGCCATTTGTATGTCTTCTTTGGAGAAGTGTCTGTTCATGTCTTCTGCTTGTTTTGTGTGTGTTGAGTTTGAGGAGTTCTTTATAGATCTTGGATATCAGCCATTTGTCTGCAGTGTCATTTGCAAATATCTTCTTCCATTCTGTGGGTTGCCTCTTTGTTTTGTTGACTGTTTCCTTTGCTGTGCAGAAGCTTTTGATCTTGATGAAGTCCCAAAAGTTCATTTTTGCTTTTGTTTCCTTTGCCTTTGGAGACATATCTTGAAAGAAGTTGCTGTGAAAGATGTTGAAGAGGTTACTATCTATGTTCTCCTCTGGGATTCTTATAGATTTCTGCCTCACATTGAGATTTTTTTATTCATTTCAAGTTTATCTTTGTGTATGGTGTAAGAGAATGGTCGAGTTTCATTCTTCTACATATAGCTGTCCAATTTTCCCAGCACCATTTATTGAAGAGACTGTATTTTTTCCACCGGATATTTTTCCTGCTTTTTTGAAGATTATTTGACCATAAAGTAGAGGGTCCATATCTGGGCTCTTTACTCTGTCCTACTAGTCTTTGTGTCTGTTTTGTGCCAGTACCATGCTGTCTTGGTGATCACAACTTTGTAGTAAAGTTTGAAATCAGGCACATGATGCCCCAGTTTTAGTTTTTTGTGGTTTTTTTTTTTCAACATTGCTTAGCAATTCAGTGTCTCTCCTGCTTCCACACAAATTTTAGGGTTTTTGTTCCAGTTCTTTGAAAAATTCCAGTGGGTTTTGTTCGGGATGACATTGAAAGTATAGATTGCTCTAGGCAGTACAGACATTTTAACAATATTCATTCTTCTGATTCATGAGCATGAAATTCTCTTCCATATTTTTGTGTCTTCTTCAATTTCTTTCATGAGTGTTCCATAGTTCCTCGAGTACAGATCCTTTATTTGGTTAGGTTTATTCCCAGGTATCTTATGGTTCTTGGTGCTATAGTAAATGGAATCAATTCTCTAATTTCCCTTTCTATATTCTCATTGTTAGTGTATAAGAAAGCAACTGATTTCTGTACATCGATTTTGTATCTTGCCACATTACTGACTTGCTGTATGGGTTCTACTACCTTGGGGGGGGTGGAGTCTTTGGGGTTTTCCATATAAAGCATTATGTCATCGGTGAAGAGAGAGAGTTTGACTTTTTTGCCAATTTGAATACCTTTTATTTCATTTCGTTATCTCATTGCTGTTGCTAGGACTTCTACTACTATGTTGAACAACAGTGGCGAGAGTGAGCATCCTTGTCGTGTTCCTGATCTCAAAGGAAAGGCTGTCAACTTTTCCCCATTGAGGATAATATTTGCTGTATATTTTTCATAGATAGATTTTATGAAGTTGAGGAATGTTCTCTCCATCCCTATACTATGAAGCGTTTTAATGAGGAATGGATGCTGTATCTTGTCAAATGCTTTTTATGCATCAATTGAGAGGACCATATGGTTCTTCTCTCTTTTCTTATTGATTTGTTCTATTATATTGGTTGATTTGTGAATGTTGAACCGCATTTGCATCCCATGGATAAATCCCACCTGCTCATGGTGGATAATCTTTTTAATGTACTGTTGGATTCTATTATCTAGGATCTTGTTGACAATCTTGGCATTCATATTCATCAGAGATATTGGTCTGAAATTCTCCTTTTTGGTGGGGTCTTTGCCTGGTTTGGGGATCAGGGTAATGCTGGTTTCATAAGAAGAGTCTGGAAGTTTTCCTTCTGTTTCTATTTTATGAAACAGCTTCAGGAGAATAGGTATTATATCTTCTTTGAATGTTTGGTAGAATTCTCCAGGAAATCCATCAGGTTCTGGGGTATTGTTTTTTGGGAGGTTTTTAATCAATTCTTCAATCTCGTTATAGATTTTGGTCTATTCAGGTTGTCAATTTCTCCCTGATTCAGTTTTGGAAGTTTATAGGTTTCCAGAAATGCATCCATTTCATCTAGGTTGCATAATTTATTGGCATATAACTCTTGGTAATAATTTCTGATGATTGTTTCTATTTCCTTGGTGTTAGTCCTGGTCTCTCCTTTTCGATCACAATTTTATTAATTTGGGTCCTCTCTCTTTTCTTTTGGATTAGTTTGGCCAGTGGTTTATCAATCTAATTGATTCTTTCAAAAACCAGGTTCTAGTTTTGTTGATGTGTTTTACTGTATCTCTAGTTTCTATCTTTGATCTCTGCTCTAATCTTAATTATTTCCCTTCTTGTGTGTGGGGATTGGCTTAATTTGTTGTTGATTCTCCAGTTCTTTAAAGTGTAAAGAGAGCTGGTATATTCTGGATTTTTCAATTTTTTTGAGGGAGGCTTGGATGGCTATCCATTCTCCCCTTAAGACCACCTTTGTTATATCCCATAGGTTTCAGATGGAAGGGTCTTCACTCTCACTGGATTCTGTGAATTGTTTAAGTTCTTCTTTGATTTCCTGGTTGATCCAAACATTGTTAAGCAGGGTAGTCTTTAGCTTCCAAGTGTTTGAATTCCTTCCAAACTTTTTCTTGTGGTTGAGTTCCAGTTTCAAAGCATTGTGGTCGGGGAATATGCAGGGAATAATCTCAGTCTTTTGGTATCGGTTGATCTCTGATTTGTGACCCAGTGTGTGGTCTATTCTGGAGAAAGTTCCATGTGTGCCCAAGAAGAAAGAGTATTCTGTTGTTTTAGGGTGGAATATACCGTATATATCTATGAGGTCTATCTGGTCCAATGTATCATTCAATGCTCTTGTTTCTTTATTGATTTTCTGCTTGGATGATATGTCTATTACTGAGAGTGGCATGTTAAGATCCCTTACTATTGATGTATTCATATCAATATGACTTTTTTTTCCAATATGACTCTTTATTTTGATTGACAGTTGTCCTATATAGTTGCTGCTCCCATATTGGGGGCCTAAGTGTTTACAATTGTTAGATCTTCTTGGTGGGTGGACCCTTTAAGAATGATGTAGTGTTCTTCCTTATCTCTGACTACAGTCTTTAGATTAAAATCTAATTTATCTTACATGAGAATTGCTACCCCAGTTTTCTTTTGAGGCCCATTGGCATGAAAGATGCTTCTCCATCCCTTCACTTTCAGTCTGGATGTATCCTTGTGTTCTGAATGGGTCTCTTGTAGACAACGCATGGATGGGTCCTGTTGTTTTATCCAATCTGCAACCCTGTGCGGTTTTATGGGAGCATTTAGGCCATTCACTTTGTGAGTGATTATTCAGAGATACGTTTTTATTGACATCATGTTGCCTGTGAAATCCTTGTTTCTATAGATTGTCTCTGTAATTTTCTGTTCTGCAACACTCTTGGATTCCTTCTTCTTTTATAGAACCCCCCTTAATATTTCTTGTAGTGCCAGCTTAGAGGTCACATACTCTTTTAAACCTTGCCAGTCTTGGAAGCTCTTTATCTCTCCATCTATTTTTGAATGTCAGCCTTGCTGGATAAAGTATTCTTGGTTTCACGTTCTTCTCATTTAGTGCTCTGAATATGTCCTGCCAGACCTTTCTGGCTTGCCAGGTTTCTGTGGACAAGTCTGACATTATTCTGATGGACCTTCCTCTGTACATAAGGAATCTCTTCCCCCTAGCTGCCCTCAGAAGCTCTTGTCTAAAATTGTGATTTGTGAGTCTCACTACCAAGTTTCTTGAGGTCTTTCTAGATTCATTGATTTTGGATGGGGTGACCTTTCTGCCTCTAGAAAACGAACACTTGTTTCATTCCCTAAATTGGGAAAATTTTAATCCATAATTTGTTCAACTATATCTTCTAGTCTTGTCTCTTTCTCCAACCCTCAGGGATCCCAATTATTCTGACATTGGAACATTTCATGGCGTCATTTATTTCCCTAATTCTGTTTTCATGACTTCTAAGCTGTTTGTTCCATGTCTCCTCCTGATCCTTTTTCTCTATCAGTTTGTCCTCTAGATCACAAATTCTATCTTCTGCCGCAGTTACCCTAGCTGTTAGAGTATTTAGATTAGATTAGATCTTATTAATAGCATTTTAAACTACTTCCCAAGTGGCTTTCACTTCTGCCAATAGAGATTCTTTGTTGTCACTAATGGTTTTCTCCAATCTAGTCATTGCCTGGATAATTGATACTCCGAATTCCCTTTCCAACATACTGTTTATGTCCATATCCAATAGTTCTGATGGGGAGGACACAGTCTCTGAATTTTTCCACTGTTGGGTGTTCCTCCTCCTAGTCATTTTGGTGAGCGGTGGTTGAGGGGATGTGTAGCTGAATATATCAACCACAATCCAGGAAAAGCATACCCTGGAATGCTTCTGAACAATCAGAAGTCAGCACTGTGCTGCAGTCACAGGGAGGATGTAACCAATGCTCTGGGAAGTGCTGATGCCAGAACCCTGCAGGGTGGGGCTCCCTTTTTCTATTTTTAAGTGAGTTTATAACATAGAATTTTTTATCTTGTACAGATTGCTTAATACTATATTTTACATATTTACCCAATTTCTCCATTTATTCTTTTTCTATAAATATTCATTTTAAGGCCTAAATAATTATTCCTGAAGACCTGTGCCGTAGTTCTGTCTGCCATAATTTAATGCTCAAATGGGGAGCATATTAACTAAACTTGTTATTTTGAATAATTGTAGACCCACATGAAGTGGTAAGAAAAAGATACAGAGACACCTTGTGTACCATTTACACAATTTACTCAAATGATAACTACTTTAAAATATTACAGTATAATACCACAATCAGAAGAGTAACATTGATAGTGTCCAGAACATTACCATAATCACAAAGATCCCATATGTTGCCCTGTTATAGCCACACCTACTTCCCTTCCATCCCCCATACCTACCCCCAACTCTCACCTTAACCCCTGGAAAATACAAACTTGTTCTTCATTTTTATAATTTTTTTCCATTTCTAGTATCTTTTATAAGGCAATCACTTACAGCACTATGAAGTATAAAGAAGTTTACTGACATGCTCCACCCTGGAGAAATTGATGAAAAAATTACCATTTAGAAAAACTAAAGTCTCCATCTCAGAGGTTAGGGGCAAACAGCAAATGATGAAATATCTGTTCAAGAAAATCTATAAAAGCTTGGCAAGAAAGATGAGAGTCTGTGGTATATGAAAACAGACTCTATCCCTCTGCACTTCCAGTTTATCAAAGCAGAGACTCCATTCCAGATTGTTACAGCCAGGAATAAAGTGTTTTGCCTCCCCCAAGATCCAAGCCACTGGCTTTCACCCCAGAAGAAGCAGGACTTCAGCATTAGTCATCCTGTCTTCAGCTATCTGTTGCTGAGGCAAAGTCTCAAATGAGTGCGGCCTAGGGGTGGGAAGTCTCATCTCCTGCTCAACCACCACTGTGGAATGGAGGATCTACCTTGAGTGTGGCATGCTGAGAATACTGGGCCACCCTACCCCTTTCCTTGACTAATAATGTGATGATTCCATGCCAGGAAAGTCAAACCAAGAGAGCTTCAAATTGTTGGCCACTCCCTGCACCACATCCTCTGCCCTTAGAGAGGAGATGTCACTCAGGGAAGCTTACCACTGGCCCCACAACTAGCTACATGATCCTAGCTCAAATATTTTGCCTGGAGTGAGAGACAGGCCATAAAAGAGATACCTCTTATAACAGTCCTTAAGAAAGTGACTTCACTTGCACAGAGCATGGAGAAGTTTAACCAAAAGCACTCCCCAAAACAGTAGAGGTCCTGGTGAAAGGCAGTTGGGAGGGGATTCATGGATCTAATGAAGATACAGCTTAGACTGTAGATTGGCTAATTTGCAGGTAAAAACTGGTACATGAGTCAGGTGAGATGAGTCCTCCTGGGATCAGAACAAAATTCAACAACTAACTAACCTCAGACACTGTTCCACAGAGAGAGTTACAATCTTTTTTAATTCATTTGTAAAGAAACATATGCCCCAGGGCACTACTGAAAGCAATACCAATTAGTGCAGTGTAACAGCTGGATAAGGTGAGAAAGAAGTAGGAGAGTCCTACCACTATCACTGACACCCAGGTAACTGTGGACATACTAAAGCTGCATCTCCTTGAGGAGAAACATCAGAAGCTTAGCTCTTTGGGGTGAGGGAAGGAGAATAGAAACATTCCAACCAATCATTATACCAAAAAAGGAAGCAAATAACAACCTCCAGGGGAGCAGGGGTAGTATCCAAAGATGCTGTAATATATTTCCTAATATATACAGTTTCCAAAAAAAAAAAATTATGAGACATGCAAAGAAATAGAAAAGCATGATCAGTGCATCAAAAAAAAAAAAAAAAAAAAAAGCAAGAGCACCTGGTTGGCTCAGTTGATGAAACATGTGACTCTTTTTTTTTTTTTAAGATTTTATTTATTTGTTTGTCAGAGAGAGACAGAATGCACAAGCAGGAGAGTAGCAGACAGAGGCAAGAAACAGGTTCCTTGCTGAGCATGGACTCCAAATCAGGACTTGATCCCAGGATCCTGGGATCATGACCTGAAACAAAGGCAGAGGCTTAACCAACTAAGCCACCCAGGCCTCCTAAAGCATGTAACTCTTGATTCAGGTTTATGAGTTTGGAGCCTGCCTTAAAGGTAAAGATTACTTTAAAAATATAATCTTAGAAGAAAAAAAGATAAAAGAAGGTAACTGAAACTGCCTGTGAGAATAACTAGATGCTAGATTTAATAGAAAAAGATTGTAAAGCAGCCATTAAAACTAGGTTTATAGACATAACTGAAGTTATGACTTGAAAAGTAATGGAAGGTATGATGTAAATGTGGTGTTAGAGAGAGAATATCACTAGAGATGAAAATTATTTTTTAAGAAATGAAAAATTTACTGACGTTTAAAAGCACAAAAACTGAAATAAAGAACTCATTAGGGGGATCAACAGTTAGAAATAATAGGTATTAAACTGGAGGAGGTGTTGATAGAAATGATGCAACCCAAAAAAGACAGGAAAAAGAGTGAACAAAAATGAACAAAGCCTCAGAAAAATGTGGGAAACCATAAAATGCATCTTCATATATGTACTGGAAATATCTGAAATAAAGAGAGAAAGGAAAAGAAAATTGTCAATGAATAATGGCTGACAACTTCCCAAGTTTGTTGAAAAATTATCTTACCCATCAAGGAAGTCTGAAAAACTCCAAGTAGAATAAATATACAGTGACCCACAGACACATTATACTATAAAATATTGAAAGTCAATAACAGCACAAAGGAGATAGGAATGAGCAAAACTCTAATGGGTAAGGAAATGATAATAGAACATAAATAATTATAACAACATACTCTTGTTTTGCAACATTAATAGAGCTAATACATACAATAATTCCTCATAAAAGTGGAAGTGGAATAGAGCTTTGTAGAAGAACATTTACATATATATTATTCAAATTAAGCCAGCGTAATACTGATTGGGTATAACTAACAAATTTAAAATGCTACATTAAGAAATATTTACTCAATTTAAAGAATAGTAGAGGTACAGAAGAGGAACAGAAAGATATGCCACAAAGAAAACAACAAAGTAAAATGGAAAATCTAAATTCAATGATAAAGAAAAAAAATGAAATGTGAATGGATTTAATAATCTCTCAACAGGCAGTTTATCAGATTGGGCAGAACAATTATCCAAGTGTGTGCTGTCTGTAAGAGACACACTTTATATTAAAAAACGAATAGAGTAAAGATAGAGGATGGAAAAATGTATATTATGGAAGCAGTAACTACAGGAAAGGTGGAATGACTATACTAATAGACAAAATAGAGTTTAACCAAAAATATCTTACTAAAGGAGAGTTGGAGGACGATGGCAGAGGAATAGGGAACCCTAGTTACATCGGATCCTCGGAATTCCACCAGGTGGCTATCAAACCTTTCTGAACACCTGTGAACTCAATCTGAAATGTAAGAAGAGAAGTGCTGCGACTGTACAATAGAAAAGTGACCACTTTCTGCAAGTAGGAAGTGTGGAGCAGTGAATCTGAGGAGATATGTCAGAAGATAAATCTCAGGAGGAGGCAGTCACCATAAACCAGCTACTAGAAAGTAATATAGCAGCAAAGCACAAAACCAGAACTTTTAGAAGTCTGCTGGGGTGAGGGATGTCCCTTCCTGGAAGTGGCTCAGGTGGAGAAGTAGGGCAGAATCCTAGATGGGACAGTGTGGTCTCAGGATCCCCAGGGTCACAGAAGGAATAGGAGTGCCTAAGTGCGGCACAATTCCCGTCAGAGCGAGGAAGCTGGCTATAGTCAGCAAGTCCAGGAGTGGACTTTCAGCTTGGTGTTTCCATAAACCGTGAATTGTAGCAAGGACAAGAACCATATAATCCTCTCAACAGATTCAGGAAAAGCATTTGACAAAGTACAGATGAATCAATTTCTTGACTAAAAAAAAGAAATTGATCAATTTCTTGATTAAAACTCTTCACAGTATAGGGATAGAGGGAATATATCTTAATATCATAGAAGCCATCTATGAAAAGCCCACAGCAAATACTCTCAAGTGGGAAACACTGGGGGCTTTTCTCCTAAGGTCAGGGATGCGACACGGATGTCCACCGTCACCACTGTTGTTCAACATAGTACTATGTACTATTTAAATTGCCTAAGCAATCAGACAACAACAAAAAAAAATAAAAAGCATCTGAATAGGCAAAGAAACAGTTACTCTTTGCCTGATAGGATGAGGACATGATACTCTATGTTGAAAACCCAAAAGACTCCAGCCCTAAATTGTTAGAACACACACAGGAATTTGGCAAAGTGGCAGAATACAATATCAAGGCACAGAAATCCATTGCATTTCTATACACTACATGAGACAGAGAAAGAGAAGTTAAGGAATTGATCCCATTCACAGAGCTATCAATACGTTCAAAGCAATCCCTATCAAAATACAATCAACATTTTTCACAGAGCTAGAACACAGAATCCTAAAACTTGTACAGAACCAGAAAAGACCCCAAATAGCCAAAGGAATGTTGAAAAAGAAAACTAAAACTGGTAGCATCACAATTCCAGACTGCAAGCTATATTACAAAGCCGTAATCAAGATAATATGGTACTGGCACAAAAACAAACACATAGATCAGTGGAACAGAATAAAGAACCAAGAAACAGACCCTCAACTCTATGGTCAACTAATCTTCAAATAGCTAGAAAGAATATACAATGGAAAAAATTCTCTTCAAAAATTGGTGTTGGGAGGGGCGCCTGGGTGGCTCAGTGGTTTAAGTCTCTGCCTTCAGCTCAGGTCATGATCTCGGGGTCCTGGGATGGAGCCCTGCATTGGGCTCTCCGCTCAGCGGGGAGCCTGCTTCCTCCTCTCTCTCTCTGCCTGCTGCTTTGCCTACTTGTGATCTCTATCTGTCAAATAAATAAATAAAATCTTAAAAAAAAAAGTGGTGTTGGGAAAATTGGACAACCACATGCAGAAAAATGAAATTGGACTATTTTCTGACACCACACAAAGATACACTCAAAATGGATGAATGACCTAAATGTGAGGTAGGCATTCATCAAGACACTAGAAAAGACATCAAACTCTTTGACTACAGCCCCAGCAAACCTCTGTCTAGACCTGTCTCCTAGGGCAAGAGAAACAAAGGCAAACATGAGCTATTGGGACTTCATCAAGATAAAAAGCTTTTTCACAGCAAAGAAACAGTTTACAAAACCAAAAGGCAGTTCTACAGAATGGGAGAAGATATTTGCAAAGGCACTACCAGATAAAGGGTTAGTATCCAAAATTTATAAAGAACTTAACAAACTCAACACCCAAAAAACAAATAATCCAATTAAGAAATGGGCAGAAGACATGATTCTCCAAAAATGGCCAACAGACACATGAAAAAATTCTCAGCATCACTCCACATCAGGGAAATACAAATCAAAATCACAGTGAGATACCACCTCACACACAATCACTACAATTAACAAGTCAGGAATAACAAATGTTGGGAAGGATGCAGAGAAAGAGGAATCCTCTTACACTGCTGGTAGAAGTGCATGCTGGTGTAGCCACTCTGGAAAACAGTATGGAAATTCTTCAAAAAGTTAAAAATAGAGCTCTGCTATGACCCAGAAACTACACTACTAGGTAAATTTCCCAAAGATAAAAATGTAGTGCTCCAAAGGGATACCTGTACCCAAATGATTATAGCAGTAATGTCCACAATAGCCAAAATTCTTTCCACAATGGAAAGAACCCTGGTGTCCATCATTAGATGAATGTACAAAAGCAATATGGTATATATATACAATGGAATATTACTAGCCATCAGAAAAAAAAAAAAGAAATCTTGCCATTTCCAACAAACTTGAAGGAACTAGAGGGTATTGTGTTAAGTAAAATCAGTAAATCAGAGAGACAATTATCATATGATTTCACTCACATGTGGAATTTAAGAAACAAAACACAGAAGCATAGAGGAAGGGAAGGATAAATGCAACAGGAAAGAATCAGAGAGGGAGACAAACCATAAGAGACTCTTCACCATAGGAAACAAAATGAGGGTTGCTGGAGGGGAGGAGGGTGGGAGGATTGGGCAACAGGGTGATGGACGTTAAGGAGGGCACATGATGTAATGAACACTGGATGTTATACACAGTTGATGAATCACGGAACTCTACTTCTGAATCTAATAATACACTATATGTTAATTAATTGAATTTAAATTAAAAAATATATCTTGCTACAGACAAAGAAAGCATTTTGTAATGATGAAAGCATCATTCTATCTGGAAACTATGACAATTATAAACATATATGCCCATAATAACAGAATACCAAGTGCATGAAATAAAACTTAACAGAAATGAAGGGAAAAATAGACAACCAAAAATAATACTTGAAGACTTTAATACAATACTTTCAATAATGGATAGAACAACTAGAGAGATCAACAAGGGAATATAGAACTTGGCTAACACTATAAATCAACAATAAATCACATCTAACCACCGTGTATAGAATACTGCACCCAACACCAAAATGTACATTCTTCTCACATGTACAGGAAACATTCTCCAAGACAGATCAGGCAGTAGGCCATAAAATGAACTTCCATAAATGTAAAGGATGGAAATATTACAAAATATGTTCTCTGATCTCAATGAAATAAAATTACAAATCAAATGAAATAAAATTGTAAAACAAATATTTTGACATTAAAAAACACATTCCTAAATAACCATTGGGTTAAGGAATAATCAAAAGGGAAATCGGGCAATACTTTGAGATAAATGAAAATGAAGACACAATATACCAAAACTTTTGGAATATACCTACAACAGTGTTTGGGGGGAAATTTGTAGCTTAATTTATATTAAGAAAAAAGGATATTTTTAAAAATCAATACTTTAAACTTGCATCTGAAGCCACAAAAAGAGAGGAGGGACATCAGAAAAATGGAGGGCTAGGAGGTTCTGACACTTGTCTCCCCAACAGAAACAATAAACAACTACAACCAAAATAGCTCTGGGAAAGCTCTGGATTACAACAATGAAGCAAAACACGGGCAAATTAAAAAAAACTGAGGACGGCCACGTAGAGAAGTAAAGGAAACATTTTACCCATGTCTTCTCATGCCTCAGCCTAAAGCAATTTGGTGCCAGAAGCAAATATAATTTCTCAGTGAAATTATAACCCACTGCCCTACCAGCTGCCCTAAGCCCCTCTCACATGGGTTCCAGTTCACAGCTCTGAGCTATCCTTACTAGCAGCACTTCCACTTCCTTAAGCCCCCATCTCCCTAATGTTGCGATGCGGGACTGTCATGAAGCATTTTCACGGACTGATGCTTCTGTCCTCTGACTCACCCCTGAAGCTAAACTTGGGATTGTCATCCACTACAACAGGCTGCGCTGCTACTTACACATTGGGCAGTTATGGCTAGAACAAGCTATGGCCGCACTTTTCAATCCCAGGACCCTTGCTTCTATGTTTTCTTCTCCTAACTCCCCGGACTCATTGAAGGGAGATCAAGACCCAGATCTTAATGCCATGGGATATCTGCACACACCCACATCTTAGACAGCATTGCCACTGCCTCAGAAAATTCACTCAAACCCCCAGGATCCAGGTGCTGTGGCAGTTTCTGCACACCTGACTTCAGGATCCTGGGCCACCTATTCCTCTAAAGGCCAGCACCCCAGAGTAAGTGCTAAGATGGATCCCCTAGACTAAAACTTTCAGCCACAGGTGAAAAGTACAGGAAGACTGCAACAGCCTTCACCTTCAAGGATCTCACTAGCCCTATCCACCTTGGTCACTCACAAAACCTCTGCCATCTTCACCACACTCTGGCCAATGTCAAGGTCAGCTGATGGAACTGCACAGTAACTATGCCACTGTGCTGTCCAAGAACTAAAATGCTGCATCCAACCCCTTGGTGCCATCTCGTAAGGAGCATATAACAATTGGAAGTACATAGGCACCAAGTAGGAGAGTGCCTAAATATATGAAACACTTGTTAAAAAATCAGAGGGAAAAATAGACAGTGATGCAATAATACTAGGGGACTTCAATACCTCGCTTTTAAAAATGAGTAGATCATCCAAACAGGAAATCAATAAGAAAAAAATGGATGTGAATGACACTTTAGACCAAATGGACCTAAGAGATATATACATAACACTCCATTCAAAGGCAACAGAAAACACATCTTTCCAAATACACAAGGAACATTCTCCAGGATAAATCATGTTAAGTCACAAAATAAGTCTTAATAAATTTAAGAAGATTGAAATCATAGTAAGCATTTTCTGACCACAGTGATATGAATATAGAAATCAGTAACTGGAGGAAAAGCTGAAAAATTCACAAATATGTGGAAATTAAATAACATACCTTTGAACAAAACGTTAAAACAAATAAATGGAAACACAACATAACAAAATCTATGGAATGAAACAAAAACATTTCTTTTTTTAAATTTTATTTATTTATTTGATAGAGATCACAAGTAGGCAGAAAGGCAGGCAGAGAGAGAGGAAGGGAAGCAGGCTCCCTGCTGAGCAGAGAGCCCGGTGTGGGGCTAAATCCCAGGACTCTGGGATCATGACCTGAGCCGAAGACAAAGGCTTTAACTCACTGAGCCACCCAGGTGCCCCAACAAAAACATTTCTAAGAGGGAAGTTTAAGTAATGCAAATCTACATTAATAAGAAAGACTTAAAAATAACATTACACCTCAAGGAACTAGAAATAGAAGGAAATCTAAGCCTGAATTTAGCAGAAGAAGTGAAAAAATAAAGACAGGAGTAGAAATACATGACACAGAGAGGAAAGACAATTTAAAAAGATCAATGTTTGGTTACACACATAATGCATCATGAATATACAAAAGCATCATATCACATTTCAGAAACTCCCAGACATCAGTCTGAGTTTGACCCTGATTTTCATCCTTCATAATAAAACTGGAATTGTAAGTGTAGCAAAAAAAAAAAAAAAAAAATCAATGAAACTAAATTATTGTTTGTTTCGTTGATTGTTTGTGTGTGTGTGTGTGTGTGTGTGTGTGTGTGTGTGTGTTTTGAGAGACAGAAAGGAAAAAAAGAGTGCACAAGTGGGTGGGGAGGGCAGAGGGAGAGGGAGAGAGCAGGTTCCTCACCCAGCACAGAGTCTGACACAAGACAAAATCAAGAGTCAGACACGTAACCAACAGAACAACCCAGACACCCCTTTAAAAGTTGGCTTTTTGAAAGCACAGTAAATTGGTGAACTTTAGTTAGACTAATAAAGAAAAGGAGAGAGGTGGGAAAGCTCTACCACAAGGACCTGGAGTATGTCCTCTGCAGGAAGCTGTCCATGGAAAGGGGGGACAAGGGCTGTTTTTCCACCTCCCCCAAATCCTGCATATGTCTGCTGCCCTGCCACTTCTACCCGGACCCAGTGATGGTGAGGTCTCCTCCTCTGCCCCTGCACACACCAGCCTGCAGTGCAGGAAAGGAGAGATGGAGGGTGGGTTGCTGATGGGCCTCCAGGAGACCCTTTAACTTCCCCAGATCAGATCATTATGCTGCTCTGCCCGCAGGAGGGCAGAGGTGGGCAGTGGGAGAAATTGCAACGGATGACACAGAAATAAATAGGATCATTAAAGACTACTATGGACTCAGAGGATTTAGAAGAAATGGATAAATTCCTAGAAACACATAACTTACCAAGACTAAATCATGAATAAATAGAAAATTTGAGCAGATCAATAGGAAAGAAGGACTTTGAATTAGTATTCAAAAATCTCCCCACACTCAAAATCCCAGGATTAGATGACTTTACCAGTGAATTCTAACAAACATTTAAATAAGAATTAGTTAACAATCCCTCTCAAACTCTCCAAAAAATTGAAGAGAAAGGAACACTTCCAAACTCATTTGACAAAGCCAGCATTTCCTTGACACTTAAGTCAGACAATGACAGTGCAAGGAAAAGAAAATTGCCAGCCAATATCCCTGACAAACATAAATGCAAAAATCCTAAACAAAATACTAGCAAGGTGAATTCAAGAACACATTAAAAGGGGCACCTTGATGGCTCAGTGGGTTAAGCCTTTGGCTCAGGTCATGATCGCAGGGTCCTGGGATCGAGCCCTGCATCCTGCTCTCTGCTCAGTGTGGAGCCTGCTTCCCCTCTCCCCCTGCCTCTCTGCCTACTTGTGATCGATCTCTCTCTCTCTCTCTGTCTGTCAAATAAATAAATAAATATTTCCCAAAAAATCACATTAAAAGAATCATACACCATGATCAAGTGGGATTCACCTCTAGAATACAAGGATAGTTCAACATGTGCAAGTAAATAAATGTGACACACAACCATTACAGAATGAAGAATATAAACCATATAATTGTTTCAGCAGAAACGCAAAAAGCATTTGACAAAATTCAACATCCTTTCATGATAAAAATTCTCAACAAATTGGGCATAGAAAGAATGTTCCCCAACATAATAAAGACAATATATGATAGGCCCTCAGTTAGCATCATACTCAATGGTTAAAAGATTTTCCTCTAAGATTGGGAACAAGACAAGGATGCCCATTCTTGCTTATTCATTTAAACTAATAGTGAAAGACCCAGTCAGAGCAATTAGTTAAGAAGAAGGAGGAGGAGCAGGAGGTAGAGGTAGAGGTGGCACCTAAACCAGAAAGGGAAGAAGTAAAACTGTCATTATTTATGAAAAACATAATCTTTCATAAAGAAAATCCTAAAGACCCAAACAAAACTGTTAGAACTAAGAAGTGGATCCAGTAAATCTGCAGGATACAAAAATGAGTGTATAGCAATCACCTGTAATTTCTATACATTAATAAGGAACTCTCTGAAACAGACCTAGAAGAAACAATCCCATTTACAAAGCATCAAAAACAATAAAAATACATAGGAATAAATTTAAATTTAACCAAGGAACTTAAAGAACTGTACTCTAAAAATGGCAAAGCACTGATGAAAGAGATTGAAGAAGACACAGATAAATAGAAAGTTATCCCATAGTCTTGGATGGGAAGAATTAATGTTGTAAAACTAGCCATACTACCCAAAGTGATCTAAACACTCACTGTAATCTCAGTCAAAATTCCAATGGCATTTTTCACAAAAATAGAAAAAAGAATCCTAAAACAGGTAACACAAAAGACTCCAAATAGCCAAGGCAATTCTGAGAAAGAACAAAGCTGAAGGCAACAAATTCCCTGATTTTGAGCTATATTACAAAGCTGTAGTAATCAAAACAGCATGACACTGGCATAAAAATAGGCACATAGATTGATGAAACAGAATAGGAATACCAGACATAAAGCCACATGTAGATGGTCAACTAATATTTGACAAGGGTATGACGACCACACAATGAGGAAAAGACAGTCACTTCAATTAATGCTCTTGGGAAAACAGGTATCCACATGCAAAGAGAGAAACTGGATGCCGAACCTACACCACTCACGTAAATAAACTCAAAATGTAACATAGACTTAAATGTAATACTTGAAACCATAAAGCTACTAGAAGAAAATCATTGGCTTTGGCAATGATTTCTTGGATAAAACTTCAAAACCCAGGAAATAAAAACTAAAATCAGCATTTGGGACTACATTGAACTAAAGAGCTTCTACACAGCAAAGGAAACCACTGATAAACTGAAAAGACAACCTACAAAATGGGAGAAAATATTCACAAAGCATATATCTGATGAGGGCTTAATGCCAAAACATACAAAGAACTCATACAACTCAATTCCAGGGGGGAAAAAAATAATCCCATTTAAAATAGGCAAAGGACCTGAAAACATTTTGGCAAAGACACACAAATGACTATAAGTATATAAAAAGCTGCTTAACGCTAATCATCAGGGAGATGCAAATCAAAAGCACAGTATCATCTCACACCTGCTAGAATAGCTGTTATCAATAATTGAATCCTATCATGGAAAAGGGTTTTAGAAACAGTCTCAGAATCTCTTCACCATTTACCAGGGATGCCCAGAGACTTGCTGTGAATATGTTCAGATCAAACTGTTCAGAGTGGGAAACAGTGCCTTTCACTGGATTACTTGACACAGTGCAGCTGGTCTCCCCAAATGAAAACAACTCTGCAAACTTGGGCCTGTCCTTCATTTTCCCCATGTGATATAGTAAGAACTCCCACAGTAAGGAGCCCTCAGTAACTGAGATGATTAGGAGAGAAATGTTTCCTCTGCTACAGTGAACAGTTGATAGACCTGTTGAGTAAACAAGGGAATAGAGAGGTGCTTCTTTTCAGCGTCCAAGTGTCAGAAAAGGTGCCTAGTCTTACATTTAAATTTATATACAGGAAATCCACTAGAACAGAGAGATTACGGAATTTGCAAGCTTACTAGATGATGCCTCAGCAAGGGTGAGAAAGCTCTAACAAACTGTAAGAGAGAAAATGCAGGACAGCTATAACTCACAACTGAGCCTTTCATGGTACCAATCTTGTTATAACTCTGTAATGTCATGTATCTTTATTCAGCACCAGAAAAGAACAGGACTATGAATGGGTAGGGAGACACAGTTTGGATCACTGATAAATTTGCTCAACAATACAAAATCCTATTTGTCACTGATGAATTTGCTCAACAATACAAAATCCTTTTCTTTTACTTCAGTTACCACATTGCTCTGGACTCAGTAGCAACATAAATCAAGTTGGCTCAATTATCAACTATAAAGTTTAGAAAACCTGTAATATAAAGCAAATTAAGGCTGATGTATCAGATTTACCACTGGGTAAATGGTAACGGGGAGAAGGGAGAGGAGGGTGCTGGTTAATTTAGCCTAGGCCCTGAAGGACTCACTGTTCTGGAAAACACACTCATTGTCCTTACCGATGATCAGCATATTCTCCTATGCTGGCCTCCAGGAGGGGACCTTTACTGCCTAGACCCTGAGCTGGCAGCCAGCATGGCTCCCATCTCTGTTCAACTGTGAGCCCTATCGGCCCAGCCCCCTGTTAATGCAGTCCTCAGCCTTCAAGCCCAGGCTCTCAGATGTTGAGACAGTGGCTCTGAGTCCGTTTGCCCCAGAGCTGAACACACTCACTATCACACCAAACAATCTCTGATTCTTCTTATTGTAATGTGTTTTCCCAATGCATTTAGAAAGTTTTGCAATGTGGTTACTAATATTTTGGATTCACATGCCTAGAAAGTGTCCTGTAAAATAAAGTGCTTAACTGAAAATTGCCTTCACAGTGGGGAGTATTAACCTACACTCCTTGGATATCTTTACTTATAAAACTTTTTGGAGGATCAACCAAAGTCTATGTTACTACCTAAAATATACATTGAAAACATCAGAGAGACTAGTTACACATTTGATCGTTGTAAGAAGGGAGGAGCTGTCTGGGCATAAAAAGTAGTTACTAGACCAGGGTTGTGGTCCAAGAGGAAGGATGATGACATAAAGCTTTGCATAAACCACGATTCAATGAAACCATGACATATTGTTAAATACTTTTCCTTCCAGCTAACAAGGCAAGAGAGGGAAGGCAGCATCATTTGTCTCCGGCAGACTAAACTGTCAAGAAGGCACACCCAAACCTGTGGTGACAGGCAGGGGTTGGGGGGAGAAATTCCATTTCCATTTCAGTTCAGTGAAACTGGTGTGTGGAACACTTATTTTTGGAGCAGTGTGCACAATTTCTGAAGTTACTGCCCATGCTGTCCCCACTGAGTCTCTTCTCTGCCTTTCTTCCTCTCCCACAGGTTTTCGGGTCCCCCAGGGGGATCATGGCCACAAAGTTTCCCACATTGGAATCCTTTTATGTATCTTTGTCATTTGTATTTCTCATTTCTCTCCAACATGTTCTTTTTTTACCCACTCACTACGTGGAATTAAAATAATTACCACTTTCTGCCTCACAGATAAAAGAGGAAAAACAACCCTCTCCAAATCCAATGAAGTCTTAAATTCAGAGCCCATGAACTGCAGTAATCAAGTGAGCAGAGACAGAAGAGCTCTACTGAGGTTCGCGCTGCTTTCCCTGCAAGAGGAAACTTTCAGAAGAAACACCCAGTCTGTCGAAAGTACTGTAACTTTCATGTTGGAACCTCTGGGGTCAGGGACAACCTTGACTCTTTGCTTCATTTAGCAATGGCCTCAGCACAGGAACACTTGTTTGGTTTTTGATGAAGCTAGAAAGTTTTTTAGCCTCAGAGTGTTTGAACCTGTAAGGTTTCTAGTTGACTGAATAACATTTCAGAATCTTCAGCTGAGCATGGATATGTCCCGAGTGTGTCATCTCTTTAAATAACCCTTAGGTAAATGACACAGGCACACACGCATGAACAAAATACTCTGTCAGTTATGAGGAAGAGCTCTTCTCTACCCAAAATGTGTCCACAAGGAACAGTTACACAACTCTCTACCTCAGGCTTATCCTGGTGAAACACTGCCAGGTGGAGGCAATCGAAGGTGTAAGGATGTGGTCAGAGGACCAAGCAATTCCTTCTTTAGAAGAATTACGTGGTCTCCTGCCTGTGATGGCAAGTGTGGCATAAACACCCTTCTGGGCCACAGTGTAGAGCAGCCGCCCCTCTAGCACGTCACCCTGAGGTTAGACCGTCTGAGTCTGAATTCTGGCTCCACCTCCTCCTAACGGTGTGGCCTTGGGTAAATGTCCACTTCCTCCTTGCTCCAATTTCCAAGCTGGTAAAATAGGAAAGGGAGGTGATGATAATATACTACTGAGTGATGTCATGAAGATGAAGACAGTTAATATACTCCAAGCACTTAGCAGAGTGTTTGGCAAACAGAAAGCACTCAGTAATTATTAGGCATTGTTATTATTATTTTTTATTAATTATCATTATCATCCTTTCTAGAGGGTAACCTGACAATCTGTCTTTGTTCTCTCACCAGCCTGGTTAGTTGGAATACAATACAGTTGAGGGGGATGTCCCAGTATCAAAAGCCAAAAGAAGCCTGGCTTTCTTTATATTAAGTGGGAAGGGGAGGAGAGAAGGAATAGGAGGGATCAACCATTCATACTTTAGGTTCTGCTCTCTCCCTACTCACCTCCAGGAAACAAACCACCAATAAAACATCTAGGAAAACAGCTGAATCCATCCCCTTCCTCCCTTCCTGATTTCCTTTCCACCACTGACAGGTCCCAGAATGTGTTGGTTGACTCTGAAACTGCAGAAATCAGGGTCACACTTGATTGATTCAGGTCAAACATATGGTTGATTTGGGGATTTGTTGGCAGTTTGGAAAACAGAGCATATCCTGAAGCTGAGTAGACATAAATAAATGAAGTATTCTCTGCATTTTTAGAAGTAGAAACAGTTTCAGATGTTGATATTTGTGTTGTCAATTCCCTTCAGACTTATGGTTGTGAGCCCAACCTTGGTTTAAGTGCAACACTTGGTTATGACCTAGATCAGAGGAATAATACATATTCCTCCATCTGACTTCTATTTGCATGTGGATCATTTTTCTCCAAAGGGAAGCAGAGCACTCCGAGGGACGTTCCCATATTTGACGCGCTATCACATTCCTTCACCCAAATCCGCAACTCCACAACCCAGTTCTCTCTAGCCAGGCTGTGGTGACAGTCTTTGGGGAAGTTGGGTGTAAGTGAAACCAAAATAAGACATTGGGCACATTCTTCTCAGGCCAATTAAACCATCTGGAGTCAGCATCATTTGTCTCTGGCAGACTAAGCCATGAAGGAGTCTAAGATGTAGATATATGAGAAGAACTTATGTAGACATATGAGAAGAAAAAAGTATCTGTTAACAAGAATAAAAACAACAAAACCTCAAAATACTAAGTCATATATTTAACAAGGGATGTAAAGAGTCATCAGAGAAAACATTAGAAAACAATTCTGGGGACACCGAAGATGAAAAAGTGGGGCAGAATACACTGTTCACAGTGAGGAATATAAGTTATGGATTTCATGCAGTTTCCATCAAGATCTACATGACATTCTAAAAACTAATAATATGTTTCCTAAAGAGCGAAATCCTGAGGCCAGACTCAGGATACCATAGGAAGAGAAAAACATATCCAGAGAGTGGCTCGGCAGCCCTGCCTTGCTCTGTTGGACTTTCATGCCAGACTGCCTCATGCCCACAAAGAGGACATCAGCTCAATGAGAACTTATTCAGAGCATTTGCAGAAGTTGTGTTTAAGAGGAACAGTGATCTGACATTGAACATGTTCTCTCCACCCAGTGAGGAGCAGATCTAGTGCAGCATCACTTGTCTCTGGAAACAGAGTGGTCAAGAAAACTCACAGGATAGAGCTACTGTGTATAGAAAAGTGTCTTCCTCACAATACCAACAAAATGTAAAAAGTAGGAAACAAAAAATATAACAACCTTACTAACGTATTTAGTGTAACACGAAAAGCTAAAGAGAAAAAATATAAATCAAATACCACATAAAATTCCAAAATTAACAGTGTGAATTTAATATTCAGTGGGAATAACGAGTAGGCAAGACTAATGAAGAACGCTTTTCTATTACTGAACTTACTAATTGGTTGTAATGACTCTCTTCTCAACCACACTCTTTAATTCTCAAAAGGGCTTCCTTCTTTAAGCATGCATTTCCTTTACTTAAGGAGAAAATAGTTTCTCCAATCTTGCTGTAGTTGGGGAGATGTTCCTAAAGTCAGTGGTTGGAAGAGACAGGCAGCATGGATGAACAGTCCCCACCAATAAAAACAAAGGCAGGTGCGTTTTCATGGTGTCTGCATGTATCATCCAGATGACCTGGACACTTGAGTGGTAAATTTCATCTTAATTCTGATTGAAAATTTATAATCCCTTGTCACCTCCCAGCCTGCCAGCAATGGCAGTGGTGTATGCCAAGGTATTTGAGAATTACAAGGCTGGATAAAAGGCTTCTCAAAAATCTACAGTGACCTCAGGAGCACACATGTAGCCTGGACATAGGACCCAGAGAAACAGATCTACCCTCCCCATTCCCAACACGTGTGCTTTCCACTTATAAAACCTTGTCTCGTCATTCTCTTACACTCCACTGCCAAGGTTTTTTTAAAGAATGAAGATCTTGCACTGAATCTATAGATCAAATTAAAAAGACTGACACCTTAACAATATTGAGTCTTCTTATCACGGAACGGGGTATTTTAAGTCTTGGGTTTCTTTCATCAGTAGTCCATAGTTATAGCATACAGGCTTATATATGTTTAATAACACAGTGAAGTATTTGAAGGGTTTTGGTGCTATGTAATGGTACTTCCTTATTTTATTTCTCAATTGTTTCTTGCGAAGAAGTAGAAATAAAATCGATATCTGTATGTTGATCTTGAACCTCTGACCCTGCTAAACTCATCTGTTGTAGTAGGTGTAAGGTTTTAGAGGTGAGATAAACACGACACCAGGTGAGGTAGGCATAAGGCAAGATTTATTAAAGGCATTCTCCAGCGAAGTTTCAGGGCTCAGGAGAAGGGGAGTCAGGAAAGTCACAAGGGGAGGAGGTGGGCACCCTGGGGCGAGGTTCCAAGACTCTTGAAAGCTGAGTTGGGGAAGTCGCACTGGAAGTGAAACAGCGGGGGTCTTTTATCTGGCCAAGGTAGGGCATGGGCTCACATCCATATATGGTAGGGTATTTGGTGATCAGAGGGTATGGGGTTGGGGTCCTGATACTTCTGTTTCCTGCATAGGTATCGGGTTACCTATGGAGATGTGACCTGGGCATACATCCTTTTGGCGGGAGAGTCAAGGGTTGAGGAAGTGGGGGAGGGGGCTGGAAGATGGCAGTCCTGGCAGTCATCCCTATTGTTCCTCCTGCATTCCCAGAGCCGCTGCCGACCCAACATTCCGACCTTTTTGGTGTAATAGGGGCGGCGATTCAGGTCTGGCTACTTCCTGCTGGCAAAGGGGTGCTGTTATAGGGTCCTTTGGATGTGAGTAGGCAGATAAAGGGATGCAGGAGGAGTTGGTTGACAGTGACCCTGGAAACCTCGTGGATGTGATCCTAAATGAGGTGAAGAACACAGGTCGCGGTTAGTGCTAACAGGCAGAGGAGAATAAGGGGACTTAGAATTGGAAGGATTTTGTTAAGGGGGAGAGCCACTACTGAGGATGTTTATTTCAGGGCGATGTTGGCCATGAAGGGAGTCGTGGATTTTTGCCAGGGCACTGATATTGATTTCAACTATACTGGATTCATTGATATAATAGCAGCATTCTTCATTGAGGAATAAACAGGTTCCTCCCTTGTCTGTGTGAGCAGGTCCAGGGCTCTTCGGTTCTGTAGGGCTACCTGGGCCACTGAGGAAACCTGTCATTGTAGGGATGCCAAGGACTTGGCTGAGGTCTCCATGGCTGCTCGAGCTGTTCGGATAAATCTCGGGTAGCGTCTATGGAGTGAGCTAGGGCCCCGGTGCCCAGCCCGATGGCCACTAGGGAAGACGCCAAGGAGACCCCAATAACCAGGGGAAGAAACACAGCCCTTTTCTGTCTCGGGAGGGGGGTGGAGAGGACGGTCATTTCTGCTAGAGCTGGTACCCTCCGGGCTGGCAATCTGTGGTGACCAGCTGACTAGACCGTGTGGTGTCCCCATGGGTCCAAGTTTTCACTAGGAAGAAGTGCCACCTGAGCCCAGGGTCACCAGAGGGGCAGCTCTGTGGGGGGGGGGAGCAGAAGGAAGAGGGTGAGGAGAAGTGGTGCAGGAAATCCGCAACCGTGTGGGCCCCAGGGTTTGGGAAGTCCAGTCATCCTGTGGTGGGGCTGGTTTTAGATTGGAGATGTGTACCCACGGGTGGTGTTCTAGGAGTTTTGCCACTGTGGGAGTTGTGAGAGTAACAGTAAGGGGGCTGGTCCACCTGGGCTGTAAGGACTTGGGGTGAAGTTCTCATAGGAGAACTTGGTCCCCAGGATTTAGGGCCTGGGGGACGTCTCCACCATGGGCTGTTGGGGGCGGGGATGGTTGCATCTGCAGGAGCCCTTAGGAGGGCTCGTAAGAGGGTCAGATAGGGCAGATAAGATAGGAGGGGTAGAGGAGAGGCAGACAGGTTGTGATTGAGTAGGAAGAGCCTGCCGTACAGGAGCTCAAAGGGGTTGAGTCCCGATGGGCCTCGAGGAGAGGCCCTAAGGCGGGTGAGTGCTACGGGGAGAAAGGTTGGCCAAGAGAGGCAGGTTTCAAGAGTGCGTTTGGTGAGTTGTTCCTTGAGGAGGCCATTGGTCCTCTCAACCTTACCCGAGGACTGGGGGTGATAGGGGATATGGAGTTTCCAGGTGATGTTGAGGCTCTTGGAGTCTTGTTGTGTGATGCTGGAGATGAAGGTCAGTCCGTTGTCTGATTGTAGGCTCGAGGGAGTCCGAACCTCGAGATGATGTGTTCAATGAGAACTGGGGCAACCATGTCTGCTGTTTCCCTAGTGGTGGGGGATGCCTCGATCCAGCCTGTGAAGGTGTCCATGAGAGTTAGTAGGTATCTGAAGGTTTTGTGTCAAGGCGTGTGAGTGAAGTCAAGTTGCCAGTCCTCACCCGGCTGATGCCCATGGAGCTGGTGGGTGGGTCCCGGTCTGCGGAGGCCGCCCTGGGCAGTTGACCACAGAACAGGTTCTGCAGGCCTGGTGTACCTCCTTAATGGTACCTTTTGGAGGAGGGAGTGGTGAAAGAGAGGTTGGAGAAATTGGTATAGGGCCTTTGGACCGATGTGGAGAGACTGATGGATGTCAGTAATGAGGGTGCGGATTAGGCCGTTTGGGAGGGCAATTTTGTCCTAGACATAATACCATCCCTTGTCACCCAACCTGCCACCTAATGTTTTGAGGACCCAAGTCTCATCAGTGTATGAGGGACTGTCGGGAGTGTTGAGAAAGAGGAGAGGGGCTGGAGAGGAGTTTAAGGCCATCTGTCAGTCAATAGAGCTGGCCTTGTTGTTCCCCAAAGAGATGGGGTCCTTGGAGTCCTGATGGCCATGGCAGTGGACAATAGCCACCTCGGTAGGGTAATTGAGAGTCTTGAGGAGTTTGGCAATAAGAGGGCCCTTTCTCGCCAGAGGACAGAATGAGTGTGAGTAATAAGGAAAGCATATTTGGAGTCAGTAAAAATAGTGACCCATTAGCCCTCAGATAAGTGAAGGGCCCTGGTGAGAACCACGAGTTCTGCCTTTTGAGAAATAGTCCCAATGGGAAGGGGGGCCGCTTCTATGACTGCGTCCAGGGTGACCACTGCATAGGCCGCATTATCACCATCCATCTGGCACTATGAGGGAGCTCCCATCCACGAATAGAGTGCGATCGGGGTCAGGCAGTGGCCAGTCCGAAAGTCCTGGATGCGAGGGAGAGCATTCTTCCAGGAGTTGAGAGCAAGTGTGGGAAGGAGTGAGGGTAGATGAAGGTGTTGGCAAGAGAGTGGCGGGATTTAGGCGAGGGGAGACAGAGTATGACCTGGGGGTTTTCCATGAACAGCGGGTGGTAGAGTTGGGAAGGAGTGAGTTGTGCCAAGGATTTGTGGCTGACTAAGTCCATTAGTCGATGGGGGGAGAAGACCGTGAGGGACTGTCCTAAGGTAAGTTTGAGGGCCTCCTTTGTCAGAGAAGTGGCTGCTGCTAGGGTCCTGAGGCAGGGCTGCCATCCCTGGGCAGTGACCTCTAGTTGCTTGGAAAGTTAATGGGGATAAGGAGACCCTGCTGTGGAGGTGGTCGATGATGGGCTTAAGTCCTCGCCGGTGGGTTGCTACTATAGATCTGGAAATGTCCCATACCTGCGGGTCCACGGAGGGGAGACAGTCTGGGATAGAGGACAAGTCAGAAGGGAGTAGAGGGAGGATGAAGTGAGTGGAAATCGAGGGAGAGGGAGAGAGACGAATGGTGGCCTGAAGTTGGTGGAGGATGTCCCTGTCTAGTAGGGGAACAGTGCAGGAAGGGTTAATGAGGAAGGAGTGTGAGAAGGGAAACCCATCCAGGCTGCATGTAAGGGGTGGGGTGGCCTTTGGAGTGGAGGAAGTACCATCAATTCCCATAACTGCAACTGAGGAGGGACGAGTAGGACCCGAGTAGGAAGGCAGGACAGAATAGGTAGCCCCCTTGTCCAACAGAAAGGAAATGGACTTACCCGCTACCTGGAGTGTGACCCTGGGCTCGGCATGGGTGAGAGGGGTGTCTGAGTCTGGGCTCCATCAGTCATCCTCCAATCCAAGAAATTGGAAGGCAGGACTTACCGTCTCAGGGTTTTCCCCGCGCGGAGGCGCCAGGAATCCCCCGAGGCTGGGGCAGTCCGATTTCCAGTGGCCCATCATGGCGCATTGAGGGCACAGCCTAGTAGGCGCTTTTGGAGTTGGGCATTGATGGGCCCAGTGTCCCTCGGCTCCGCACTTGAAACAGGCCCCAGGAGGGAAGCGGTTAGGTGCTCCCTTCTGTTGACCCCAGAACCTGCCGGCCTCAGGGCTGCTACCAGGGTTTGGGTCTGCAGTTGGACCTTCTGTTGGGGTCTGGCTTGGCACATAAGTTCTGCTGCCTCCTCTCGGGAGTTAAAGACTTTAAATGTCATTTTCACTAGATCAGAAATGGGAGTTTGAGGGCCCTCCTCCGCTTTCTTTAATTTTTTCCGAATGTCCGCGGCTGACTGAGAAATAAAGTGGGTAGCTAAAACAGTCGTCCCTGCCAGAGAGGCCAGGTCTAGGCGAGTGTATTGGGTCAGTGCCTCAGTAAGTCGGTTAAGAAACATGGCCATGTTTTCATTGGGTTCCTGAATGATTTCCCTTCACAAACCTTCTACAA
This sequence comes from Meles meles, assembly GCF_922984935.1. Taxonomy (NCBI): domain Eukaryota; kingdom Metazoa; phylum Chordata; class Mammalia; order Carnivora; family Mustelidae; genus Meles; species Meles meles. The sequence goes on along the minus strand of NC_060070.1, from coordinate 122,280,941 downwards.
CTTTCCTTTGCACTCAGGTTTTGTCCCAAACAACCATCTCATTTAGGACAAAATTACCTCCTTTTACTTTCAACAAAATGTATTCCCATTCATTAAATCTTTCTTACGTATCTTCTACTTTCCTACATACAGAGTTGCTTCCTTTATTCCCATCAGTCTTACAGTTAGCAGAATTTTGTACTCTTAGAAACACCTTTAGTTATTAACCTCTAGTCGATTATTAATCAATTGTGAATGGTTATAACAGAATTCCTTAGATGCCAATTTATGAATCAGTTAAGCACAAACCATGCTTACTAACAGATTTAAATATTCTTATTTTCTTTGCTGTAAGAAGTCAAAAGCACAAACCTATGTTCAGTAATCAATGACTTGGCATTTTATCCTCTTTGGAAAAGACCTAAATGTCCAACAAATTTAATTCCATTTGTCATCCAAGCAAAACTTCAAACTTTCAGGTTACCAAAGACTTTGAAAGCTATCTCAGCAATTACCCATTAAAACTTTGAGACAGACAATTAACCATCAGTTTAGTCATTTCTTTGCTAGCAGATTTTAACAAATAACAAGAGCTTATTTGACCTTCAGTAAACTTTGATGGAAGTTTCATGTTTACTGTGGATAACTTTGTCAGGAGTTGGGATAAGAGTGGGGAGAGAGAGGGGTAGATGAGGGCGCCAGTTCAGAAATCCTGAACATAAGGGACTTTGGCCCATCTGCTTTGGTGTCTGCTGAGATTATTTAGGTCCGTGAGAATCTGATAATTAAACGTGCCTTCCGGAGGCCATTGGGACTGATTTAAGATTGGTATTGTGGCCAAGCGACAGTACAGTAACATCGTTTTCGCAGGTCCTGGTACAGTTCCAGGGTTTTAAGATTGGCCAAAAGGCCTAAAACACTCCAGGGATGTTTTAGGGTCAAATTTGGATTGGGAGGGCCCCATGATTCATTGCCGGGCAACCCGGGGGCTGGAGGAAGGCGTCCCCTCGTCCACCACTGGGTTGCAGAAAAACTGTGTCGACTTCCATAGAGGTTAGGAGATCTCCCAGCCTCTCGGAGTCACAGAAGTCACCTGGTGACCGGCGGGGTCCGCCCTGACGCAGCCCGGATCAGGGCTTTCGGGAGGGAGCCGCGGAATGGGCGGGGCGGATCTCACCATGGCTTCAGAAGTGGCATTCGAAAAGGGAGGTCCAGGTCCTGCTAGGGAGAGGAGAGAGCCTCCTTACCAGGGTGAGGGCTCAATCTCCTCCCCGGTTTCGGGCACCAAATGTAAGGTTTTATAGGCGAGATAAACAAGAACACTAGGCGATGTAGGCACAAGGCAAGATTTATTAAAGGCACTCTCCGGTGAAGTTTCAGGGCTCAGGAGAAGGGGAGCCAGGAAAGTTGCACCAGGAGGAAGTGGGCACCCTCCCGGCGAGTTTCTGCAACTCTGGAAAGCAGAATCCAGAAAGTTGCACTGGGAGGGATTTGGTGGGGGTCTTTTATCGGGCCAAGGTAGGGCATGGGCTCACATCCATTTATGGTAGGGTATTTGGTGATCAGAGGGTATGGCGTCGGGGGTCCTGATACTTCTGTTTCCTGCATAGGTATCGGGTTACCTATGGAGATGTGACCTGGGCATACATCCTTTTGGCGGGAGAGTCAAGGGTTAAGGAAAGGTGAGGGAGGAGGCTGGAAGAAGGAAGGAAGAAGGCGGTCATTTCTATTGTTACTCCTGCACTCCCAGAGCCACTGACCCAACAAAAAGGTTTCATAAAAAGAATAAGAAAAGCTGGGTATACCATAGTGCTCACTAGCACTTTGCAATTGCCACAGCCTTAAAAATTAATATTAATACTGACTCCAAATATGCTTTCCTAGTCCTACATGTCCGTGGAGCAATTTGGAAGAAAGGGGGATTATTTTCAAGCCATAACTCCACAATCAAACACAAGCCTAAAATTATTATCCTTAAGGCTGTACACCTACCTAAGGAGGTAGCTGTAATTCACCTCAAAGGACATCAAAGGATATGATCTTAGGAACCAATGAAAGTAAGGGTTTACACCAGGCCGCTGATTTGGATAAAAAGCCATGGAGGTGACAAAAACTTCGTGAAGGAAAATTGTCCCTAGGTTTGGACTCCCTTAGTCCCTACAAAACAACGGACTGCCTTTTATTACACATTAAAAGATGGCCCTCCAAAACTGACTAGCCCTTGCTATCTTGACTGCAGTTACAGAAACCGAGAATTGGAGGACTGTCTCCTAACAGCACCCAATGGTTATATGACTCTAACTTGTGCTCATGGCTTCCCCCAGGTACTCTGCGCCAAAGAGTACATAGGCCAATGTACTCTGCGTTTTGTCTGGAATCGCGGATGCATTATTAAAACCATTACCAACCTGCCTAACCTTCTAAAACTTAAAACAGTGGTGAACTCGTTCTGTCTCATTGGTGACCAACTAACATCCACTTTTGTTCCCACTTTGGAACTGGAGGATGTTTGGCACATAGAAGCTCTTACAAAGTACAAGATCAGTACTAAATGCCCCTCGAAGTGGTATTTCTCTATTAAAATGCTATGGCAATACAAATGTGTAAAACAACTTTACAAAATAGAATGGCATTGGATGTTTTAGCTGCTACACAAGGTGGAAGTTGTGCTATCACAAAAACAAAATACTATGTTTATGTTCCAGATTCTTTCAAAATATTTCTTGGGTTCTGACCTACTCAAGTGAGCACTTTAAACAGTCCCTCTCTCCTTTAAGGATTGATTAAACTCCTGGACTGGAAAAGGGTTTTTTGTCAACTAGTAAGAAACTGATTTCAGCTTCATTTTCTTTTTGTTATATTAATCATGTTTTGCTGTTTTCTCCCATGTCTCCTCACTCATGTGACCCTGACTCTTTTGCCGCCATAACTTCCTCAGATAATCCTTTCCACTTAGGAAGATCACCTGAGCAGTCTTCCCTGGATTCAGCTGCCTCTGTCTTTCATAACTCCCCTACACATTCCCCAACTGGCCAGTGTTGACCCGAGCAGGTAGGGACAACTCTACACCCCTATCCAGCAGGAAGATGTTACACAAGATGAGACCTTCCAACTTCAACAACCTTAAAGATTTAAGGGTCAGGAGGGAATGAAGGAACAGAAGACTGGCTGAGGACAAAGCAAAAGCTGACACCCTGCAACCTTCCTCCACTTCTACCCCTGGGTGGGACATAGGTGACATTCTTTAGGAATTTCCCAACTATCTTAATGTTAATACCTTGGTAGAGGAAAAAACCTTGACTATGACAAGGCCTCGAGGCATCTGGTGTCTTATAGGTCCTCTTTAGCATATGAAAGTTCTATTGAAACCTCCCTTCTTCATTACCTCCCTCAACCCCATCCTATATAACCTGTCACCCCTCACAACCCCCAGGCAGCAGCTCCTTCTGCCCATGGATCCTGTCCCCATGCTTTAATAAACCACCATATTGCACCAGGATGTTTCAAGAAATCTTTCTTGGTCATTGGCTCTGGACCTAACCCCCCGAACCTCACTTTATTCTAAGACTTCATCACCTAAACCCTACCTATTTCAAACCACATCATTATTATCAATGTGTTGATATTATCCACAGTTAACTATTAATGGTTAACAAATATATGCATCATATATTTGAACGTTGCTAAGAGAATGAATCTTAAAAGTTCTCAACACAAGAACAAAAGAAGTATAGCTATATATGGTGATGGATACTGGCTACACTTACTGTGGTGATCATTCCACAATACATACAAATATCAACTCATTGCGTTGTACACCTGAAACCACTTCAGTGTTATATGTCAATTATACCGAAGTAAAGAAAAAAATCCTGTTCAAAATACCAATGTGGTTGAGAAGCTTTAAATAAAAAAGAAAGAAAAAGTGATTCTTCTATTTAATCTTCCTTTATGCCATTTCCAGTATTTTTCATTTCTCTGTGTAAATCCAGGTTTCTCTGTGATAGCATCATATTTCTAAAATGGAGAGACCACCTTTTTACAAAGGTTTGCAAAAATCCTGTGGACTTCAATATTCCTGCATCTCAAAGGTAAGAATGAAGGCATGACTCTCAAGCACACAAACTGAGAAAAGAGGCCTCAGGGCTTGTGGGTCCTTCCCCTCCCCCTTATCCTCTCTCCTCAGAGCACTGTCTAAGCCCTCCAATCTCTACCATCTCTCAGGTTCAAGACAAAGCTTTTCTTTTCATGAGGTAGTCTTTTGTGCCTGCCTCAGGCTATCCATAAACAATGTTGTTGCCTGACCAGCCCCTGTGATTCTTAATAAGATGGAACGATCCCTGAGCAATAACCAGGAAACTTTGAAAGAGAAAGGATTTATTACTTACAAATCCTGGAAATTACACAGCAGTCTGAGATTATACAGTGAGGTCATTTGAGAGGCCACATGACTGGATACCAGTACACAGGCCTCTGCATCAGAATGTGCTTGATAAGAAGATCACTTACAATTCTCCCACTTTCTGTGCTCTCATCTGGAAACCCTAAAATGTTTTTTGAGAGAACAAATCAAAACATCTTGTGCATGTTGGAATTCAACTGTTCTTAGTTCACATCTCCTTTGAGAAAGTTATGGGGAGAAAATAAAACTCAGCATGTGAGTGGGTAGAATTCATCCCATATAAGGAAGCACTCCAACTCTCACATGCAAAACTCATTGCTCTATTATACCCAGAAGCCAGAGAACATTGTGGTACATTGCAAAAATAATCATAAGTTCTTTGCAGCTCATAGTATTAAGAACTGGAATGTTAACTCACCTCTTAAACTGACTTAGTACTGCGACTTGCTTTTACTAATAGAGTGTAGTAGAACTGCTGCTGTGAGTCCAAATTTGGCTGAGGAAGCCCGGCAGCTTCTCTTTTGCACTAGGGCAACTTCCAGCACCTTGTGAATAAGTCTGAGCCCACCTGCTGGATGATGAGCCCAAATGGAGAGGTCCGGCATTCTGGGATGATACAGTGGCTGCCACAGACCTGGGAGCACCTGAAAACAGAGGAGCTGCCCCAGAGCAGAGTGCCCACATGGCCTTGGCACCATTTGCTGTCTTCCAGAATCATGCAAAAATACTAAAACGTTATCTGAAAGCATTCCATTTTACAGTAGTTTGTATACAGAAAAAGCTGATGAGACAACATACTTCACAAAAAAACTCTATTTCCTAGTGATCTCTTGGCACTTCTGTGGATCATAGGCTCTCCAAACCCATCCTGCCACAGAGAGAAGTTTGGATGAATGAGGGAAATCTATGGGCCATCCCTGGCCTAGCGCCATTACTATTAGTCAGTATAGAGTTGCTATCGTTTGTGAGTATTGCCATGTGCCAGGCACTGGACCATACTTAAATCTTATAATTTGTACTTATTTATAATTTCGTTTCATCATATACTATCACATAATGGCTTTCATTCCCTTTTATAGAAAATTTCACTCAGGCTGATATATTTTGAGTGACTTGCCCAAGGTGATGCAGTGTTGAACACTCACTTATTTGATTACAAAGTCTGCTCTTCTTACTTCTGCTGCTCTGGACTCAGTTATTGCTGTGAAGCACCTTTAACGTCTGCAAGATGGGAGAGGCTTTGGCCTTTTCAGTAAAACTTCACCAATGCCTAATAACCAGGGTTAGGACAGGGCAAAAGAATTGAAAGTCAGAACTAAAGAATTTGAAAATGCACAAGTCCCTAGAAAATGTTATAAATGTTAATTAGAACTAATCTACACTCTGTCTAAATAATTTCTTAGATGGCTTCCAATGATGTCAGTTAGTAGGACATTTCCATTTATATTAATAATAGTTTAAAAAGTTAATAGTTTAATAATAGTTTAATAGTTTAAAAGTTAAATCAATGGAGGAAATTAGTGTTTTTGAGAAAATTATTGGACAAGGAAATATTTTAAAAACCAAATTTTATTTCTGCCATTAATTTATTTAAAATGGACCTTTCATTTTCCTTTAGACGGTGTTAACAAACTCGTTTTTCTTTTTAAAAATGGTACACGATTCCTCTGAATCTAATTTGCTACTAATTTTACCTTATGTTAAAATTATGACCTGAAGACTGAAGTGACTAGAATGGGTTCCTTGGGTGGAGGTGAGACAGAGTCAGGTTGTGGACAGAGCTCATCTTCTCTTAGTTAATGACATGGGCTTGCTTGGACTTCAATATCCCCCAGGATTTGAGATCTGAGACTGGACCTTCAACTTCCCATCCAAGCTGCAATTCTGATCCACAGGGCTGACACCCTAACTTCCCAATTTGAGTTGAATTTACTTTAAGAATGATATTAATAGATAACATTCAGAACATCATCAGGAAAGGTTTTGTCCATATGTCAAAATCTTGAGGCAAAGGTATTCCTTGACCACCACCAGCAGAAATACCCTAGGAAGGTAAATCAAAATTTGGAAAATTTTACATGCACTATGGAAGCAAAAAAGAGAGACAATTAATCCATATTCAGAGGCCAGGAAAAGGGCAAGAGTTAGGGATTGCCATGGAAGAAATCAATTTATGGGAGAATTTTTGGAGATTATAACCCAGAAAAGCCTGAAGAACACCATATTAGTGACGGTATCTAACATGAAACTACTCAGAAATTCCCACCCCTCTTCCCACCAGCAAGTAAACACACCCATAGGAAGATTCTGATTTAATACCCTCACTCCTTTCCTAGAGAATTCCCACAGGAAGCAACATCAGAACAAGGGGATTTCCCAAACCTCTTCCTGGCTTCTTAGTACAAGCTCTTCAACTGGCAACAGAAGTGTTATCAGAAGGTATTTTTCTGATTTGCCAGAACCTAGCCTGGCAGGGTTTGGTTTGTTGTCTTTAGATTCCCTTCTCAGTTGGGTTCTTACTACTGCTCTGCAACTGTGGGGACCACACTGAAAAAAGGATGACCCTAAACAGAGTTCTGATTCTGGGGACTCTTGCCCTGACCACCATGATGAGCCTTGGTGGCAGTGAAGACATTGTGGGTGAGTGCACAGCTGAGGACTAGACTTGGAAAAAAGAGTTGGAAGGGGGAAACATAGAGATTGGCATAGAAACTGCAGAGACTCCTCAAAGGTGTTCTCAATACTAAGCAGATCTAAAAATTATGGTCACTCCTCCTTCAGGAAACTAGAGACCCAACCCACTCTCTCTGCTACCTGTGCTGTTGCAGAGTGCATCAAGGTCCTCATCCTTTCTAATATCAGATCCAGTGAATATAGCCTGCAGGGCTTAATGGCATTCATTTATGGTTACCTCAGAGATTAGAGATGTTTCCACAAGTGGATGTTTTGATACTAAAAATTCATGAACTATTGCTCTCAAATATCTCTGAACAACATTGTGAAGCTTTTTATATGTTTTTTATGTAGACTTACTTTGGGTAAATAGTTTCATAAATTATGTATACTATGTAGATATCAAGAAGGATATCCTCTTGGTTAAGAGGGTAAGACCTCAAATTTATACACATTTTCATGCTTCAAAATGGCGTGGGGGTAGGAGAGTGATTAAACAAGCCCAGCTGAGTACATTTAGACAAGTACCACATGACCTCATATATGTCACTTCACAAATAATCAAGCAAAATATGAATTTAGAAATACTTTTCCAGTAATGAAGACATAGAAATGTCAATGATCATTCCTCTTTCTTAATTGTTACTAAGTAATTACAGGTGTGACTTAATAACTTTTTAATTTTTTCTTCAGAATGGTTAACACAGTGTTACATTAGTTTCAGGTGTACAATATAGTGCTTCAACAATTCTATGCATTACTCAGTGCTCATCAAGATAAGTATACTCTAAATCCCCTTCACCTGTTTTAATCATCCTCCTCCCAGCCACCTGCCCTCTGGTAACCAACAGTTTGTTCCCTACTGTTAAAATTCTGTTTTTTTCTTTGTCTCTCTTATTTGTTCATTAGTTTTGTTTCTTAAACTCCACAAATGAGTGAAATCACATGGTCATTGTCTTTGACTGAATATTTTGCTTAGCATTACACTATCTAGTTCCATCCAGATTGTTGAAATGGCAAGATTGCATTCTTTTTATCACTGTGTAATATTCCATTGTGTGTATGTGTATGTGTGTGTGTGTCTGTATATATATATATATATAAATATATATATATATATATATATATATATATCCTTCTTTATCCATTTATCTGACAATGGATATGGGCTGCTTTCATAACTTTTTTAACAGAGTAGAGAGTATCTTTACTTTTACTTTAAAATTGAGAATTTCATGATCAAAAACTTGGTTAATTAAATTACATTACTCTCAAACTGTCAACTCAAATGATCTGTCTTCCATCCTACATAATGGAGACCCTTAAAAGGAAAACGGGGCAAGTACACACTAATTATGTAAAAACCAAAGGAGAAAAAACAAAAAGTTAAGAGGGAACATGAAATGGAGTGTATTCTAATTTTCACCAACTTTGTTAACCAGGACTGCTCCCATTCTAATTTCATTTGCTGGTGGAAGTTTCACTTGCTTCTCCTGAGAACTTCCAATTTCCTTTCTCCAGTGTCACACCAGAGCACCCTGCTCAGGCTCAATTTATTCCTTAGGTACAGTAAGCATAGTGCCACCATGAAAATGTTTTAATTTAAAAAAAAAGAAAAAGAATAAAAAAGAAAATGTTTTAATTTCCTTTAAAATTAGAAGAAACAATGAGCTTTTAGAGTAGAAGAAAATGTTTTAATTTTTAATACAGCCTGGAATATACTTGTCTTTATACCAGTACAGTCACAAAATATGATTTTTAATATTTTATGAAAAAAGAGGACCCAGGGGCGCCTGGGTGGCTCAGTGGATTAAGCCGCTGCCTTCGGCTCGGGTCATGATCTCAGGGTCCTGGGATCGAGCCCCGCGTCGGGCTCTCTGCTCTGCGGGGAGCCTGCTTCCCTTCCTCTCTCTCTGCCTGCCTCTCTGCCTACTTGTGACCTCTCTCTCTGTCAAATGAATAAACAAAATCTTTAAAAAAAAAAAAAAAAAAAAAAAGAGGGCCCAAAAGTGCTTAGGCTCACAAGTTATAAGACAGCCGTGGTGACTGCTGATTCTGACCTTCATATGATTCTGCTACTTCTGTGTCTATCAGTCTCCACTTCCCCAGATTGCTGTGATTCTCAAGAAAAACAATTGGCATTCAATACATATTTAGAACATATAGTGAGATCAACTGGGGGGATTCAAAGATGAAAAGACATATTGTCTGCTGCCTGGTACAGGAAAGCAGGACCATTGCTGAGCAGGACGCTGTGCCCAGCTGAGACTGAAACTACAAAAGTAAACTGGTTCCATTTGGCCCAGAAGTGTGATGTTTAGCAACCAGGACAGGTACCAGATGAAAAAAATAATTGCATATATTCATGTTTGAAAAAGGAGTCAAGGATAAAGTATAGAGGATAAAGAGACTTTGTTGGAGGGCCTTTTAAGTAATCAACCAAGGGGGTCATACTGGGCAGAAAAGAGAGTGAGTTGGATGGTATAAATGTGGAGAGCAAGACACTGGGATGAAGGTGCTGGAGGGTATACTGTGGTCAAAAACATGTTCAGTGAGAGAACTTAGTTAAAACCTTGGTAACTAAGCAGGAACTTGGAGAAGGAATTGGAGGTGTCCAGGAAATCTGTAAATATAACGTTGTTTCAAGGAGAAAGACCCCTGCAAAGACCAAGGAACATGAATGAAAAACATACTCTGGTTTGACTGGGCAGCTGAGGTATTTGTGGAGGAAGTGGGACTATAAGACTGCTGCTGTTCTCTTCCGGGACTCACCACAGCTTCCTGTCTTTGTTCCTGTACTCAGTTGACTCTGCTGTCAGCAATAAGCTCCTTGATGAAAGAAACCAACCTGACTGGTGTTTCACTCCCTGCTCCTCACGATGTCTGACATCACGCTTATACTCAGTAAATGAGGAGGAACATAAAGAGGAAATGAAATGAAGATAACATATGTCTTTAAAAAATTGTCCAGTTAGGCTCACTGAGTGAAGTCCTACTGCTGCCATTCTAATTTGGCGTCCTTACACAAGCATATTGTCCATTTGAGGAGAAGAACCATAGTTTACCCTGAATCCTAAACATATAGATATGTTGAGTCAGAATAAGGGGAGAGGTTTAGTAATCCCATTGAAAGGAAAAAAAAAAAAAAAGGAGGGATAGGGAGTGACAGAAATCTAAAATCTAATAAACTTTCATTTTGTATTGCTGATGAAATCAAGTGCTCTCCTCTGAGAATTATAATCGTTAACAAAACAGTGACCTTAGGAGCATTGTTTATATTGTATAAATTTATAATATTCTCACTGTCCTTGTCCTACTCCTTCTTTTACCCAATTACGGTTAAGTAACTCTTTTAAAACAATATGGGCCTGAGTGCTTTTCCTTGGAAAGTTATTAATAAGCTGAAGGAGAAGAGGGAGACGTAAGTGGAGGAAGGAAGAAATACCACTGTAAAAAGTGTTCTGCTCTGAACCAGTCCTGGGGGGAGAGGAATCAAAATGTGTTATTAACTGATGAAAGAGTTAAGTAAGGATAAAACTTATGCAAGAGAGGGAAGTAAAGTGAATTTCTAAGAAGCTCAAGTCATGATAGTTTGTTCATTCCTTCTTTCATTTCATTGTAATATTTATCACAAGCCTACTGAGTATGCCAGGTGCTGAGCTAGGCACACAGAAAATAGGAGTAAACAAGGCGACTGAAATTCAGCTCTCATGTAGCCTACATGATGGTGGAAAAGCAGACTGTATTCTAACTGGACAGCTACTAACACTGAGAGAAGGAGCAGAGGGTAGGTGCTGGGAAATATGCCTAAAGACTGTGCCAAAGGGGTCACCTGGGTGGCTCAGTCAGTTGAGTGTTTGACTCTGCCACTCATCCCACTTACACACTCACTCTCAAATATCTTAAACAAAAAAAAAGACTGCCAAAGATGAAGCCCAAAATATCTGAAAGCCAGTTTCTCCTGTCATGTGGTTTAATAAAGCTCTTTTCTCCCTCTGTTTTCTACATTCTGTCCCTCAACCTTACTGACCAGCTGATCATGTTGCTTCCTATGGCATAAGTGTCTACCAGTCTTATGGTCCCTCTGGCCAGTACACCCGTGAATTTGATGGTGATGAGGAATTCTACGTGGACTTGGAGAAGAAGGAGACAGTCTGGCAGCTGCCCATGTTTCAAGCACTTAGACGTTTTGACCCACAAGGTGCACTGAGAAACTTGGCAATAGCAAAACAAAACTTGAACATCCTGACTAAACGCTCCAACTATACCGCTGCTACCAATGGTAAGTGTCCACCACTCTGCCTCTCTTTACTGAATCTATCCCTACATATCAAGTCTCTTTCCCGTCTTCCCTATGATAGATACCCTTGACTGCTTTCCCAGGATCTTTCCCAGATCTTCTCGTAGTAATTACTGAACACTCATTCTCTGCCATCTCAGAGCTGAAATATTGTCATGTAATACAAGGATCCTTACCCCCATACCGTGTTCCCTGAACCCCTCAAGGGGAAGTCCTATAGATCTGCCACTTTAGTAAGCACGCCCACGGGGGAAGGGCACAAGGATAAAGTACAGGCAGTGTGTAGAGAGTATTTCCCAAGCAGAAGGTAAGTGAGAACTCTTCTGCCATCAGATGGGGAACCATTGGTTGATGGGATCTTGCAGGACACAGTGCAGAACCTCAGGGCAGAGCTCTTTGCAATTCATATCAGTGCTGCTTCCTCACCACAGAGGTTCCTGAGGTGACGCTGTTTCTAAAGACTCCTGTGATGCTGGGTCAGCCCAACACCCTCATCTGTCTTGTGGACAACATCTTTCCTCCTGTGATCAATGTCACGTGGTTGAAGAACAGGCATTCAGTCACAGAAGGTGTTTCTGAAACCCACTTCCTTATCAAAAAGGATTATTCCTTCTTAAAGTTCAGTTACCTCACCTTCCTCCCTTCTGCTGATGATATTTATGACTGCAAGGTGGAGCACTGGGGCCTGGATGAACCACTTCTGAAACACTGGGGTACGTATGAGTTCCACCCCCTTGGCACCTTCTTTCTCTATCAAGTCCAGAATATTCTGCCTTTGAGCCTGTGACTCTCATGTTTTCCGCACTTCCAAAGTTTCAAATAATAGACTTAACTCTCTTCCCTAACCATGCTGCCCTGAGTCCTCATAAAACCAAAACCATCCCTCCCGCTCCATCCCACACACGTGTACATGAACGAGCACTCTGTGTTCTGACGTCCACAACCTCATTTTCACAGAACCTGAAATTCCATCCCCCGTGTCAGAGCTGACAGAGACCGTGGTCTGTGCCCTGGGGTTGGCTGTGGGCCTTGTGGGCATCGTGGTGGGCACTGTCTTCATTATCCAAGGCCTGCGCTCAAGCGGTGCTTCCAGACATCAAGGACCCTTGTGAGCCGCACCCTAGAAAGGAAGGTAAGCGTTCAGATTTGTCAGAGCTGAGAGCTGGAGACACAGCACAGGAGGAAGGAAACTGGGAGGAATTTGTGGACACAGATACGGTTGAAAGGTTGCAGGAGTCGGGGGGAGGGCACGATGACAGCACAGGAGTCCCCACGGATCACCCATCCCATGTCTGTCCTATTGCAGGAGACCGCATGTCCACCGACCAGAGCAGAAGAGTGGACGTGATAGGTGACCTAGCACTATTGCCTGGCTGAGTTTGTCATATTCCTTCTCTGTCTAACGTTGCCCCTCTCACCTCTTCTCTAGGATTTAAGGTCCAGCTACATCCTCTGAGAGCTCACATGTCCTTTGGAATTCTGCGCCTTGAATGCCTGATTTTTTTTTTTTTTTCTTTTCTCAATTTTTACCTACTATGAGCTGTCTGGGATATTCCACCCATTTACCTGATTCTTTGTAACCCTGATCCAGAACTCCCATGGAAATAATATATTTCCCTTTATGAAATCTTTTAGAAAAACTTGTCTGTCTTTCATTTCAAGGATGACTAGGACTGTGGTCCCTTATGCATCAAGTCCACTTAATCTCACTTTCCAGATTATTTTCACGGCCAGTTACATGGGAGGAAGCAAATATAGACTGATAATATTTTGATATTTTAGCTGATGTTAATATTCTCTCTTCCTATTATTCCCACACTAGGGCACTACCACTCTCCTCCCAATTCAGACATTAATGAAAGTAATATTAGAACTGTGTCCTCTGTATAGATTCTTTATAGAATACAAAAATGAAGAAATAAGTTCATACTCATTTAATATAGTTTTTAAAAGTTATGACAGAGAAATAAGTAGGAATAATGGAATTTTGAATTTCAAAGTACCAAAAGTCACAATTGTTTTCCAAAACTTGAAAATTTCAATTTGTGAAGAATGATTGATAGTAGGACCAGCATTCCTCTCCCTTACTCATCCAGGAGAAGATGAGAATTCTTTAGGCAGGAAAAGAAATGGAAGTCAGTCAGGAGAGGTTAGAATAAGATCGTAAGGTCCATATCTAAGAAGAACCAAATACTTTGTTCTTACTTAGGGATATTAACAACAGGAAGAGGAATGGGAGTAGAAACCACAGGAGTATTTAAGTTTCTGAGAACACAGGTGCAGTTTGCCTCACCTCCTACATGAATCTCTGCTAGATAAGCACAGAGACTTTCCTGTACCACCATGGCATGTCAGGGACACTAGAGTGAATATAGCTGCAGGATGTTTCTAGGCAGATCAGTTTAGATCAGTGAATCCCCGTGTAGCCCTGTGCACCCTTGCAAAACACTCTGATAACTCCAGCCCCCTGCCTCTCACCCCTAACCCTTCCTGGTTAAGGAATGAAGGAGCCTATGAGAGAGAAACCCCAGGAGGGACAACATGGTGGAGATAATGTACTGGCAGCTATGGATGCTACATCCTCTTCTAGATTCATTGTCTCCAAGTGGAAACTCTGGCAGAGGAATCGGATCTACAGATGGAATTCTCTGGCTTTCCTGAGTGTATCCAAGACTTTACTCTTGAATGTATATGTCACTTGAGTTGGAGTCATTTTGCCCTTTGAAATTGTTTTAGGCATAATTTTACCCTGGACTTTTCACTCTGCACCTGCCATGTCCATACATTGTATCTAAGACAGTATTATGGAATTGCTATGAAATGTATGAGGCTGTCCCTGTCCATGCTCTCCTGCATGAATGAGCTTAAAGTATAATTGGGGGGAAAAAGACATAATTTTCATACAATAGTTGATACTTCATAGTTTGATGGAAAGAAACCTAAATTCAATTCAGGATTTAGCTCTTTATAGCTAGTATTTTAAACATGCTAACACAGAATAAATATATTCTGAGCTATATATTTCTCATCCGTAATAGGGAATCGATAATACTTTCTTGCAGTTTCAACAGAATTGGAAAAATATTGATATTTAGGCTATGCTTTACACATAGCGTACAAATACATAAGAAAATATTGCTAGTTCTATCCATAATTAATTTTTTAAAAGAATGAATCATATCATATAGAAAGGATTTCTGTTTTTCTGAGTCCGTTAATGATGTAGGAGATTTAAACATGCAGCTATAAACTTCTTTTTATAAGTTAATGAGAGGATTTTTTTTCAGAAACTCTGAGATGTTGAGATTGGGTTAAGCTAAGAGAATAGATAGAGTACAGTAGTCAGTGACATGTCACTGGTGGAGGGTTGTTAAAAGAATTATTAGAACAAAAAGTTGAAATATTTGACTTTCAGTTTTCAATCTCTAATAGATGTATTTCCCCCATTATGGCACATAAATTTTTAGACAAAGTATGTTATATGTAAGCGATCTTATGCATGTTTACTTTGGGGGGAAGTGGGAAAGATTCAAGGAGAAAAAGCTATCTGTGGGGTAGAAATAAGACAATAGTTAAAAATTCAGGCTAGGAATTGATAAATTTGACTCAGAGGTGATCATGAAAATATAAGTAATAGAACACAGGATTTTAGGCCAGCGAAACTACTCTGTACGATACTATAATGGCAGACACATGCCATTACACATTTATTCAAACACGCAGAATCTACACCAATATGAACCCTAATGTAAACTATGAACTTTGGGTGATAATAATCTGTCAATTTAGTGTCATCAACTGTAGTAAATATACCACTCTGGTAGGGGATATTGATAGGGGAAGCTGCGCTTAGTGGGGACAAGGATATATGGGAAATCTGTGTACTTTCCACTCAATTTTGCTATGAACATAAAACTACTATAAAATAATGTGTATAAAAAAACAAGGGGTGCCTGGATGGCTCAGTGGTTTAAGCCTCTGCCTTTGGCTCGGGTCATGACCTCAGGGTCCTGGGATCAAGCCCCGCATCAGGCTCTCTGCTCAGTGGGGAGCCTGTTTCTCCCTCTCTCTCAGCCTGCCTCTCTGCCTACTTGTGACCTCTCCCTCCGTCAAATAAATAAATAAAATATTTAAAACAAACAAACAAACAAGCAGCAGGATGCCTGGGTGGCTCAGTCAGTTAAATGATTAAGCATCTGCCTTTGGCTCAGGTCATGATCCCAGGGTCCTGGGATCAGTTCCCTCACCCAGCCCCTTGCTCACTGGGGATTGCAGGGGCCTGCTTAGCCAAAGGAATTTACTTGTAAACCCCGGATATAGGGGCGGGCCAGGCCAGATAGCCATATCCAATCAGTGGGGTGCGCATATATTAACTGTGGTGAGTTGAAATCCCATTGGCCACCTGTGTGTGGGCCGGGCTCAACCACCACTATAAAAGATGGTCTGTGAGGCTGCAGGGGGATTTTTTTTAGCAGGAGGGGTCAGAGTAACTAGTAGGGGAGCAGCAGTGGCAGGCAGCAGCGCCACCCTGAGCAGCAGCGGCAGGGGCGCCGCCTTGAGCTGTAATACCAGCGGCGCTGACCCGAGCAGCAGGGGAGCAGCAGCGGCGCCACTGCCGGCAGCATTGCCCCGAGCAACAGCAGCAGCGCCACCGCAAGCAGCTTCGCCACCTCAGGCAGTGCCGCCACCAGGAGCAGCCTCTCAGGAGCCGAAGGTGCAGCCTCGCCAGGAGTGGCCTGTGGTACAGTGACGGTGGGGCAGGGAGCCTCCAGGAGGGACCCCAGCATCTGGGAGGCGGTGGCCCCCAGCAAGGCTCAGGCACCTACTGGTTAGTTTGGTTTCTAATGCAGGGAGCTCGGGCACTTACTGGTCAGTTTGGTTTCTGATGCATGGCACGAAATAAAGCTTTGCTTGATTTTCGCTTTGTGTCAGTCTCGTTCCTTTGATCACAGACCCTAACAGGGATCCTTCTTCTGCCTGACACTTCCCCTGCTTGTGGGCTCCCTCTCTCTGACAAATAAATAAATAAACGATCTTTTAAAAAATAAAACAGAAAATGTTAGCAATTAAGGTATCAAATGTATAAAATAAAAATTTTAGTATAAAAAAAGTAGATCACCTGCAAATGCACAAACATACTCAGGAAGAATTTTGGGCACTAGGCTTTCAAATTAATGTTATATAAATTTAAATGACTCACGAGGTGAGAACCAGGAATTTGGACATTGTATGTGTGTGTGTTTGTGTGAGTGTGTGTGCTCATGTGTGTGTTATTCTAAGAGTTATATTAAATCTCATGACTAGTGTTTCAGGAATAGACAAATGTTGACCTACTCAGACTCTTTCCCAAGAGATACTGACAAAAACACATTTAATGGAAGTTGCCTTTTATTAAGGGGATTCATTCATAAAGTCTTCAAATAATTTTAAAATGGAATTAAAATTGTTTCTTAAGAGAAAAACAATAATTTCATTCTATCAACTAAAAGTTAAAATGGATCACCACATGACATTACCATAAACAAAGTTAGATACCAATCCTCATGATATTAAAATATTCTGAAAAAATTATTTGAGTTATTTGAACTATTTCTGGCTTATACATAAAGTGTGACTTTATTAATAATTAATAATATCATACTATTTTAAGATACATAATTAGAAAATCACATTTTTTTCAGCAAATAATTTGCAATAAAAATAGGAAACAGAAAAACTTCACATTAAAAAATACTGAATACATATCAACCAAATGTTAGGCTTTGTTTGGATGCATATTTGAACAAAACAATTATTAAAAATTCTTTTAAGACAATCACAAAAATTGAACATGTTAGGTCGGTGGACCCGGGAATGCAGGAGGAACAATAAAAATGGCCACCCGGACTCTTCTGCCAGGAGGACATGTCACCATAAGTAGCCCGATACCTATGCAGGAAAGCGGAAACATCAGGACTCCCCCAACCCTCCAATCACCAAATATCTATATGCCTGTAAACCTAAGCCCTGTCTTAACCCAGATAAAAGACCCACTCGACCCCTCATGCGCGTGACATCCCCAACTCCCCTCTCCGGAGACGCAGGAACCTTGCCTGGGGGCACCATTAATAAATCTCGCCTTGAGACTATCTCACCTGGTGTCCTGTTTACCTCGCCTGTAAAGCCTTACAGTACACTGACTGTATTAAGAATTATTTTTTCTAAATTTAGAGGTGGTAATGGCAATGTTATGTTTCTAAAAAGTCATTATATTTTAAATTTTTATAATAAAATAGTCATCAGGAACAAGATATGAAGGGCGCCTGGGTGGCTCAGTGGGTTAAGTCTCTGCCTTCAGCTCAGGTCATGGTCTCAGGATCCTGGGACTGAGCCCTGCATCCAGCTCTTTGCTCAGTGGGGAGCCTGCTCCCCCCCCCCCCCCGCCACGCCTGTCTCTCTGCCTACTTGTGAACTCTCTCATTCTTTCAAATAAATAAATAAAATCTTTTTTTTTAAAAAAAGAACATGATATGATGTGTAAGATAACCTCAAAATATATAGTTGAAATTTTCCATAATGCAAAATTTTTCAAAAGTATTCCAAGAAACACACACACACACACACACACACACACACACACACACACACAGGCTTTTTTTTTTAAATTAAAGATTTTTATTTATTTATTTGACAGAGATCACAAGTAGGCAGAGAGGCATGCAGAGAGAGAAAGGAAGAAGCAGGCTCCCTGCGGAGGCTTAATCCCAGGACCCTGGATCATGACCTAAGCCAAAGGCAGAGGCTTAACCCACTGAGTCACCCAGGTGCCCCCACAGAGGCTTTCTTTTGAAGTTACTTTGGTTTTAAAGTTTTCCCTCATTTTTTCCCAGTTAGGAAAATGTGAGTATCCAAATCCTCCTCCAGACCACAGACCTCCCAGAAATATAGCACAAAAGAATATATATGTCTCAAGAAATAAGAGTAAAGGAAAGCAAAGTAATAGTCACTATATTATTGGCTGACCTAAGCCCCAAATTTGTTAATATATACAATAAATTAATAATGCAAAAATAAAAATGGTCATTGAATACCAGTGTTGTGATACATACCATGCTATGTTCTGTGTGTATTTAAATAATATAAAAGCAGATACATTCATTGTTTTCACAGAATTTACATTTCAGTGGGAAGAAATATACATATATAAAATTCCACTAGTGTATAATTATAAACTCTAAGAATTCATAAAGGAAGAGAACAAGGTGACATGAGACTAATGAGCAAAAAGCAAGCATAATTTGGTGGAGGTTAGAGGAGGTTTGAATAGAAATAGATATTGTATAGTATGTAAAGCAAAAAACTAATGATAATCCAATTAAATAGAAATAATGGACTTGAACTATACTTTGGACCAAATGGACCCAATAAACATTTTAGTGATCTAAATAACATTTTTCCAAGAAAGGCATTCAAACGTCCAACTGGTACATGAAAAAGTGTTCAACATCATTAATAATTAGAGAATTGCAAATCATACCCACAATGAGATATCACCTCACACTTGTCAGAATGGCTATCATCAAGAAAATAAGAAATAACAAGTGTTGGCAAGGATATGGAGATAAAGGAACCACTATATACTGTCGGTGGGAATGTAAATTGGCTCAACCCTATAATATGGAGGTTCCTCAAAAAATTGAGATATCTGCAGCTTCATATCCATTGCAACTTTATTTACCATAGCCAAGACATGGAAACAATTTAAATGTCCACCTAGGGTGAAGGGGTAAAGCAAATGTTAGACTCACACACACATATACACACCCCACAATTGAATACCTCTCAGCCATAAGAAAGAATGAAATCTTGCCATTTGTGACAACATGGATAGACCTTAAATGTATTATACTAAATGAAATAAGACAGAGAAAGAAAGACAAATACCATACATTTTCACTTTTATATGAAATATAAAAAATAAAAGAAGTGAAGAAATAAAACCAGACTCCTAGATACAGAGAACAGACTGATGGTTGCCAGAGGAGAGGGGGGTTGGTTGGTGGGCAAAATGGGTGAAAGTATCAAGAGGAATAAATTTCCAGTTATAAAATAAATAAATCAAGAGGATATAGTATCCAGCACAGGGAATATAGACAGTGATACTCTATTTTTTGTATGGTGACATGTGGTAACTAGACTTATTACACTGATCATTTCATAATGCATGTAAATGTTGAATTACTATATTGTACACCTGAAACTCATATAATATCATATGTCAGTTATACCTGAATTAATTTTGTATACTGACAAATGTTAACTAGTCTCATTGTAGTGATCATTTCACAAAATATACAAATATTAAATCATGTTGTACACCTGAAAATAATATAATGCTATGTCAATTATACCTCAGGAAAAAGAATGATTGTTTTAACTTTGAAGAAGATGTATTGGCAACAATTTTTTGGATATAAAACCAAATGCACAAGCAACAAAAGCAAAAATAAACAAGCGGAACTACATAAAATTTTAAAACTCCTGCACAGCCAATCAGCCAAATGCAAAGGCAACCTATGGAATGTGAAAAAAATATTTGTAAACCATCTATCTGACAAGAGGTTGATATAAAGGTACCCGTACAAATCAAGAACAAGGAAAACAAACTGATTTAAAAGTGGGCAGAGGAGAATTTCCAGGGAAGAGGGCAGAGGAGGAGGATCTTAGGCTCACCAAAAACTATGAGTCCCATGGATACAACTAGATAACATCCACATCATTGAAAATAACCCAGAAAATCACCTGAAGCCTGGCAGAAAAGACTCTCCTCAGAAAAATGAAAAGATACCACATCCAAGAAACAAGGAAGAGCAGAGATGCTGTTCGGAACTAAATGGACCCACGGGACTATCCACAGGAGGAGGGATGCTGTGGGCCCCAAGAGGGGAAAGAAGCAGACCCTTCACACCAGGCACTCTAGGCACATGGAACCCACACAGGGAAGACAAATCCCCATAACATTTGACTTCAAAAACCAGAATGACACAATTTTGCGAGTTCTTATAATCAGTAAAGCTTAACACCTAGAACTTTAAAAATCAGCAGGCTTGGCTCCTGGGGAGCCAGAGGGCAATAGGAAACTGGGTCCTTGTCCTTAAAGAGACAATACAGCACATGTGAGCAGTACACAACATATGAGCAGTAGTTTGAAAACAGCCTGGGGTATACAGGAGGGATTTTTCTTTACTTATCACAGACCAGATGCTGGAGTGACGGGGATGTTGGGGAGACTTCTTCAAGACCAAAAGAGCTAGTGGTTCCCATTTCCATCTCTTACCCTTCACACTAGACACACAGACACCCGTTAGAACCAGAGTAACAACAAACTTGCTACCTAACTTGCTAACCATGTGCCCCACCTCCACATTCTCTTATGGATGCAACCCTTCAACCAGACCTCAGCATCAGGATCCCTCCACATCAGACATATACAAAGCTGGATAACACCTCACACCCTGTCCCACCTTCTCCTGCAGACCTACCCCTTGCAGGTAAGGAGAACCTCTGCAGATGACTGACTTGAAGGACAGAGCAGCCAAAACACAACAACAGAAAACAGACAGCATACACCAGAAACACTCCCTGAATTGGCAGGCCCTGAACACAATATGACCTCTTCATGAAGCCATTATTCTCAGAAGCAGGAAATATATTAGGCTATTCTAACACAGAGAAGAAGAAGGCAGAGGCCTAGAAAAAGTGCCAAGACAGAGGAAATCATCCCAAAAGAAATGCTAAGATTAGATCATGATCAGAGATCTAAGCGAAACAGGTATAATTAATATGCCTGGTGGAGAATTTAAAGCAGCAATCCTGAGGATACTCGCTGGACTTCAGAGAAGAATGGAAGACTTCAGGGAGGCCCTTACCACAGAGATAAAAGAGTTAAAAAGGAATCAGTCAGGAATGAAAAATGCAGTAACTGAAATTAGGAACAGGATGGATGCAATGAACACAAGGCTGAAAGAAGTAGAGGAACAAATACAAGATATAGAACACAAATAAATGGAATATAATGAAGCTGGACAAAAGAGAGAAAAAAAGATTATGGAATATAAGAACAGACTTAGGGAACTTAAGGAACTTCGTGACTCTATAAAATGCAATAACACTAAGATTACAGAAGTCCCAAAAGAAGAGAGAAGAGTGGGGGAGAAAAGTTTTTGAGGACATATTAGCTGAGAACTTCCCTAATCTGGGGAGGGAAACAGACATCTACATCCAGGAAGCACAGAGAACTCCCATCAAAATCAACAAAAGCAGGTCAGCACCAAGACATATTGTAATTAAATGTGCAAAATATAGCAATAAAAGAACCTTAAAACTAGCAAGACAAAAGTAGTTCTTAACTTACTATAAGGGCAGTTACAGATATCGCAACAGAAATATAGAAAGCCACAAAAGAGTGGCATGATATGCTCAGCTGAATGGGGAAAATATGCGGCCAAGAATATTCTATTCAGCAAAACTATCATTCAGAACAGAGAAGAGATAAAGAGTTCCCCAAACAACTACTATAGGAGTTTATGACCACTGAAAGAAAGCCCTGAAAGAAATATGAAAGGGGACTTTTTGAGTGGAAAGACCAAAACTGACAAAGACAAGAAAGGAACAGAGAAAATCTGCAGAAACAAAGAAAAAACAAATAATAAAATGACAATAAATACATATCTATCAATTGTCACTCTGAATATAAATGGACTAAATGCTCCAATCAAAAGACATAAGGTGTCATAATGGATTAAAAAAAACAAGACCTATCTATATGCTGCCTACACGAGACTCATTTTAGACCTAAACACAACTGCAGATTGAAAATGAAGGGATGGAGAAATATTTGTCATGCAAATGAATGTCAAAAGAAACCTAGAGTAGCAATGCTTACATTCAACAAAGTAGACTTTAATCCAAAGACTGTAACAAGAGATGAAGAAGGATACTATATCATAATAAAGGAGACAATCCATCAAGAAGATCAAACAGTTGTAAATATTTATGCCCCCAACAGGAGTAGACAAATATAAAAATCAATAACAAACATAAAGGAACTAAGTGATAATAATACAATAATAGTAAGGGATTTCATCAATGGACAGATCATCTAATTAGAAAATCAAGAAGAAATAATAGCTTTTTTTTTTAAGATTTTTTTTTTTTTTTTTTGGTCTGACAGAGAAAAGAGAGATCACAAGTAGGCAAAGCAGCAGGCAGAGAGAGAGATGGGGAAGCAGGCTCCCTGCTGACCAGAGAGTCCAATGGAGGCCGTGATCCCAGGACCATGAGATCATGACCTGAGCTGAAGGCATTGGCTTAACCCACTGAGCGACCAAGGTACCCCAAGAAACAATAACTTTGAGTGACACATTGGACCAGATGGACTTAAGAGATATATTCAGAAAACTCTATCCTAAAACAGCAGAATACACATTCTCATCAAGGGCACTTGAGACATTCTCCAGAACAGATCATATATGAGGTCACAATTCAGGCCTCAACAAGTACAAAAAAACAGATCATATCATCATATTTTCTGGCCACAATGCTATGAAACTTAAAGTCAACCATAAGAAAAAATTTGAAAAGACCAAATATTCATGGAGGATAAACACCATGCTACTAAGCAATGAATGGCTCAACCAGGAAATCAAAGAAAAAATATACGTATATGGAAAAAAATGAAAATGAAAATGCAATCATCCAAAACTTTTCAGATGTAACAAAAGTAGACCTAAGAGGGAAGTATATAACAATGCAGGCCTACCTTAAGAAGCAAGAAAAAGGTCAAATATACAACCTAACCTTATACCTATAGGAGCTTACACCTAAAGGGAAAAGACCAACACACAAAGCCTAAAGCCTAAAGCAGAAGAAAGGAAATAATAAAGATTAAAGCGGAAATAAATTATATAGAAACTGGAAAAAAAATTTTTAAAAAAGAACAGATCAATGAAACCAGGAGCTAGTTCTTTGGAGAAATTTGTAAAATTGATAAATCCTTAGCCAGAGTCATCAAAAAAGAAAACAGAAGGGACCCAAATTAAAAAATCACAAATGAGAGATGAGAAATAACCAAAACCACAGAAATATAAACAATTACAGGAGAATATTATGAAAGACTATATGCCAAAAAATTAACAACCTGGAAGAAATGGATAAATTCTCAGAAACATATAAACTACCAAAACTGAAACAGGAAGAAACAGAAAGCTTAAATAGACCCAAAACCACCAAAGAATTTAAACAGTGATCAAAAAATCTCCAAAAAAAATAAACCCAGAAGTCCAAAGCCAGATGGCTTCCCAGGAAAATTCTACCAGACATTTAAAGGAGAGTTAATACCTATTCTCAAACTGTTCCAAAAAATACAAATGGAAGGAACATTTTCAAATTCATTCTATGAAGCAAGCATAACCCTGATACCAAAACCAAAGAAAAAGTACACTAAAAAGGAGGAGTACGGGCTAAAATGCCTGATGAACATGGATGCAAAAATTCCCCTTAAAATACTAGCACACCAGATCCAACAGTACATTAAAAGAATCATGTCACGACGATCAAGTGGGATTTATTCCTGGGTTGCAAGAGTGGTTCACTATTCACAAGTCAAACAATGTGATACACCACATTAAAAAAGAAAGGATAAGAACCATATGATCCTCCCAATAGATGCTGAAAAAGCATTTGACAAAGTACATCTATTCATGATAAAAATACTCAACAAAGTAAGATTAGAAGGAATAAACCTCAGCATCATAAAAGTCATATATGAAAAAAAAAAACACTTCTAATACCATCCTCAATGGGGAAAAAATTAAAAGCTTTTCCTCTATGGTCAGGAAGAAAACAGGAATGTCTACCCTCAGAACTATTATTTAACATAGTATTGGGAGTCTTAGCTATGGCAATCAGACAGAGAAAAGCATCCAAATTGGCTAGGAAGAAGTCAAACCCTCACTATTTGCAGATGATATGATAATCTATATAGAAAACACAAAAGACTCCACCAAAAAGTGCTAGAACTGACACAAAAGCTCAGGAAACCAGCAGGATAGCAAATCTATGTATAGAGATCTGTTGCATTTCCTTATACCCGTAATAAAGTAGCAGAAAGAGAAATCAAGGAATCAATCCCATTTACAATTGCAACCAAATAATAATATGCCTAGGAATAAACCTAACTGAAGACTTGAGAGATCTTCACTCTAAAAACTATAAAACACTAGTGAAAGAAATTGAAGGTGACACAAACAAATGGAAAGATATTCCACACTCATGGGTTGGAAAGGCAAATATTGTTAAAATGTCCATACTTCCCAAAGCAATCTACACAATCATTGCAGTCCCTATCAAAATGCCAAAAGCATTTCTTCACAAAGCTAAAACAAAAAATCCGAAAATTTTTGTGGAACCACAAAAGGCCCTGAATGGCCAAAACACCTTGAAAAACAAAAGCAAAGTGGGTGGCATCGCAGTTCTGGATTTCAAGGTATATTATAAAACTGTAGGGATAAAAACAGCATGGTACTGGCACAAAAACAGACACAAAGATCAACGGAGCAGAATAGAAAACTCAGAAATGAACCCACAACCATATGGTCAATCAATCTGTGACAAAATCAGGAAAGAATATCTAGTGGGAAAAAAACAGTCTCTTCAACAAATGATGTTGGGAAAACTGGACAGCAACATGCAAAAAAATGAAATTGGACCATTTTCTTACACCTTACACAAATGTAAATTAAATGGATTAAAGACCTAAATGTGAGAAAATAAACCATTAAAATCCTAGAGAAAACACGGAAGCAACCTCTTTGATATTAGCCACAGCATTTCCTTACTATGCCTCCTGAAGCAACAGAAACAAAAGTAAAAATAAACTATGAGGACTTCATCAAAATAAGAAGCTTCTGCAGAGTGAAGGTAACAGTCCACAAAAGAAAAGGCAACCTATGGAATGGGAGAAGATATTTGTAAATGACATATCTGATAAATGGCTAACATCCAAAATGTATAAAGAACTTATAAACTCAACCCCTAAAAAACAAATAATCCAATTTTTAAAAGGGCAGAAGACCTGAAAAGGCATTTTTCTGCCTGGGTGGCTCAGTGGGTTGGGCCGCTGCTTTCGGCTCGGGTCATGATCTCGGGGTCCTGGGATCGAGTCCCGCATCGGGCTTTCTGCTCAGCGGGGAGCCTGCTTCCCTCTCTCTCTCTGCCTGCCTCTCTATCTGCTTGTGATCTCTCTCTCTGTCAAATAAATAAATAAAATATTTTAAAAAAAAAGAATACAGGGGCGCCTGGGTGGCTCAGTGGATTAAGCCGCTGCCTTTGGCTCAGGTCATGATCTCAGGGTCCTGGGATCGAGCCCCACGTCGGGCTCTCTGCTCCGCGGGGAGCCTGCTTCCTCCTCTCTCTCTGCCTGCCTCTCTGCCTACTTGTGATCTCTCTGTCAAATAAATAAATAAAATCTTTAAAAAATAAAATAAAATAAAATAAAAGAATACGTACAGATAGCCAACAGACACATAAAAATATGTTCAACATCCTTCATCATCAAGGAAGTACAAATGAAAACTATAATGAGATATCACCTCACACCAGTCAGAATAGCTAAAATTAACAACACAAGAAAAAACAGGTATTCAGGATTCAAAGAGGAACCTTCTTATATTGTTAGTGGGACTGCAAACTGGTACAGTCACTCTGGAAAACAGTATGAAGATTCCTCAAAAAGTTAAAAGTAGAATTATCCTACAATCCAGCAATTGCACTACTTAGTATTTACCCAAAGAATACAAAAATACTAATTCGAAGGGAAACGTGCACCCCAATGTTCATAGCAACATTATCAACAATAGCCAAATTATAGAAAGAGTCCAAATGTCCATTGATTGATGAATGGATAAAGAAAATGTGGTATATATACACAATGGAATATCACTCAGCCTTAAAAAAAAGAAATGAAATCTTGCCATTTACAAGGATGTGAACGGAGCTAGGGAGTATTACACTAAGCAAAGCAAGTTGGTCAGAAAAAGACGAATACCATAGGATTCCATTCATGTGTGGAATTTAAGAAACAAAATGAACAAAGGAGAAAAGAGAAATCAAAAAATGGACTAGTAACTGTAGAGAACAGAGGGCTACCAGAGGGGAGGTGAGTGGGCAGATGGGGGAAATCAGCATTGGGGATTAAGACTACATTTATTATGATGAATCCTGAGTAACATATAGAATTGTTGAATAACTCTACTACACATGTGAAACTATGTAGTACTGTATGTTAAATATACTTGAGGTAAAATTTAAAATTAAAAAAAAATGTAGCTTTGAAGACCACAATTTTAAAAATGGGGAGAGGAACTGGGTAGACATTTTTCCAAAGAAGACAGACAACTTGCCAGCAGTACATATATATAAAAGATTCAACTTAGGCAATCATCAGGGAAATGCAAATCAAAAGTACAATTAAATAGCAATTCTCACCTGTTTGAGTTATCAGAAAGACAAGAGATAAGTTCTGGTGAGGATGTGGAGAAAAGGGAATTTTATGCACTCTCAGAAGGAAGAAGGTATGGTAGATAGCCACTATAGAAGACAGTAAGGAGGTTCCTTGAACAATTAAAAATAGAACTACTGTATGATTCAACAACCTCACAAGGAAATGAAAACTGAGTATCAAAGTAATATCTACACTACCATGTCTTTTGCAGCATTATTCACATCTTAACATAATAGCTAAGATATGAAAATATCCTAAATATATCCACAGATAAATGTGGTATTTCTTTACAATGGCATTTGGCCATGAATAAGAAGGAATACTGCCATTTGATTGAAAGTAAGACCAAATACTCACAACCAGTAGATTATTCTAGGACACCCATACATTTTTTTCCAAGGAATAAGCCTAATGAGACTCAGCTCTTTTTGTTAGCAAACTTCTTTGTACAGGCTGTTCGTATTTTGACCACATAATCAGTTAAAGACTATGTTTCCCAATGAAATGTGCCAGCAGGGAATAGTTGTTTCTATGAAACTGTCACTGGACAGAAGGAAGAAGACTCTGATCCTCTTATTAAAAGGATACCTGGTTGGCTTCCTTGGTGGAGTATAAAACTCTTGATCTCTGCGTTTTGAGTATTAGCCCCACCTTGGGCATAGAGATTACTTAAAAATAAAACCTTAAGAAAAAAAAAAAAACCAAGAAGAAGAAACTTTCTTGCATAGGACCAAGACGACAATGCTGACCTGTAAGAAAGTCTTAGAATACACTCTACCACTTACACCACAATAGAGGTTATGTTTCAACTAGAAAAAATCAGAGCTCAATGTTTCCCTAAACTCTGAATCTGGTTTAATCTCTAGCCCTACCTCTTGACTTTGCAGGGTCAAAAGCAAAGAGCTACATACAGAGACGAAGGGTTCCCTGGACATCTAGCACAGTCCCTTCCCATTTTCCCAAGAGTGTCACTCCCTCTCTTGACTCCCATAAGGAATGACAATGCCTACGTGAGGAAGATGACAAAACCAGACAAAACTCTGACCACTCAGCATCTTGTTCAGGGCAGATTCAGACCATAACCTTGGTGAGCAAAATTCCGAATGTCAGTATTTGTCCACCTTCATGGTGCCCATGTCTGATGACTTACATGAATAAGAAAGACAAAGGCATCAGGAAGCCTCATTCTCCATTCTGACCTTGTCCAGGAGACGAAAGGATCTGCCATTGGCTACTCAGGCCCACTGAGTGAGTGGGAGAGCAGGGAGGTGAGAAGCCTGTTACTCATTGGCATCGCCCTTCATAACCTTCGAGTAAAGTTCCCAGCCACATGTCTTAATAACAAAACCTGGAGACTGAGATTGAGACCACCATTTATTGCCGGGGCCACACCAAAGGAGCCACTCTGTACAGTGACCTCCTTACCACCTGTCAGGAATCAACAAGTCACTATGTTCACAGACAAGAGGAACCATATCCTCTGAGAATCCTAGCTCATTAAGGCCATTAGGAGACTGTCCAGGAGATAAAGTGTGGAATGGTTGTGAGTTGGTGCCCCAAAAAGGGACTCTAGAAGCAGAGAGGAACTCAGCCACTTATTCCCTGGGGTCCATGATATAAGAACCAACTGCCCTTTGCACCACTCCACTGTGGTGGGCTCTGGAGGGTGCTCCACATGGCAGGTGTGGACATATTTCCACTGGGGAGTCATCTGCAGCTTCACCAAGACCTGGAAGATCCAATACCTGTCCCCAGTGAAAGGGGTGGATACAAGGCTAGTTATCCGCACCCAATGCAAGTGAGGGTATTTGTAAGATATGTGCATGTTACTCAGGCTTGGCCAATCAGAATCTTCTTTTTTTTACATTTTTTTTAAAGATTTTATTTATTAATTTTGACAGACAGAGAGAGATCACAAGTAGGCAGAGAGGCAGGCAGAGAGAGTGAGAGGGAAGCAGGCTCCCTTCAGTGCAGAGAGCCCGACGCGGGACTCGATCCCAGGACCCTGAGATCATGACCTGAGCCGAAGGCAGCGGCTTAAACCACTGAGCCACCCAGGCGCCCCAATCAGAATCTTCTAATATTGTTCAAATGTTGGTAGATACTGTAAAAACACACAACAGAACCAGACAGATAGATGTACAGACGGAAACAAAGATGAGATAAGATATGAAGTAATGAGAGAGATGCAGACAGAAATAAAAGGATCCAGATAAATAATGGCAAAGGTGCAGATAGAAACAGACAGAGGCAGAAATGTAATGAAAGAGTGAGAGACAAAAGAGAGGCAGAGGCAGACATAAAAAGATACAGAGACACCCCTATGTTGATTGCAGCGTTGTTCACAATAGTCGATAAGGATAAGGAAGATAAGGAAGTGTCCAAGTGTCCATTGATAGATGAAAGGATCAAGATGCAACATATATACACAATGCAATATTACCCTACCATAGAGTATTATATCTTACCATCCACAACAACATGGATGGAGCTACAGAGTATTATATTAGGTGAAATAAATCAAAGAAAGACGAATACCATATCATTTCACTCTTAACGTGAAATCTAATAAAACAGAACAAATGAATAAAGAAACAAAACAAAGCAAAACAAAAACAGAAACAGACTTGTAAAACAGAGAACAAACTAGTGGTTGCCACAGGAGAGATGGATGGGAGGATAGGCAAGATAGCTGAAGAGAATTAAGAGCTACAAACTTAGAGTTATAAAAGAAATAAGTCATGGAGAGAAAAAGTCACATAATCAATAATAGTGTAATAAGGTGACAGATGGTGACTATACGTATTGTGGTAAGCATAGAGTAATGTACAGAATTGTCAAATCACTATATTGCACACCAGATACTAACATAATATTATATGTTAACAGTACTACAACAGTAAAGAAATAGAATAAAAAGATGCAGAGAGACACGCTGAAAGAAATATGAGGAACAAAGAGAGACCCATAGAAATAAAGGTGCATAAATAGAGATATAACAGAAAGACAAGAGGGAAATGAAGATCTCATTGAATGTCTGGATATAGTAACTTCTGAAATCAGCTTTCCTCATTAACATGAACAAAGTAAACAAGTTGGGTTTCTAGCACGTGAAACCAGAAACAGTACTTTTATTGTAGTTATATTTTCTCAAAATAAAAATGGACTTTGATCAATGTGAATTCCCAAGATATACTGGAAACACCCCTGTGGTTCTCTGAAACACCAGGGGCCACTATATCTGTGCCCACATAAGCCCACTGTCAGCTTACATACACGATGCTCGCCACACCTAAAAAGAGGCCAGGGGTGCCTGGGTGGCTCAGTGGATTAAGCCGCTGCCTTCGGCTCAGGTCATGATCTCAGGGTCCTGGGATCAAGTCCCACATCCGGCTCTGTGCTCCGCAGGGAGCCTGCTTCCTCCTCTCTCTCTGCCTGCCTCTCTGCCTACTTGTGATCTCTCTCTGTCAAATAAATAAATAAAATCTTTAAAAAAAAAATAAAAAATAAATAAAAAATAAAAAGAGGCCGGCACACTCTTAGGCCATTGCATGGAACAATATCAAATATCCATGAAGGATGTGACTATCGGATTGATCTTCTGTCTCCTCTGTCTGCTCTTCACTTGGCACCCACAGGTGCCCCTAGTTTCCCTTCAAGGAGCAGTATGACCCTTTCTTTCTGCACTGGTTTCCTGCCTCCACCCAGTTAAGAAGACTCAGGGTACAGAGAACTCATAACCATGTTTAATCACTGTAAAATCTCTACATTCAGCTAAACGGCCTCAATGTGCTGCTCTTGCACCATCTGAGAAGGAAGAATGGAAACAGAAAAGCCCTTGGGGCGGGAGTGGATGCTGCTGGCAGGGAGCTCACAGGCAGAGACTCCGAGGTCAGTGCAGGAAGCAGCACCACAGTCAGATCCTCGGGGCAGGGGTCACAGGAGGTGACGTGATGACTCTGTCAGAGGCACTGTAGGACTCTGGTCCATGTGGGGGACAGGGTGTCAGGCCACTGGGAATTCTGGGCAAGGACAGGCGGACAGCACAGAAGGCAGAATCCCGGGTATCCTCTGGCGTCAGTGCAGGAGCCCTGTAGGAAAGAGGGTGATCAGCACAAGGGACCCTGAGGGATGCACCCTCTCCCCGCCTCTCAGGACTACTGCAGCATCAGAGAGAGTTGGGGTCCAGGGCATACTGCCATCACCTCCCCAATATCTCTGAAAGGTGCATCAGCTCACGAGAACAGGGCACTCCGGCTGCACACAGAGGTGTGGGAGGCTGTGGAGCAGCTGTTAGCCTTCAGGGGATATTAAGGTTTTACTAAATTAATAAATCTTTCCACCACTAGTAGCCTTTCATTTATAAACTCTCACAGGCAGTAGCTGCCAACATGAAGCACAACGTGGGCATCATCCTGGTGTCTAACACCCAAGACGTGGTTCTGGTCCCACGTTTCACAGAAAGATGCCACCAAAGTTGTGGCCTGGTTCTGGAACAACTCTGGGTCTGCCTACAGAAACTGGGCAAACTTGTCCCTAACTCTTGATCTCTGTCGCAGGGACGAGGCCATGAACTGAGTGCCTCGCCTCATGCTCTGCCCTGTTTCACCGGTGCCCACACCCCCACCGAATCAGAGCAGAACTAGTACCTGCTGGCGGAGACCCACGAGGTCCTACAAAAAGAAACGATACGGAAAAAGGTCTCATTACACAAACAGCCAGTCTCTCACTCACCCTAAAGGGTGGTGAGATAAGCAACTTAAGTGGAATTTTGCATTCTCCCCACCCATCAACCACAAGACCTTAACTACCCTAAGTTAAATCCCCCAAATGAATGAAACTGTCCCCAGAAGGAAGGGAAGCAGAGGCTCTAACCCTTGTAAAAAAAAGGAAGCATTCAGAAAGGAGACAGACAACGATGAACTGTCAGGAAGCCCTAGAATGTACTACACCTGGGACCTCCGTGATGGGGCTCCTTTCAACCAGGAACGTCAGATTCCAAAGCTACCCCCTAGGTTGTTCCATCTCCTCCCACCACCAGCCCAGCCTCCTTCCTTTCAGGGTCAGAAGGAAATAGCTACATCCAGAGGCACAAGCCCCCTGAACAGAGGGCCTCAGGCACAGCCCTTCTCCCCCATTTCCCCAGAGCGCCTTACCTTTCTGGCTCCTGTGACGGATGATAAGGCCCAGAACGAGGAAGATCAGCCCCAGCACAAAGCCTCCGATGCCACTCAGTGTCTTGCTCTGGGAAGATTCTGACTGTGCTCCTGGGAGCAGAGCCTGAGTGTCAGGCTGAGTGTCAGGCTGAGTGTCCCCACACCCCACAACGTCCCTTTGGGAAGCCTGAAGTCTAGTCTGAAGTACAGGACCTGGGGGTGCCAGGCAAGCCCAGTGCTCCCTCTGGCCACCCTTAGGGGAAGAAATGACCCACTGACAGACCCTCACACACACTAGGTATGTGAGAGAGGGGGATGCTGAATCCTGCTCCTCCAGACACAACCCTAACCTCAGATTCCAAGGCCCCAGTCACCAGCCAGAGTATAAATCCCTCAGAGGTACAGGGCTGGGCTATGGGGTCGGGGTGTGGAGAATGATCTCTCTAGTATCTAGAAAGACAATGAGATCGAGATTGTTCTGATGCTCCTGCCATGGGCATCAATAGTGACATCAAGGATAAGGAACGGAAAGGGACGGGCTGGAGGAAGCTCTGCTCTCTGTCTTGTGGGGCCCATGGTGAAAGGAAACAGATTGCCCTTTACGCCACTCCACTGTGATGGGGCTCTGGAGACTGGGGTGCTCCACATGGCAGGTGTAGACATCTCCTCGCTGGGGAGTCATTTCCAGCATCACAAGGATCTGGAAGGTCCAGTCCCCATTCCTAATAAGTGGAGTGGACACCACACCAGCTGTCTCCTCCTGGTCATTCCGAAACCACCGAACTTTGATCTGGCCTGGGTAGAAATCTGTCACCGAGCAGAGCAGCATGTTGTGGTGGTTCAGAACCTCCGTCCTGGATGGGGAGATGGTCACTGCAGGTTCCACTGAGGGGAGTAACAGACAAGAAAAGACAATGAGATGTGAGTCTCCACAGCAAGTCTCCCCACGGAGAAGAGTCCTGTCTTGGTATCAGGGTGGAAAGATCCCTGGATTCTGAGTCTTGGATGATCTGAGCTTGGCCACTTTATTAGTTCAAATAAACACGAGTCAGCTTACTTTTCAGTGTCTGAAGAAATAATAGTAATTATCCTATGAAAGTTATTTTGTTGATATTAATTGATAAAATGAAACATTTTTTAAATTTTTTACAGATTTTATTTATTTATTTGACAGACAGAGATCACAAGTAGGTCGAGAGGGGGAGAAGCAGACTCCCTGCTGAGCAGAGAGCCCAATGAGGGGCTTTATCCCAGGACACTGAGATCATGACCTGAGCCAAAGACAGAGGCTTTAACTCACTGAGCCACCCAGGTGCCCCAAAATGAAAGATTTTTAAATTTTAGATCGCTGTATTACACAGGACACTATTCATAAAACTTTTGAAAATAAAAATAATAAATCTGGACTTCTTTCCTTCCACACCTGTTGATATATAAAGTGCTTGCTAATCCCTAATATGCAAGGTAGTTAGTTTTGAAATTGAATGGTGTCATATAGGAAGTGTGTGGTAAGGTGTTTGTCTAGAAGTAGGTGCTTATTAAATGGCTACAATTAACTTGCAGAATGTCTACCCTTGATGTGAATAGTGATGTCCTGAGGAGAGGATGCAGAGGGAAGGAGGATAAGTAGGGTTTAGGCCAAAGGGAACCTGAAACAATTTTTACTCAATAATTTAAGAGCATCAATTTATTGATTCAAAATCCTCAGCTCTTCCTATTCTGACATTAGTTAAGATTTTCTTAGAAATTAAAATTCTGCCTTATAGTACCATGCCAATACAGTTTATATTTTTAGTAACACTTTTTTCTTAGACTTTGCATTCACAAACCCTAAGTTATTATGATCCAAGACACAAGGTTTACCTTAAAGGATTAAGCAAAATAGTAAAGACTACTTCATAGAGTCATTTTTAAGGCTTATTTACCTTTCTATTTCCCCTTGAGCCTAGTGAATGGGCAGCCAAGTACATTTATTCATTTATTCCATGGAAGTTTGCACTCACGCTACCTGGCAGTCACTGGGTCATATACAAGGCAGACAAGGATAAGCAGTTCCTCCCCTCAGAGAAGTCCAGGACTAGTACCAGCCATTTAAGAACACGTAAAAGATGAATCATAATTTGAAATCAAAAAAGTCAAAATTTGGTCTGTGAAGACTAACATATTTACCACGTGTGCTATGTGTCCTCCCCCAGCCTGGCCCAGCCACTAAGGTTCACGGAGGTGGGACCATTCCTTGCAGGACCAGGCAGGGATGGGCAGGGCCCTGGGCTCTGCTTACTTAAAGCTGGGGAAAGAGAAAGCAAACGCTCTTAAGTACGGAGCCGGGAGACGCAACAATGCTGAAAAGGGCAGAGGCGGTGCTGCCGCAGTGGGCGCACCCACCCGCCTCAGCCGGGACAGTGCTGGGAAGCCCAGTCAGTCCCGGAGCTCTGCCCCGCGTCCCCGCCCCTCCGCCCCGGGACGCGCCCTGCCTCCCAGTCCCAATAATTGGCAGCCCCTCCTCATCCCCCCACCCCAGAGACACCGCCCCAGCTAGGTCCCGCCCCTCCCCCAGAGGAGACTTGGCTGGATGGGGGCCCGTGGAGGGCGATTGGCAGCGCTCACCTCGCCGCTGCAAGGTCGTCCTCTCCTCATTCTTATAGTTGTGTCTGCACACCGTGTCCCTCTCGGCCTCCGTCCGATCCACGATGTCCTTCTGGCTGTTCCAGTACTGAGCACTGGGCCGCCCCAGCTCGGTCACCGCCACGTACTTCCCCAGGTCGCTGTCGAAGCGCGCGTACTCCTCCCGGTTATAGATGTATCTGGTCAGGTACCGCACCCGCTCTGTCCCATTGGTGAAGTAGCACTGACCCATAAACTGGAACACGAAATCCTCTGCGGGGAAGCACCGCGGGTCAGTCAGGCCCTCGCCCCTCAGCCTGACTTAAAGCCACCACCCAGCGGGCCTTGTGGGGCACTGGCAGGCGGCCTGATACACCTGAAGGTCTCCACCTTGGATGCCTGTCACCGCTGCCCTGAGCAACCTCCTGCCCAGGCCTGCCTGCCCTCCTCAGGGCTTCCAGAACTGCCTTCATACAGGGAGGGGAGGAAAGAAAGCTTCTCTCTAGGGACAAGCCCTGCGATCTCTGAGCCCTGTCTGAGCCTGAGAACTGAAGAAAAGCAGGGCAGTCGGACTGATTTTACATCCATCCCTGCGCTCAGATCAGGACATTCTCACATGAAATCCAATTTTCCATAGAACTTCAAGAAACCTCAGAGACAAACAAATGTCTGCCTGAGCAGAAGATTTCAACGGAATGAGGAGAAATGTCGAAAATGAAGCTTGACTTCCTCCTGACAAGCATATTCTCTTGGTCCCCTGCAAAGGGCCTTCCTTCTAATGCCTGGGTTTAGCTGAGTTTCTGTCACACGCACACAACTGCACTGTGAGGTTGCTCACTCCTGTGGGCTAGAAGGGTCACACCCCAACCAAATCCTAGAGAGAGACATTTTTTCATGGAAAGAACACAGTCTTTTGAATGAGATAAAATAAATTTCCGGTTAAACTCTGCCACTTACCAACTTGAGTAGGTTACTAAACAGAGTACCTATATTATACATATAATTTGTAAATTGGAAGTCATAATGCCTACACATAGGGGTATTAGGAAAATCCAGAGAGAATTTATATGAAGATACTAATCTTGTGGCTGAAATGATTTCTCAGTATGTGCTATTTCCTCTTCTTTACAGTCTCCTTTCTCCTAAATTCAGTCCACCATCAGTTCAAGTCTCTGAATCCCACACAAGTTACTATCTGACCATAAACTAGTGCTACTTGAAGTTAAGATTTCCTGTCTGTGGTCACCCAGTCAGCTTCGCTCAAATAGCAAGTGTTTGCGTCCTTGCGCACTCCACTCAGAATCAGGAATGTAGAGTCCTTTTAGTCAAACACAAAGACTACAGAGACCATTGCTTTCCTATATTTCTCCAACACAGAATCTCATAGTGTGTGGCCTCTACAAGGTCTTGGGGCACCCTGAAATGAAAAATCTTGCTGTGATTCTTATTTTCTTACTTTCAAAATATTCCTATTTTCAAAAATAACCCCAATGTCACTTTGTCCCATCAGTGGTAACAGATGCATGTTTAGTTTCTTCCTCCCCATTATAACATCCCCAGGATGGACTGAGCCCATGGGATAGGGATTGTCCTCGTCCTTAGAGGTGGCAATGAGAATGTAACACAGCTGTCTACCCCAAAGAGAGAAAATCGGTAATAAAAGATTATATTCTGAGACCATAGAACCTTCCACACTCTAGCCCAAAGGTCCTTCAAAGCCTGCTCCCCAGAAGGGTGGCTTTGGGGAGCAGGTTCCCTGCACTTACGTGGAGAGTCTCTGCCCTCAGCCACAGGGATGCTCAGCACCACCAAGATCATCATCACAGCTGCTGTCCAGAGACCTCTGGGGATCCACAGAGCCATCTTCCCAAGCATCACTGGGAACAAGGTGAAAAGAAACAGTAGTCAACACAGCTCCTACCTGGTGGCTCTGAGTAATCCAGAGAATAAAGACCTGTGAAGGCTTCCATCCACAGTAGGATTGGAGAGTCCCTAGGAAGGGAACCAATCAGCCCTGGAACTGAAGTACCTCATCTGTTTCCAGGCAGACATTTTTTAGGAAGGTTCTCATTTTTTAGGAAGATTTCCATCCTAGCTAGGTTCAGAGTCCCTAGAAAGTGATCCAATCACCACTGGAACTGAAATGCCTCACCTATCTCAGGGCAGACATTTTTTAGGAGGGTTCTTAGTTCAGTTATTTATGAAGGTTCTCAGCCTGGCAGTATGTCTTCATCAAATTACACTAGAAGAATTTTTGTGGTGAAGATTTTCCCCCAGTTACAGATATTCTAGAGATTGAATGCCTCAGGGATTTAAAGAACTGAATGAAAAATGACCAAGAGTAGACATCTTTGTGACATTTGGGATTTTCAGTTTGTATGCATGAGACTTTTAGTAGGAAATAAGTGGCATCATATTTCATTGAAGAAAAATTATTGTCTCAGAGATGGCTACTTCTATTATCTTAGACACTCTGAAGAGCCCTAAGTGGGAAGAACATAGTTCTTATGAGGAAATGGTTTTGAGCTGCAGTTCTACCATTAGTAGGCTTTGTGAGAGTCAGCAAATTACTGAACCTCTTTTGCTTAGGCTTCTCTTGGACCATGTTTCATGCATATTTATATCCAGATCATTATATATACAAACTTAATCCTAATATGGCTTGTTTAATATTGCAAAATGTTCCTCAGCTGCCATGCGCAACTGTTGGGAATACCAGGTTAATATGGAGAGCAAGAAAACAAGCTGAGAAGAAAAAAAAAAAAAGTGACACCCATCCTGTGGGCATGCAATTTTTCAATATGCAAGAGTCTTTTATATTTGTGCTTTTTGACTGAAAGTATTTGAAAAGGTAAGTTCACTTTTAAGCTATGTCATCCTCTGTCAGCAAAGGTGCAATCCACAAACATTCACAGAAGTCAGACTCCATCACCTTTAGTTACAAGGGTAGAGTGCAAAAGATGTGGAGAAGCATTTCCTGGGACCTGAATGGTGTTGACCAGGAAGGAGATGTTAGAGTTATAGATTGTGCACAGATGTGGCACTTACTGGGCCAGCTCTAAGTTATCAAACTGTGAATGGCAACAGTATCGCTGTGTCTTTTTAACAGATCTATTAATTATCAGGCTCCTCTTGACCATGACTAGGGTCGGTGTTACATGGTTATAGAGCGATTACACCAGTGGTCTCAAACACTGATAAACAAAACATTAAGTATCTCCCACCCTTCTCTCCTTCTATCTCTTCCCTATGTTTTGTGTTCTTTTATAATAGAGGGCAGGATCTGAAAGCAGAGTGTAAGGAGTTTACCAGGTAAAAAGAAATAGAGCAGAGACACAAGAAGTTTCCATTAGCGGCACATGAAAGCCGTGAGTCAGCTCAGTATTCTGTACTAGGTGCATAGTTCCAGAGCACCTGAGACTTAGTCTCCAGGCTTCGACTAGCAGTGGTGTACTTAGGATCAGAATAAGGAGAGTTTCCATGGTGGGATGGAAGGAGAAAGGAGGGATATCAGAGCTGGAATAGGGTTGGGGGGCAAGGTGCATGGTCGAAAGGGGACCTGGAAGATACATTAGTCCCCTCAAGCCCCACCTTAGTGTCTCTCAGAATAAATGGACAGTCAGCATTCTCCACTTTTTCGAGATTTCTCTGTGCTCTTCATACTCTGTTGCATTACTCAGGGAAGCCACTGCTGGCCTGGCCAGAGAGGAAGGCAACTCAGACACCTGACCCCAGGTGCTTATCTCAGTCACCCTCCTGGGTCTCTCAGGATGAAGGTCAATCATTTTCAGGGCTCACCTCTATGATTATACCCACGCAAAATCATCTCCCTTTCTTAAGGTCAACTGTGGTCAACGCATAACCCAGTCAGAGGAGTGATTTTCCCATCACATTTGCACATTCTACCGACCAACACTCAAGGGAAGGAGATTTTATAAGGCATGGATACCGGGGGGCAACATTCCTGGGACCCATTTTAGAATTCAGTTTGCAATATTTTATTATCTGATCCCCAATAAGTCACATCCCCCCCAAATGGAAATACATTAGCCCCTCCTAAGGACCCCAGTGTCTTACCCCATGATAGCCTCTGGTTAAGTTTTATATTTCTTTTTTTTTTTTTAAGGATTTTATTTATTTATTTGACAGACGGAGATCACAGAGAAGCAGGCAGAGAGAGAAGAGGAAGCAGGCTCAGCAGCCTCCCTGCTGAGCAGAGAGGCAGATGCAGGGCTCAATCCCAGGACCCTGGGATCATGATCTGAGACGAAGGCAGAGGCTTTAACCCACTGAGCCACCCAGGCGCCCGTAAGTTTTATATTTCATTTAAGACTGGTCAGCTTAAAGTCCAAGTTCTCATCACCTTCCTATCAAATTACAGGACCCAGAGGTGTGAGAGTCAGGAGCTCACTGAAATGGCCAGCGTGTGATGACTTAGTGCAGGAACTCACAGTTCCAAGATAGACAAAATCTGACTTGTAGACATCTCCCTGGATGAGACTAACTGAAAGGCAAAAGAAGAGTGCCCAGAACACTGGGCCTCCTTTGAAGTTTCTTGGCTGAAAGCAGCCTGATTCTTACTGCAGCTCAAGGTTCTCATCTAGGGAGTGAATGTTTAAATTTTGAAGAAAAACAGGCACCTGTGGTGGTCACATATGTCACAAACTCCTTGCCTCCTTGCCTTGCACGAACGTCACAAACACTGCTTCCCTTATCACACACTGCTCCATATATTACTGTCCTGACCATTAAAGTTACAGTTCCCCCCCTTGTTTTGCACTTGCACTTCGTGTATTGACAAGACCCCCCACAAAAAAGTGGACACAAAGCTTGGCTTGGGGCCTTTTACCACGAGAGCATCTGGTCCCCAGGTCCTTCCTTTGCCCTACTAAGGTGTCTGGAGTAGTCTTCTCATTCGTCATCTCAGGGTTTGCTGGCCAAACCCAACACTGGAGAAGTCATAAGATGGGTTTATTAACTAGGATCTGAGGAACAAAGTGTGTCCATGTCATCGGATCCTGGATGGTAGATAGGGAAGCACACAGATGTGATGATATTTATAGTCATTTAACTAGAAGGACTGGGTGCCATTTTTTCAACCCACAACTAACTTCACCAGCAGGACACTGAGTAGGCACATCTAGGGGGATAACTAGCCATACCTGCAAGAGTCCTCTTGACCAAATAAAAATGAAGTTACTCTTACTGATGTCATCTGCACTCTACTTATTTATATTTTATGTATGGACATAGCATGTACCAGAATACTTTAAAAAGTGCTTTCATTTCCAATGAATTTATACTCTTGACGATTTTGCTGCCCCTCTCTTTTACTCTCTCTCTTGCCCCACCTCCCCCTTACCCTACTCTTCCTATCTTCAGTTTTCAGCCATCTCCTTCCCAGCTCTATAGGTTCCCAATTGAAATCCCAGTTCTCCAATAGCCATTCAGGTCTATCCCGTTGTCGCGATATCTGGGACACCTTTAATCTCAGAGAAGTCATGCTGGGTTGCTTCACCTCCTGATGGGGAAGCTCTTCTCTATCTTCTCTTCTCTCTATTACCTATAGCACACAAGTGTTTGAACACATTTTCCTCAACCTCCCTTAGAATGAGGAGGAGACAAAACTCAGCCCCTCACCAGCAGCAGAAAGTCCATCTTTGACTCTCCTTTCCACATGGAGCACTTTTAGTATTTTTCCCCACTGAGTAACTAAATATCCAGTCAATGAAGCCTGCTTCTATTCATGGAAGTCAAGACTTTAACCTCACTCTCTATATGCATTTCTGTGTTTTTGTGCCTCCTCCTGATGGTGTATGGGAGAAGAATGAGGTACAAAAAAGTCAGCTGCAAGAGAATGGGAGCAGGGGGCGACAGTAGAAAAGACTGTCGCCCCAAACAACTCTTCAGTCTCATATTTATTAGAAAGTGAGTAACAATCAACAAAGCTGGAGTAGATTACCCATTAACCATGAATCTTGAACATATGGAAAAAAAGGCAAAATATGTCTGGTTACATAGTGCATGACCTACATTGAGCAAGCCCAAATGAAAGGATTGTCTGACTACCTGCTGATGCTCTCCAAGGAAGGGGAGATAACGGAAAAATGAAGCAGGTGGCGTTCCACCCTGAGTGAGGCAGCATCCCCAGCTGCTTGGTTTCAAGGACAGATATTGTCCTCCCTGCCAGAGGCCTGTTGCCAGTACATGTTTTTCTTAAGGCCACATCTAAGAATGCTTGGTGACTAGTATAATTTCTCATGGGCTATATTTTAAGCAGTATGTTGTTCTGTGGGATGGTTACATTTTTGAAGTCTCTTTGTATTTGAACATAGCCATGTTTTCTAATCTTGTTGTTGTTGTTGTTTTGGTACACTACTTTGATTAGCCCTTATTGTGGTTGCTCTAGGTGTTGAAATATATACATGTAATTTATTACACTCAATCAGTATGGATATTTTCCCAGTTCAAGTGAAGTATAGATTCCTCACCCTTAGTACCATTAGTTCTCCTTACACTTTCCACGTTTTCAATATAATTATATAAAGTATTTCTTCTACATGTTTTGAGCACCACTTCAAGTGATGCCATCAATTTTACTTCAACCATCAAATATGAGTTAAGAGACTCATTAAGAGGAGAGGATAATTTATTATATTTAGAATGGTTTCTACCCATTCTGTTGCTGTCCTATCCTTTCTAAACTCTCAAAACATTCATCTGCTATCATTTTCTTTCTCTTCAGGAAATTTCCCTTAGTTATTCTTATCCATTCTGCCCATTTTAAGGATAGATTGGCTAGTGACAACATTTTCTCTTTTTTCCTTTGTCTAAGGATCTTTATTTCCCCTTCATTCCTGAAGGATAGTTTTGCCAGATAAAGAATTCATGATTGACAATTCTTTTCTTTTAGGACTTGAAAAACATTGGATCACTTCTACCCGGTCTCTGTGTTTTCAGATAAGAAATCCACTGCCATTCAACTTAATGTTCCCCTAAAAATATAATATCACTTCTCTCTGGCTGCCTTTAAGATTTTTATTCTGGGCGCCTGGGTGGCTCAGTTGGTTAAACAACTGCCTTTGGCTCAGGTCATGATCCTGGAGTCCTGGGATCGAGTCCCTCATGAGGCTCCCAGCTCCATGGGGAGTCTGCTTCTACTTCTGACCTTCTCCCCTCTTATGCTCTCTCTCACTGTCTCTCTCTCAAATAAATAAATAAAACCTTTTTAAAAAATTTCTTTTTCCTTTGGTTTAGATTTCACAATTTCAATACTCCCGGTTTTGGGGGGTTTATCCTACTTGAATTTAGCTCAAATTCTTGGGTGTGTATTTTATATCTTTATCCAAATTTGGGGAATTTTCAGCCATTATTTCTTTAAATACTTTGTCAGTCCCACACTCCTTTTCCTCTTCTTCTAGGTTTCCAATGATAAAAATGCTAGTTCTTTTATACCTACTCCAATAATCTCAGTGTGTCTGTCCATAATTTTTGGTCTATTTTCTCTCTGTTGTTCAAATTGAATAAATTCTTTTGCTCTATTCTCATGTTGGCTGATTCTATCCTCCACTCTACTAATGAGCCCCCCTGGCAATTATTTTATTTATTCTATCTTTGAACTCTATAATTGCCAATTATTCTTCTTTACAACTGTTATTTCTTTACTTAGATTTTCTAATAT
Source organism: Meles meles (assembly GCF_922984935.1). Taxonomy (NCBI): domain Eukaryota; kingdom Metazoa; phylum Chordata; class Mammalia; order Carnivora; family Mustelidae; genus Meles; species Meles meles. Next base: position 122,238,605 of record NC_060070.1, on the reverse strand, counting down.
TTCCATTTAAGAAAATTTATAATTGCTTGTCAAAGCATTTGGTAATAAATGCTTTAAATTTCTCATTTGAAACCTCCAACATCTCATTCATCTTGGGATTGGTACCTGTTGATTGTCTCTTCTCATGCAAGTTGTTCTTTTCCTAATTCTCTCTATGACAAGAGCAATATTGTATTGCATCTTGGACACTTTCGTTATTTTATTAGGAGACACAGGATCCTATTCCAATTATTTATTTTAGCAGGCAGTCCCCCTTTTGGGGGTTAATAGGCATCCTGGCATACTCTTTTGGTCTATGGTTCCAACGACAATTTTGTTTTCAGAGCCCTTACAGTGCTGTCCTGGTCTATTTCATTCACCTTGTACCACTGGGGCCTCCTACTCAGTTTCAGTTCGTGTCATCTATGGAGATGGACCCCATAGGCCAATTGGTGCTGCTAGATAGGAGATGAGGTCAATCAGCCAGAAGAGAGAATGTCCCTTGGTCTGATCTCCAGTCTCCCGAGTACTGAAAGGCTTCTTGCTTGTCCTTTGCTGGTGCCATAGAGGGAGAGAAGCACCAACCAGGGCTGCCTCCTACTGCTGAAGGTAGAATGGCAGGAGTCGTTGGACCTGAGTCACTTTCTGCCTCTAGGTGACCAATAAACACTGGCCTGCTAATGTGGCTGGGTATGGGGGGGGAGATGGGGTGCTACACCTAGGGTCTGTTGGCTCTGGTATGGGCAGCATGGGCCCTCCAGCAGCTCCTCTTTGTTTGTTCTTCCTTTTTCATTCGTCTGTCAGTGCTGCAGCTGTGGAGTGGGTGGATTCATCCAATTTCAAAGTCTTGGCTCCACTTTGACCAGAAGTCCTCTTCATTTATCTCCTTGTGATTGTTCTAGGTGTTTCCTGTTTTGTGTCTGTGCTTTTTTGTGATGATCTCATTTTTCTTAGGACTTTTTTTCTCTTATGAGAGTCCTGTATACTGCTGGTTATATAATGCCCCTGGCAAGTGGCTCTATTTCTTACAGTATAGTTCTACAAATTCCATGATCCTGGACCTGTTTTAGGTCAATGTTTTACTTTGGCATTTTTACAGAAGAAAGAGGTCTAGGTTTTATAGTTTAATTTTTATCAATAATACAGATAATTTCTTTTTTTAAAAAAAGATTGATTTTGGGGGGGAGAGAGAGAGAGAGCATGGGGACTGGTAGAGAGGGAGGAAGAGAGAAGCTCAAGAAGACTCCAAGTTGAGTGTGGAGACCAGCACAGGGCTTGAACCCAGGACCCTGAGATCATTACCTGAGCTGAAACCAAGAGTTGGAACCTTAACCAACTGAGCTACCCAGACATCCTCATGGATATTTTCATTTATATTGATGAATAAGGAAAATGAAACCAAAAGACATGTTAGAACTTTACTTACTTATCAATGATGTGAACAACTGTTTTGCTCAGTCATGTAATAGTTTTCAAATATTGGAAGAATATTTTCTCCTGTCTTTGTGCTATTCACAATGGATTGGCTACAAACATGATATTCCTCTAAGTTTAATCTGCATTCACCACTTTCTTAAGTCTAAACCAAGGTCTGAAACTGAAGGCAGTGGGCCTGCCACTTGTCTTCCTAAGTAAGGCTTAATTGGAACACAATCATGCTCATTTGTTTATATATTGTAAAGACCACCTTTAGCACCACAATAGAAGAATTGAGGAGTGGTGACAAAAACTGTATGGATTACAAACCTGACATATTTTCTATCAGGCCTTGAATAAAACTGCCAACCTCCAATCTAAACAATTAACCAAACAATAAATAAAACCCTGACTTCCAGCATTTGCTGATTTCCATAATATAAATACTCCCGCCATAGCTGATTTCACATTACCAACATGATGTCTCATTGTGACATGAAGAGTTGGAAAGAGATGTTCAGTAGAACACGCTTGTATAGCATTTCAACATCTACATAACAGTTGCAGTAATAAGAGCATATACAAGAAAAACGTAGTAAATTGAATAAGAAGTGAGGAATGTTTAGTATTTATTTCGTTTTTAATATTAATTATAAATTTACATAATTTAATTTTTTTTTTTGACAGAGAGAGATCACAAGTAGGCAGAGAGGCAGGTGGGGGGTGGGGAGAGGAAGCAGGCTTCCGCTGAGCATAGAGCCCGTAATTTTATTTTTAATAATGGCTGTGCTTAACAACTGACCTATAGATCCATGAAACAGTTTGCTCTTATAAGCTTGTATGAACTCCTTCCAGAGCAACACTGATGATATGCATAAAATAATTCGAGCTTCTTTGGCTAGTGTCTTTTCCAGTATCTGCCCAAAATATTAAGTTTCAGCTTCTACTCAGCTGCAGCTGGGATTTCCCACTTAGTTTTTGGTATCTGTAGATCGCTTTTCTTGATTTTTAGCTCCTTTTTGTATATTTTTGTAATAATCTTCCACTACTTTCATATGTTTAGTGTAGGTAGAGGTATTTCCCAAGAGATCTCATGTTGCAACACTGATAGGTAGCCTGATTTCATTTTTTTTAAGATTTTATTTATTTACTTGACAGACAGAGATCACAAGTAGGCAGAGAGGCAGGCAGAGAGAGAGGAGTAAGCAGGCTCCCCGCGGAGCAGAGAGCCAGATGTGGGGCTCCATCCCAGGACCCTGGGATCATAACCAGAGCCGAAGGCAGAGGCTTTAACCTACTGAGCCACCCAGGCACTCTGGTAGCCTGATTTCTTACATCCTTACCACTTATTGCCTACTCTGTAAATTAATGTTTTATCCTTTGTCCTAGTGTTTCATTACTGACACTACAGATAGAAATTATGGGTATTTCTTGACCTGACCCCATGACTGATGACAGATACTAAGATTTCCTGCACTATCAAGGGACAACTACTCAGATTTTAGCATAGAACAAGAGGGACATTCTGGGAGGAAAGAAGCAGGTGGAAGTTGGGTTTAAATGTTCATCAGTCAGGGGCGCCTGGGTGGCTCAGTGGGTTAAAGCCTCTGCCTTTCGCTCAGGTCATGATCCCAGGGTTCTGGGATCGAGCCCCGCGTCGGGCTCTCTGCTTGGCAGGGAGCCTGCTTCCTCCTCTCTCTCTCTCTGCCTGCCTCTCTCCCTACTTGTGATCTCTATCTGTCAAATAAATAAAATCTTAAAAATAAATAAATAAATAAATAAATAAATGTTCATCAGTCAGGTTCCCAGCAGGAATAAGATGGGAAACTCAAACTGGTTAATTTGAATAGAGTTTAATGAAGGATCTATTTACAAAGCTATGATCATCAGAGTGTAGCAAACCATAGTGACAGAGAAGTATCCTAGCCCACGGACAGCAGGAGCATTGTTACCTCCTCTAGCCTGAAGGGATGAAGGAAGGATGGGATAAAAGGGCCCTGGAGGCAGAGAGTACTGTGTAGAGAGACACCAGATATATGTGACCTTCTAGTTAAGTGAAATTGGCAGCCTCCTGTGACCTGCTTAGAGTTGGACTGGGGGTGAGGGGGAGAGGGACAGGTCAGTCCACTTTCCTCTCTTCCTCCACTCTACTCATTACACTCTTCATTACTCAAAGAACTCAAGGAGCTAGTAGGTAATTCCTTTTGGATCAGCTGCTGGGAGCACAGAGCAAGGCAGAGAAGGGGGAGAATAAATATGCAGGGTAAACAGAAGAACTGGCAAGCAGGACACCATGGAATCTTGGAGAAAGACAGCCACAAACTGGAGGTGATGCAAACTCAAATAGGTTATTTGAGTGGTTTCTTCTATTTTTAGAAGATCAAAAACAAGGGTGATTTGTGAAGGAAGCTTGTCCTACACTGACTGGATTTCAGGACTATTTATATTAAAATGTTATTTATGACTGTTTATAGGGAGTCAAATTCATCTCCATTTTTATTTCTCTCTCTCTCTCTCTCTCTCTCTCTCCCCTACATGCACACACAAAGTGTAAAGATTTTGAATGATAATAATTTTTGGTTCATGACTCATTCTTGTTCATCTAAGCTTATTTTTTCATCTGTTTTTTGTTTTCAATAATGTAATAAGCTGTAGTGAATCCAATACCCAGCAGATGTATGAAAACCTTGACAATTACTTTACAATATATCCAAGTCCATTAGGTCAAGCTTACTGATTGTGTTGTGTTGTCTATTGTGTTGTCTAAAACACCTATATCCTTTCTCTCTCCTGCATGACCTATGAGGAATTAAGAGCCATATATTAAATATCCTACCATAATGCTTTGATTTATCATCTTCTACATGTATATTGTATTTTTATTTTTATCTTTTAGGTTATTGTATCAGATGCACATATGCTAGAGTTGCTGTATATTTCTTGAGAGGATGAATGCTTATCATTACATGAGCCCTTCTGCCTTACGATGTTTTCCCTGAAAAAAAAAATTTTTTTGAAGTAGCTCTACACCCTACATGGGACTTGAACTTACTACCCTGACATCAAGAGTTGCATGTTCTATCAACTGAGCCAGTCAGGTGCCCCTTTCCTTAAAATTTAGTTTTTGACCTTAATATATACATACCAATTTTATTTACTTAGTATTTGCATGACAGATCCTTTCCATCTTTTGCAATCAATCTCTGAAATGGCCTTTATGTTTTTAGTCATATGACTCAAAAAGCATATTACCTGCATTTATATTTTGTGATCAATCTGTCAATCTCTGTATTTCAATCAAAGCTTTAGTCCATTTGCATTTACTGAAATTAATGAGCTATCTAGACTTTTATTCCATCTCATGTTTTTCATTTCATTCTCCGCGTGATTTCAGTGGCTTCTTTCACTGTTCACTCATGTCTGGAATCCGTGCTAGCAGGTGTGGCAAGTCCCAAGCTGCTCCCTGGCAGGTGGCTCTCTTTTGACTTCTTCTCTGAGATGTGTTTTCACACATCTTCCTCAAGCCTCTAAACATTTTTCTATTTATATCTATATGTACATTTATATCTTCAAAGCCTGGAAAAATATGTCACTCAAGGATCAAGAATACAATAAAGGTGATCTTTTTTCTCCTCTTCCTGCTTTAAATATTGACTTACAAATCTATTGTGGTTGGCTTTAAAAACACAGCAATTAAATGAAATCTACATGTGGAGCTATTAGTGAGAATACTAGAAGTCTTGACACTGAGTAACAGGATAGTTTGTCCCTTTGCTCATCACAGCCAGGCTTGTGGTACCACCTACCGTCAAGGCGACACAATTACAGTTTCCAATCTCAACTGCTATTCTCACTTCTCAATCATTTCATTTATTCATTCATTCATTCATTATTTTATTTTATTTTATTTATTTTAATTCCAGTATAGTTAACAAAGGTGTTATATTTGTTTCAAGTCGACCACATAGAGATTCAGCAATTCTGTATATTCCTAGGTGCTCATTGCAGAAAAAGTACTCTTAATCCCCTTACCTATGTCACCTATCCCCACCCACCTACCCTCTAGCAACCACCAGTTTGTTCTCTATGTTTAAGAGTCTCGTTTTTTATGTTTGTCTTTTTTTCTTTTTCTTTCTTTTTTTTTTTTGTTTGTTCGTTTGTTTTTTAAGTTCCACATGTGAGCGAAATCCTTTGGTACTTGTCTTTCTGTGACTGACTCATTTCAAAATGATTCAAGATCTAACTGTGAGACATGAAACCACAAAATTCCTAGAAGAAAACACAGGTGATAAGCTCTTGAAATCAGTCATAGGAACATTTTTCTAGTCAGGACTCCTTTTGCAAGAGAAACAAAACCAAAATTAAACTATTGGGACTACACCAAAATAAAAGGCTTTTTGCACAGCAAAGGAGACCATCAACAGAACAGAAAGACAGCCCCTTGAATGGGAAAAGATATTTGCAAATAACATATCTGAAAAAGGATTAGTATCCAAAATATATGAAAAATATATATATAATTCAACACACAAAGAGCCCCCCCCAAAAGTCAATTAAAAGTTGATATGAACAGAAGATGTGAACAGACATTTTTCCAAAGAAGACATACAGATGACCAAGAGACACATGAAACAATGCTCAACACCAACTCGTCATCAAAGAAATGCAAATCAAGGCCACACGTCCGGTTAGGCACGAAGCTGCTCCCTCCCCTCAGCTGGAGCGGCGAGGTCTTTCTCAACCCGTTTGGTGACCCGCAAGTACGTGCCTCGAGACACCTTTATGCTTGGGCCTTCAAAGGCAGGGCGCCCCCACTAGCTCTGTGGGGCGCCCTTCCACCCTCGCCAGCTCCTCCGCGGCCCCCTTACTCTCCCTCCCTGACCTCGGCCGCTGACCTCCCAGTGGCTGCATCCCGCGCTCCCCGCAGCCTCCACCCAAGCGCCACGGCTCCGGCTAGGAAGGGCGGCAGTCGGGTGGCCAAGACGTACTCGGTTCGGAGCCGGAAGCTCGCTTCCTTTCTCCGGGACTTCGACCGCGCAGTGCAAATACGATCCAAGCAAATTCAGTCAGACAGGCAGAACGTCCTCAAGGAGATGGATAACCCGTACAACATCGAGATCTTGCGGCTCCCCAAGGCGCTGCGCGAGATGAACTGGCTAGACTACTTCGCCCTTGGAGGAAGCAAACAGGCGCTGGAAGAGGCCGCAACAGCGGACTTGGATATCACAGAAATAAACCAACTAACAGCAGAAGCTATTCAGACACCCTTGAAATCTGTCAAAACACGAAAGATAATGAAATTGGATGAAATGATAGTAGAAGAAGAAGAAGAAGAAAAAGAATCTTCAAACTTCAAGAGTCAAAAGGTGTCCTCCATCCAAGAAGAGAACCCAGTCCATACAAGGAAAAGGCAAAAGCAAAAGGTCAAGCCATTATAACACTGTCACCCCAGCTGTGGGCCGGCTGGAGTTGTCTATGGTGAAGCCAACCCCAGGCCTGACCCCCAGGTTTGACTCAAGGGTCTTCAAGACCCCAGGCCTGCAGACCCCAGCAGCCAGAGAGCGGATCTACAACGTCTCCATGAATGGCAGCCCTCTTGCTGACAGCAGAGAGATTTTCCTCACGGTGCCGGTGTGCAGTGGAGAGAGCATGCGATTGCTGGCTAGTGACTTGCAGAGGATGGGCATCGCACAGCTGGACCCAGAGGCCTTGGGAAATATCAAGAAACTCTCCAGCCGCCTTGCCCAGATCTGCAGCAGCATACGGACTCACAAATGAGGCTGCTGTCCCAAGAAACTGATCTTGACGGGATGGACTTTCTGCGGGCACTTCCGGGACCCTGAAGAGACTTCTTCCCTTCAGGCTTACTGTTAGTTTGAGTGTGAAGTTCCAGAGCAGGGAGTGGTGTTCCTCTGGGAGAATTCGGGAAGCAGGGAGACACACTGCTCCTCCATCGGTTAGATTAAGCTTTGCTGTTCACGCCTCCCAACCTGACGGCCTGCTGCATCCATGCAGTTGAAACTTCCTGTCACTCTCCTGGCAGAATTCTTCCTGCTCTCAGAGCTGCTGCTGTCTGCCTCCTGTAACCCAGCCTCCTCTCCGTCCTGCCGTTACTTCAGTGGAGGTGGTGGGAGAGAACCTCAAATTCCCAGGAAGACCACCTGCTCCCCCTCTTCGGAGAACCCTCTGCATCTGGCATTTCTGCTCTGTGTGGCTTGAGGCTGGGAGTTTTAGGCTCAAAGCAGTGAGCTCTGGGCCATGGCAGGACAGACCTAGAAAGCTGGGAGGAACCGTGCAAATGGGGACAGGACAGCAGAATGGGACGTGTCCCAGCAGTAGCCACAGCAGAGCCCATCTCAGCCTGGCCCCAGCCCTGCTTTCTGCGGTGGTGGATACTCAGTGGGGCTTCAGGATCTTACACCCGCTGTGCACAGTAGTTTTTTCCAAGGTGACTTGTGGAACCGCGGTTTGTATTTATCCCTTTACCGAAGACCAAAAACTGGTTTGGAGGCAGCTTCCACGCCTGGCACCTCTACCTCTCTAGATGGTAGGAATTTGGATAAGAGAATTCTAGGGCTTACTTTAGTCTAGGGTTTTACATGACCAGCTGCAGAGAAACTATCTCTAAGCTCTCCGTGGTCCAGTGGTCCCTGCCAGGTCCACAGACTTCGCAGAGAGCACTTCCTCTTACGCGGTTCACTGGGGGGCAGGTGTGAATTGCCTGGTGGCCTCATTCCACGTGTTTGGCCTGTGCTCCGGGCATCGGCTAGTTACTCAGAGTTCGCCCCATGGTCCCTGTGCTCCAGCCTGCACCTCCGCCCCGACGAATCATGAGATGTGGTCCAAAAGTACGGAAACTCAGGAGTTCCTGCCCCACGCTTGAGGGCCCCGTGTTCTCCCGTGTGGCTCTGTGTTCTACTCCATGTCACTTTGCTCTGTGACCCTCCTAGCAATCCAGTCCTATCGCAGCTGTATTCCTTTTAAGTTGTTTTATTCTCCCTTTCCTGAGACTTTTGTGCATATTGTGTTCCTGATTAATGGCATCTTTTAAGCTGTTGTAATTAGGGCTACTGAAAGGTACCCGTTTTCAATAAATCATGGGTTGGTTTGTTTTAAAAAAAAAAAAAGAAATGCAAATCAAAACTACAATGAGATATCACCCCACACCTGTCAGAATGGCTGAAATCAATAATACAAAAACAACAGGTGTTGACAAGATGTGGAGGACAAGGAATCCTCCTGCACTATTGGTGGGAAAGCAAACTGGTGCAACCATTGTGGAAACAGTATGGAAAATCCTCAAAAAACTAAAACTAGAATTACCATATGATCCAGGAATTCCACCAGTGGGATTTACCCACATAGAGATAAAATTTTTAATTATCCCAGAAGAAAATAATTTCCCAATATGACCAAAAAATATTAACTGATAAAAACGTTTGTCCTTTCGGTATTCTTTTTCAAATATCTCTTAATGGCAAGAATAGGACATTATTTGTTGAGGCTATTCTTAGGGTAACTCTGCTTATTGTAATTCAGGAGGTACCCTGTACTCAGCTAGCACTCAGCCTCCTAATAGAATTGTGGACTGGAGAGGGAGTTGAGGGAAACTGGAAGGGGAGATGAACCATGAGAGACTATGGACTCTGAAAAACAACCAGAGGGTTATGAAGGGGCGGCGGGGGGGGGTGGGGGGGTGGGAGGTTGAGGAACCAGGTGGTGGGTAATAGGGAGGGCACGTACTGCATGGAGCACTGGGTGTGATCCCAAAACAATGAACACTGTTATGCTGTAAATAAACAAATAAAAATAAAAAAAATAAAAAAAAAAAAGAATTGTGGACTGGGATCTTTACCCTTTGGCTGGAAAATACATGACTCCTAAATTAAACAAAAAACTCTCTGGCTTATTTTTCATCACTATGTATTCACTAACTTTCCAATCCATTCCCTGAAAGCCAGGCATGAATGTTTATGTTTCTACAGCAAGTGACATTGTTTTATTATTCTAGGTTTTCCAGTTTCTAGGCAATGGTAGGAAAGAGGAAAACCTCCTTCATATATGAACCACAAGATCATACTTCTTGGAGACAGGAATATCCTTAAATAGAATTTGTTGAAGTTTCCTGCAGATAGGATATTGAACTGTCAAGAAAGGAGAAAAATGCCCAAGTATCCTGCCATCTTTAGCATTGGAAAGAAAACAACAGTAGTTGTAATGAAGTTCTACTTTATGACTTAAAAGTTGGCCCAGAAGGAAATCTCCCTACATATGCAGTGTAAGCATGGAATTGGTCCCCGCCTTTGATGATTTACCATGTGCAAAAGAGTATAACATTGACTTTACTGTTACCAATTCATAGCTACCTCTCAGTGGGATTATTGAGTGTTGGAGGAATTCCAAGACCGCCAAAATCCAAGTCCATGAAAATGACAGTGGTTCACATTCTTGTTTTTAAAAATAAAAATTAGGGGCGCCTGGGTGGCTCAGTGGATTAAGCCGCTGCCTTCGGCTCAGGTCATGATCTCAGGGTCCTGGGATCGAGCCCCGCATCGGGCTCTCTGCTCTGCAGGGAGCCTGCTTCCCCCTCTCTCTCTGCCTCCTCTCTCTCTACCTGCCTCTCTGCCTACTTGTGATCTCTCTCTCTGTCAAATAAATAAAAATAAAAATTAATACACTATTGCATATTACATAACAATGCTTTCTTGATAAAGAAGCTTGAATGTCTATATAATCAATAGAAAAAATAATCTGTCTCTGCTCTATCATGAGATAACCATTACAACCACTTTAATGTATATTTCAATATTTTTAAGAACATGTACTGTTTCTATTTTTTATAAGCTTATGTTTAATTTTTTTAAAGATTTTATTTATTTATTAGACAGAGATCACAAGTAGTCAGAGAAGCAGGCAGGGGTGGGGGAGGGGGGAAGCAGACTCCCCGCCAAGCAGAGAGCCTGATGCAGGTCTTGATCCCAGGACCCTAGAATCATGACCTGAGCCAAAGGCAGAAGCTTTAACCCACTGAGCCACCCAGGCACTCCTACCGTTTCTATTTTTAAGTGAGTTTAAAACATAGATTTTTTTTATCTTGCACAGATTGCTTAACACTATGTTTTAAATATTTAGTCCATTTCCCCATTTATTTTTTTCTATAAATGTTCATTTTAAGGCCTAAATAATTATTCATGAAGACCTGTGCCATAGTTCTACCTGCCATAATTTAATGCTGAAATGGGAAGCATGTTTTATCAATTGAGCTTGTTATTTTGAATAATTGTAGACCTACATGAAGTTGTACCAAGAAACACAGAGATATTTTGTGTACCATTTACAGAATTTAGTCAAATGGCAACTACATTAAAAAAATTATAGTATAATACCACAACCAGAAGATTAACATTGATACAGTCCAGATAGAGAACATTACCATAATCACAAAGATCCCAGATATTACCCTCACACCTACTACCTTTCCATCCCCCATACCCATACCCCAACCCTCACCTTAACCCTGAAAAATACAAACTTGTTCATTTTTATAATTTTTTCCATGTCTAATTTCTTTTATAAGGCAATCACTTATAGCACTATGAAATATAAAGAAGTCTACTAACATGCCCCCCCCAAGAAATTAAAGAAAAAATTACTGTTTAGAATTAAAGTCTCCAGCTCAGAGGTTAGGGGTAAACAGTAAATGATGAAATATCTGTTCAACAAAATCTATAAAATTTGGTAAGAAAGATGAGAGTCTGTGGCATTTCAAAACAAAAAAAGGTATTTCTATCCCTCTGCACTTCCAGTTTATTAAAGCAGGGATTCCACTCCAAATTGTTCCAGCCAAGAACAAAGGGCTTTGTCTGCCGCAAGAGCCAAGCCATTGGCTTTCTTCCCAGGAGAAGCAGGACTTCAGCATAAGTCACCCTGTCTTCAGCTATCTGTTGCTGAGGCAAAGTCCCAAATGAGTGCAGTCTAGAGATGGGGTCTCATCTTCTGCCCAACCACCGCTTTGTGGGATGGAGGAACTACTTTGAGTGTGGCATGCAGAGAATACTGGGCCCTCCTAGCCCTTGTCTTGACTAATAATGTGATGCCAGGAAACTGAAACCAAGAGAGCTTCAAGCTGTTGGCCACTCCCTACAATTCAGGCTCTGCCTTTAGAGAGATGTCACTCAGAGAAGCTTACCATGGTTCCCACAACTAGCTACGTGACCCTAGCTCAAATATTTTGTCTGGAGTAAGAGACAGGCCATAAAAGAGATACCTCCTATAAAAGTCCTTAAGAAAGTGACTTCACGGGCGCCTGGGTGGCTCAGTGGGTTAAGCCGCTGCGTTCGGCTCAGGTCATGATCTCAGGGTCCTGGGATCGAGTCCCGCATCAGGCTCTCTGCTCAGCATCGAGTCTGCTTCCCTCTCCCTCTCTCTGCCTGCCTCTCTGTCTGCTTGTGATCTCTCTCTGTCAAGTAAATAAATAAAATCTTTAAAAAAAAAAAAGTGACTTCACTTGCACAGAGCATGGAGAAGTTTAAACCAAAAACACTCCCCAAAACAGTAGATGTTGTGGTAAAAGGCAATTGAGAGGGGATTCATGGATCTAATGAAGAAGATACAGCTTAGACTGTAGGTTGGCTAGTTTTCAGGTAAGAACTGGGGGATGAGTCAGCTGAGGTGAGTCTCCTAGGGTCAGAACAAAATTCAACAACTGACCTCAGAAACTGAACAATACAAAGAGTTACAATCTTTTTAAATTCCTTTGTAGAGAAATGTATGTCCTCAAGCACTACTGAAAGTAAAGGCAATTAGTGGAGTTTAATGACTGGATAAGGTGAGGGAAGAAGTGGAAAGGCCTACCACTGTCATTCCAGGGTAACTGTGGGCATGCTAAAGCTGCATCTCCTTGAGGTTTAGTTCTTTGGGGTGAGAGAAGGAATATAGACATCACAGAAACAATCCAACCAATCATATTAAAACAAAAGGAAGCCCTGGGGCACCTGGGTGGCTCATTCATTAAATGTCTGACTTCAGCTTAAGTTGATCACCTTTCATCAGTTAGTATGGCAAAAATTAGCAAGGCAAGAAACAACAAATGTTGGAGAGGATGTGGAGAAGGGGGAACCCTGTTACACTGTAGGTGGGAATGCAAGTTGGTGCAGCCAACTTAAGTTGAAGCTCAGGTCATGATCCCAGTGTCCTGGGATAGAGCCCCACATTGGGCTCCCCATTTGGCAAGAAGCCTGCTTCTCTCTCTCCCACTCCCTCTGCTTTTGTTCCTTCTCACTCTCTCTGTGTCTTTCTCTGTCAAGTAAATAAACAAAATCTTAAAAAAAAAAAAAAAAAAAGTAAGGGAAGCAAATAACAAGCTCCAGGGAAGCAGGGGTAGTTTCCAAAGATCCTGTAATATATTTCCTAATATATCCAGTTTTTAAATTTTTTTTAATATTTTATTTATTTGACAGAGAGAAATCACAACTAGGCAGAGAGGCAGGCAGAGAGAGAGGAGGAAGCAGGCTCCCCGCGGAGCAGAGAGCCGGACACGGGGCTCGATCCCAGGACCCCGGGATCATGACCCGAGCTGAAAGCAGAGGCTCAACCCACTGAGCCACCCAGGTGCCCCTATATCCAGTTTTTAAAAAATTATGAAACATGCAAAGAAATAGGAAAGCATGATCAATGCATCAGAAAAAAAGAATGCAAGAGCAACTGGTTGGCTCAGTTGGTGAAACATGTGACTCTTTTTTTTAAGATTTTATTTATTTGTTTGTAAAAGAGAGAGAGATAGAGAGCACAAGGAAGGGGGAAGAAGCAGATTCCTTGCTGAGCATAGAGCCTGAAAGCAGGACTTGATCTTGGGACCCTGGGATCATGACCTGAGCCAAAGGCAAATGCTTAACTGACTGAGCCTCCCAAGCATCCTAAAGCATGTGACTCTTGATTCAGGTTTATGAGTTTGAGCTCCACACTGAGCGTAAAGATTACTTAAAAATATAATCTTAGAAGAAGAAAAAAAAAGAAGAAGATAACTGAAACTGCCTATGAAAATAACCAGATGCTGGATTCAATAGAAAAAGATTTTGAAGCAACCATTAAAACTAGATTCATACACATAACCGAAGGTATGATTTGAAAAGTAAAGGAAGGTATGATGTAAATGTGGTGCCAAAGAGAGAATATCACTAGAGATGAAAATTATTTTTATAAAAAATGAAAAATTTGCTGGAGTTGAAAAGTACAACTGAAAATAAAGAAATCTTTAGAGGGGTCAACAGTTAGAAATAATGGGCATCAAACTGGAGGAGATATCAATAGAAATGAGGCAACCCAAAAAAGAAAGGAAAAAGAAAGAACAAAAATGAACAAGGCCTCAGAAAAATGTGGGATAACATAACTGCATCTTCATTTATGTAATGGAAATATCTGAAATAGAGGAGAGAAAGGAAAAGAAAATTATCAGCGAAATAATGGCTGACAACTTCCCAAATTTGTTGAAAAATGATCTTATACATCAAGGAAGTTTTCCAAACTCCAAGTAGAATAAATATAAAGTGATCCGCAGACACATTATACTATAAAATATGGGAAGTTGATAACAGCACAAAGGAGATAGAAATGAGCAAAACTCTAATGGGTAAGGAAATAATAATAGAATAAATAATTATAACAATATACTGTTGTTTTTGCAACATTAATAGATGTAATACATATACTAATTCCGCATAAAGGGCAAAGGGGAATAGAGCTTTGTAGAGGGACATTTACATACATATATTATTCAAATTAAGCCAGCATAATACTCAATAGGTATAATATAGATATAATCAACAAAATTAAAGTGCTACATTAGGAAATGTTTACTCAATTTAAAAGAATAATAGAGGTACAGAAGAGGAACAAAAAGATATACCACAAAGAAAACAAAAAGGTAAAATGGAAAATGTAAATTCAATGATATAGAAAAAAAAACATGAAATGTGAAGGGATTCAATGATCTCTCAAAAGGTAGAGTTTATCTGACTGGGCAGAACAATTATCTATGTGTGTGCTATCTATAAGGGACACACTTTGTATTAAAAAACAAATAGAGTAAAGATAGATGATGAAAAAAATGTATATTATGGAAGCAGTAACCATAGGAAAGCTGGAATGGCAATACTAACAGACAAAAGAGACTTTAAACAAAAATATCTTGGGGCGCCTGGGTGGCTCAGTGGGTTAAACCTCTGTCTTCGGCTCAGGTCATGATCTCAGGGTCCTGGGATCGAGTCCGCCTGCTTCCTCTCTCTATATATATATATATATATCTTACTAGAGGGGAACTGGAGGAAGATGACAGAGAATAGGGGACCCTAGCTTCATCTGATCCCTGGAATTCTACTAGATAGCTATCAAGCCATTCTGAACACCTGTGAACTCAACCTGAAATCTAAGAAAAGACTGCTGCAATTCTACAATAGAAAAGTGACCACTTTCTCCAAGGTAGGAAGGGCAGAGAAGTGAATATGAGGGGATATATCAGAAGATGAACTCAGGGGGAGAGAGCTACCAGAAAGTGATACAGCAGCAGACCACAAAACCAGAACTTTTAGAACTCTGCTATGACTTTTAGAACTCTGCTATGATGAGGGACATCCCTTCCTGAAAGTGGCTCAGGTGGTGAAGTAGGGCAGAATCCTAGGTGGGACAATGTGGTCTTAGGATGCCCAGGGTCACAGAAAGAATGGGAGTGCCTATGTTCAGCACAGTTCCCGTCAGAGCAAGGAAGCTGGCTACAATAAGCAATACTAAGAGTGGACTTTCAGCTTGGTGTTTCCATAAACCATGAATCACAGCACAACTAGGCAACGACCCTCCAACCAGGGGCCCAGAAAGTGGCAAAACCCTAGTGAGACACTGTTCCTTCCTCTGGGAGCAGCGGTGCAGATGTGTACCACAGAGTCTGCAAAGTTTGGAGACTTGAAGCTGTGTTGTTTGCCTGAAAGAGAAATGCTGGGTCACCGGCTGGGAGAGCATGGAGTGCTTTCAGAGACCAAGGAGACAGGAATGATTGACTACAAACTCTGAAGGCAAACTGAGGAGTGGGGCCCTGAATTTTCAGTTCCAGGGCTAGAGATTGGGAGGACTCCATTTCATTCTCATTCTCTGTGGCACACACAGCCTTTAGGGAGCAAAAGCCACACAGAACAATCCACAGCCACTACACTGAGCCTGGCCCCTGGCAACAGCAGTGCAACTCCAACTAGGAAAATATGCCTGATAATCAGTGCAACAGACCCCCTCCCCCCAGAAGACCAGCAGGAGCATCCATCTAATACCAAGTTTACTGATCACACAGAACTGAAAAACTCCAGCACTAGGGGAAAATTGTATATAGAATTTGAAGATTTTTCTCATGATTCCTTAGCCTTTCTATTTAAAATTTCTTTTTTTCTTTTTTCTTTCTGAACTTTTCAACTATCTTATTTATCAACTCTTTTTTTAAGTCTTTTTAATTTCCATTTTTACATTAACAATTTCCATATATAGTCTTCATTTTTGGCTTCCTTTCACTGTATTCAATTTTATCTTTATATATAGTTTTTCTTTCTTTACAGTTTTGGGATCAGGTTTCTTGAACAAACAGACCAAAATATACCAGTGACCTAATGTATTGCCCTGTTCTGTCAACCTGATTGGTTATATTTTCTTTTTCTACATTTTTTTCCTTTTTATTTTCTGATATCTTCTGACTTGTTTAGTGTTTATTTTGCTGGGGTCATGGTTTATATTTTTGTATTTTGTTCTATCCTTCATCTATTCTTTTCTGGACAAAATGACAAGTTGGAAAAACTCACTCCAGAAGAAAGAACAAGAGGCAGTACTAATGGCCAGAAACTTAATAAATATGGATATTAGTAAAATGTTGGAGCTAGAATTCAGAAGAACTTGCTGAGATTGAAAATAGCACAGAAGACACTAAAGAAACCCTTTCTGGAGAAACAAAAAACTGAAATTAATAAGGTTGAAATAAAAAATTCTATTACTGAGATACAATGGAGGTTCTAACTCCTAGGATAAATGAGGCAGAAGAGAGAATCAGTGACATAGAAGATAAAATGGTGGAGAATAAAAAATAAAGGAAAAGGGAGATGAACAACTACTGGATCATGAAAGGAGGATTCAAGATATCAGCAGTACCATAAAGCAAAAGAATATTTAATAATTAGAACCCCAGAGGAAGAGAGGGAAGAAGGTATATTTGAGCAAATTATACCAGAGAACATCTTTAATCTGGGGAATAAATGGGTACTGAAGTCCCAGAGTCAGAGAGAACCCACCTCAAAATCAATAAAAATAGGTCAACACCTCGACATATAATAGGGAAGTTTGTAAATTTCAGTGACAAAAAGAAAATTCTTGAAAGCAGCTCAGGAAAAGAGGTCCTTAACCCACAGAGGTAAAAACATAAGGCTGGTAGCAGACCTATCCCCAGAGACCTGGCATGTCAGAAAGAAATGGCAGGATATACTCAGGTGCTAAATGAGAAAAATATGTAGCCAAGAATATTTTATCCAGCAAGGCTGTCATTCAAAATGGAAGGAGAAATAAAGAGCTCCCAGGACAAACAGAAACTAAAAGAATCTGTGATCACTAAACAAGTCCTGCAAGAAAAATGAAAGGGGATCCGTTAAGCAAAGAGAGAGCCCAATAGTCATATAGACCAGAAAGGAACTGAGACAATCTACATAGAGTGACTTCACAGGTAATACAAATGGCACTGAATTCATATCTATCAATAGTTACTCTGATGTAAATGGGCTGAATTCTCTAACCAAAAGACATGGGGAATCAGATTGGATAAAAAAGCAAGACCCATTGATATGCTGTTTACAAGAGATTCATTTTAGACCCAAAAAAACCTCCAAATTTAAAGTTAGGAGGTGGAAAACAATTTACCATGCTAATGGTGATCAAAAGAAAGTTGGGGTACCAAACCTTATATCAGAAAAACTAGATTTTACCAAAGACCATAATAAGAGTTGAGGAAGGACAATATATAAGAATAAAATGGACTACCCCACAACATCTAACAATTATATTTATGCCCATAACTTGGGAGCAGCCAATTTTATAAAACAATTAATACCAAAATTAAACAAACACATTGATAATAATGTAATAATAGTAGGAGACTTGAACATGCAACTTACTGAAATGGACAGATCACCTAAGCAGAAGATCAAGGAAGCAAGGCCTTTGAATGACACACTGAACAAGATGGACTCTAAAGATGTACACAGAGAACTCCATCCTAAAGCAACAGAATACACATTCTTCTCAAGTACACATGGGACATTCTCCAGAATAGCACATACTAGGTCACAAATAATGTCTCAACCAGTACAAAAAAAGGGGGGGGTGGGGGTGGGGATACTTGCCTACATATTTTCATATCCCAGTGCTTTGAAGCTTGAACTCGGTCACAAGAGGAAATTTGGGAAGAACTCAAACACTTGGAGGTTAAAGAGCATCCTAATACAGAATGAATGAGTCAACCAGGAAATTAAAGAAGAATTTTAAAAATTCATGGAAACAAATGAAATTGAAAACACAATTGTTTAGAACCTTTGGAATGCGCAAAGGCAGTACTAAAAGAGAAGTATATAGCAATACAAGCCTTTCTCAAGAAACAAGAAAAGTCTCAGATACACAACGTATGGTTGGTTATACACCTAAAGGAGTTGGAGAAAAACCAGCAAATAAAGCTTAAACCAACTAGGAAATAAGAATTAATAAAGATTATAGTGGAAAGCAATGAAATAGGAACCAAAAGAACATTAGCACAGATCAATGAAACTAGGAGACATTTCTTTAAATGTCTTTTAAAGACATTTCTTTTAAAAGGAATTATTTTAAAAGAATTAATAAGATTGATAAACCCTAGAAAGACATATCAAAAAGCATAAAGGATGCAAATAAAATTATGAATGAGATAACAACCAAAACCAAGCAAATACAAATACTTATAAGAATATATTATAAGCAACGATATGCCAACAAATTAGGCAAACTGGAAGAAATGGATGCATTCCCAGAAATATATAAATTAAGAAAACTGAAAGAGGAAGGAATAGAAAACCTGAACAGACCCATAACCAGCAAGCAAATTGAAGCAGTAATCGAAAATCTTCAACAGGGGCACCTGGGTGGCTCAGTGGGTTAAAGCCTCTGCCTTCGGCTCAGGTCATGATCCCAGGGTCCTGGGATCGAGCCCCGCATCGGGTTCTCTGCTCCGCAGGGATCCTGCTTCCTCCTCTCTCTCTGCCTGCCTCTCTGCCTAGTTGTGATTTCTCTCTGTCAAATAAATAAAATATCAAAAAAAAAAAAAAATCTTCAACAAACAAGAGCCCAGAGAGGGCTGGATGTTTCTCAGGGAAATTCTACTAAGCATTCTTTTTTTTCCTTTGGGGTATTTTTTAAAATTATTATTATTATGTTATGTTAGTCACCATACAGTACATCATTAGTTTTTGATGTAGTGTTCCAAGAATCATTGTTTAAGTATAACACCCAGTGCACCATGCAATACATGTCCTCCTTAATACCCAACACCAGACTAACCCAATCCCCCCTCTCCTCCCCTCTAAAATTCTCAATTTCTTTCTAAGAGTCCACAGCTTCTCATGGTTCGTCTCCCACTCAGATTTTCCCCCTTCATTTTTCCCTTCCTTCTCCTAATGTCCTCAATACTATTCCCTATGTTCCACAAGTAAGTAAAACCATGTAATAATTTACTTTCTCTGCTTGACTTATTTCTCTTAGCATAATTTCTTCCAGACCCATCCACATTGATCCAAAAGTTGGGTATTCATCGCTTTTGATGGCTGAGTAATATTCCATTGAATCATTGGACCACATCTTCATTATCCATTTGTCTGTTGAAGGGCATCTTGGCTCTTTCCCACAGTATGGCTATTGTGGACACTGCTGCTATGAATATTGGAGTGCATGTGGCCCTTCATTTCACTACATCTGTATCTTTGGGGTAAATACCCAAAATGCAATTGATGGATCATAGGGTAGGTCTATTTTTAATTTTTTGAGGAAGCTCCATACTGTTTTCCAAAGTGGCTGCACCAACTTGCATTCCCACCTACAGTGTAACAGGGTTCCCCCTTCTCCACATCCTCTCCAACATTTGTTGTTTCTTGCCTTGCTAATTTTTGCCATACTAACTGATGAAAGGTGATCTCTCAATGTGGTTTTGATTTGAATTTTCCTGATGCCTAATGATAATGAACACTTTCTCATGTGTCTTTTTTTTTTTTTTTTTTCTGGTGGATTGTCACAGAATTTTTTTTTCCCATTTTATTTATTTTTTCAGCGTAACAGTATTCATTCTTTTTGCACAACACCCAGTGCTCCATGCAAAATGTGCCCTCCCTATTACCCACCACCTGTTCCCCCAACCTCCCACCCCTGACCCTTCAAAACCCTCAGGTTGCCCCAACCTCCCACCCCTGACCCTTCAAAACCCTCAGGTTGTTTTTCAGAGTCCATAGTCTCTTATGGTTCGCCTCCCCTCCCCAATGTCCATAGCCTGTCTCATGTGTCTTTTAGCCATCTGTATGTCTTCCTTGGAGAAGTGTCTGCCCATGACTTCTACCCACTTTTTGACTTGATTACTTGTCTTTTGGGTGCTGAGTTTGAGAAGTTCTTTATAGATCTTGGATATCAGCTCTTTGTCTGTAGGGACATTTGCAAATATCTTCACCATCCAGTGGGTTGTTTCTTTGTTTTGTTGACTGTTTCCTTTGCTGTTCAGAAGCTTTTTATCTGGATGATGTCCCAAAAGTTCATTTTTGCTTTTCCTTCCCTTACCTTTGGAGATGTGTCTTGGAAGAAGTTGCTGTGGCCAGTGTTGAAGAGATTACTGTCTATGTTCTCCTCTAGAATTTTGATGGATTCCTGTCTCACATTGAGGTATTTCATCCATTTTCAGTTTATCTTTGTGTATAGTGTAAGGGAAACTTTAAGTTTCATTCTGTATATAACTATCCAATTTTCCCAGTACCATTTATTGAAGAAGCTGTTTTCTTCCACTGGATACTTTTTCCTGCATTGCCAAAGATTATTTTACCATAGAGGTGAGGATCCATACCTGGGTTCTCCATTCTGTTCCATTGGTCTGTGTGTCTCTTTGTGCCAGTGCCATACTGGCTTGTATGTAGTGCTCCAAAGGGGCACCTGTACCACAATGATTATAGCAGCAATGTCTGCAATAGCCAAACTGTGGAAAGAGCCCAGATGTCCATCAACAGATGAATTTACAAACATGATATGGTATATATATATGTATATATATATATATATAAAATCTCCATCAAAAAAATGAAATTTTGCCCTTTGCAACAACCTTGATGAAACTAGAGGGCATTATTTTAAGTGAAATAAGTCAATCAGAGAAAGACAATTATCATGATTTTACTTTACTCACATAGGGAATTTAAGAAACAAAACAGAGAAGCATAGAGGGAGGGAAAGATAAATGAAACAGAAATCAGTCAGAGAGGGAGACAAACCATAAGAGACTTTTCACCATAGGAAACAACCTGCAGATTGCTGGAGGGAAGGAGGGTGGGAGGATGGGACAACAGGGTGATGGACATTAAGAAGGGCACATGATGTAATGAGCACTGGGTGTTATACACAATTGATGAATCACTGAATTCTACCTCTGAATCTAATAATGCATCATATGTTAATTAATTGAATTTAAATTAAAAATATATCTTCCTACAGACAAAGAAAGCATTTTGTAATGGTGAAAGCATCATTCTATCTGGAAACTATGACAATTATAAACATATATGCACCTAGTAACAGAATACCAAGTGCATGAAATAAAACTTAACAGAAATGAAGGGAAAAAAGAGACAATTCAAAATAATACTTGAAAACTTTAATACTCTACATTCAATAATGGGTAGAACAACTAGAGAGAAGATCAACAAAGGAATATAAAACTTGGTTAACACTATAAACCAACAAGACTTAACCAACATGTGTAGAATACTGTACCCAACAACAAAATATACATTCTTCTCACATGCACAGGAAACATTCTCTAAGACAGATCAGGCAATAGGCCATAAAATGAACTTCAATAAATGTAAAGGATGGAAATATTCAAAATACGTTCTCTGACTTCAATGACATGAAATTACAAATCAAATGGAATAACATTGTAAAAAAATTTGATGACATTAAAAAACATATTCCTAAATAACCATTGGGTCAAAGAATAATCAAAAGGGAAATCATGCAATACTTTGAGATAAATGAAAATGAAGACACAATATACCAAAATTTTTGGGATACAGGTATAACAGTGTTTGGAGGCAAACTTATAGCTTAATTTATATTAAGAAAGAAGACACATTTTTTTTAAGTCAATAATTTAAACTTGTGTCTTAAGCCACAAAAAGAGAGGAGGGACATCAGAAAAATGGAGGGCTAGGAGGTTCTGACACTTGTCTCCCCAACAAAAACAATAAACAACTACAACTAAAATAGCTCTGGGAAAGCTCTGGATTACAACAAAGAAGCCAAAACACTGACAAATTTCAAAAACTGAGGATGGCCACATAGAAAAGTAAAGGAAGCATTTTTTACCTATGTTTTTCCATCCCCCAGCCTAAAGCAATTTGGGACCAGAATGAATACCCTCAGCAAAATTATAGCCCACAAGGAAAAGAACAGGAGAAGCCCAGCAAGGCCCATCACGTAGAAGTTTGGCAGCTCTTGCTCCAGAGTCCTCCCATACTCTTCACCAGTGCTGATCCTGGCTGATGGAGCTACCTAGAGTTCCCCTTGCCTTCATCTACTTCCCCAAGCTACAGCTGTTACTGCAGTGAGACCTGCCTCCAGGGTCCCCAGGTGCTGTCATGCCCCACTCACCAGAATTGGAATGCCTAAGCAACTCACCATACACCGGGCCAGAGCTACCACTCCACATGCCACTCCATGCCCTGAGTAGCAGCTTTGGACTAAATTCTTGGGCAGTCTCCTGATTACCAACTCCTATCTTAGGTCACCTTCAACACCAGGAGCCCAATCAGATGCCCTGAGCTCATCTCCCATGGGTCCCAGTTCATAGCTCTCAACTATCACTGCCAGCGGCACTTCCACTTCCTTAAGACCCCATCTTACTAGGATGCAATTCAGGGCTGTGAGGAAGCATTTTCAGGGACAGATGCTTCTGTCCTCTGACTCACCCCTGAGGCTAAATTTGGGATTTTCAGCCACGGTTACAGGCTGTGCTGCTATTGCACCCTGGGCCACGGGCACAAGCTACAGCTATACCTTTCCATCCCAGGACCCTTGTTTCTGTGTTTTCTTCTCCTATCTTCCTAGAATCATTGAAGGGAGCCCCGAGACCTACATCTTGCTGCCATGGGATATCTGCACACACCCACACCTTAGACACCATTGCCACTGCCCCAGAAAACTCACGTGAGCCCCTGGACCTAGGTGCTATGGTAGCTTTTGTGCACCTGATACCAGGATCCTGGGCCAGCTTTTCCTCTAAATGCCAGCACACCAGAGTAAGTGCTAAGATGGATCCCCTAGACTATAACTTTTAACCATGAGTGAAAAAGAAGTACTGGAAGACTGCAACAGCCTTCACCTGCAAGGATCTCACTAGCCCTACACACCTCTGCCACTCAACCGAAACCCTGAAATCTTCACCACAAAAGACCACCACAGTCTGGCCAATGTCAAGGTCAGTTGATGGAGCTGCACAGAGATTATGCCACTCTAATTTTGTAGAGCTAAAAGGCTGCATCACACCACCTGGTGCCATCTCATCAGGAGCATATAACAGTTGGAAATATATATACACCCAGTAGGAGAGTGCCTACATATATGAAACAATTGTTAGAAATCTTGAGAGAAAAATGGACAGCGATGTAATAATACTAGGGGACTTAGATACCTTACTTTTAGTAATGAGTAGATCATCCAGACAGAAAATCAATAGGAAAAAAATGGATGTAAATGACATTTTAGACCAAATGGACCTAACAGATATATACATAACACTCCATTCAAAAGTAGAAGAACACACATCTTTCCAAATGCACAAGGAACATTCTCCAGGATAAATCATGTTAAGTCACAAAATAAGTCTTAATAAATTTAAGGAGATTGAAATCATATCAAGTATCTTTCCTGACTGCAGTGAAACTAGAAATGAGTAACTGGAGGGAAAGCTGAAAAATTCACAAATATGTGGGAATTAAATAACATACTTTTGAACAATGAACATTAAAACAAATAAATGGAAACACAACATATCAAAATCTATGGAATGAGGGCGCCTGGGTGGCTCAGTGGGTTAAGCCGCTGCCTTCGGCTCAGGTCATGATCTCAGGGTCCTGGGATTGAGCCCCACATTGGGCTCTCTGCTCAGCAGGGAGCATGCTTCCCTCTCTCTCTCTCTCTCTCTGCCTGTCTCTCTGTCTATTGTGATCTCTCTCTGTCAAATAAATAAATAAAATCTTAAAAAAAAAAAAATCTATGGAATGAAAAAAAATTTCTAAAGGGAAGTTTATAGTAATGAAAATCTACATTAAGAAGAAAAACTTGGGGCGCCTGGGTGGCTCAGTGGGTTAAAGCCTCTGCCTTCGGCTCAGGTCATGATCTCAGGGTCCTGGGATTGAGCCCCACATTGGGCTCTCTGCTCAGCAGGGAGCCTGCTTCCCCCCCTCTCTCTGCCTGCCTCTCTGCCTACTTGTGATCTTTCTCTGTCAAATAAATAAATAAAATCTTTAAAAAATTATAAAAAAAGAAGAAAGACTTAAAAATAACATTACACCTCAAGGAACTAGAAATAGAAGAGAAAACTAAGCCTAAATTTAGCAGAAGAAGTGAAATACTAAAGACTAGAGCAGAAATACATAGCACAGAGACCAGAAAGACAATTTAAAAAGATGAATGTTTGGTTATACACATAATGCTTCATGAATATACAAAAGCTCATATCACATTTGGGAAACTCCCAGACATCAGTCTGAGTTTGACCCTGATTTTTATCCTTCATAACAAAACTGGAATTATAAGTGTAGCAAAAAATAAACAAATGAATAAATGAAAATAAATTAAACTAATGTTATTGTTTGTTTCATTGGTTTTGTGTGTGTGTGTGTGTGTGTGTGTGTTGAGAGAAAGGAAAGAAAAAAGGGTGCACAAGTGGGTGGGGAGGACAGTGGGAAAGGGAGAGAAATCCAAACAGGCTCCTCAACCAGCACAGAGCCCGAAGCAAACCAAAATCAAGAGTCAGACATGTAACCAACAGAACAACTGACACCCCTTTAAAAGTTGGTTTTTTGAAAACACACTACATTGGCAAACTTTAGCTAGACTAATAAAGAAAAGGAGAGAGGCAGAAAAGCTCTACCACAAGGACCTGGAGTATGTTCTCTACAGGAAGCCGCCCATGGAAAGGGGGGACAAGGGCTGTTTTTCCACCTCCCCCAAATCCTGCATACGTCTGCTGCCCTGCCACTTCTACCCGGACCCAGTGACGGTGAGGTCTCCTCCTCTGCCCCTGCACACACCAGCCTGCAGTGCAGGAAAGGAGAGATGGAGAGTGGGTTGCTGATGGGCCTCCAGGAGACCCTTTAACTTCCCCAGATCTGATCATTATGCTGCTCTGCCCACAGTACGGCACTACCCACCTAAGAGGTGGGCAGTGGGGGAAATTACAATGGATGACACAGAAATAAATAGGATCATTAAAGACTACTGTGGACTCAGAGGATTTAGAAGAAATGGATAAATTCCTAGAAACACATAACTTACCAAGACTAAATCATGAATAAATAGAAAATTTGAGCAGATCAACAGGAAGGAAGGACTCTGAATTAGAATTCAAAAATCTCCCAACAAAAAAAAAAAAAAAAAAAACACCAGGATTAGATGACTTTAAGAATGAGTTCTAACAAACATTTAAGTAAGAATTAGTTAACAACCCTTCTCAAACTCTCCAAAAAATTGAAGAGAAAGGGAACACTTCCAAACTCCTTTTACAAAGCCAGTGTTCCCCTGACACTGAAATTGAACAATGACACTTCAAGGAAAAGAAAATTACAGGCCAATATCCCTAACAACATAGATGCAAAAATTCTAAACAAAATACTACCAAGGTGAATTCAGGAACACATTAAAAGAATCATATACCAGGACGCCTGGGTGGCTGAGACAGTTAAGCGTCTGCCTTCGGCTCAGGTCATGGTCCCAGGGTCCTGCCATCAAGTCCCACATCGGGCTCTCTGCTCAGCGGAGAGTCTGCTTCTCCCTCTCCCTTGGCCTCTCCCCCTGCTTGTGCTCTCTTTCTCTCTCTCAAATAAACAAATAAAATACCTAGAAAAAAAAAAGAAAAAATTTTTTAAAAATAAAATAAAATAGTGGGATTCAATGATAGAATACAAGGATAGTTCAACATATGCAAATAAATAAATGTGATACACAACACTTACAGAATGAATAATATAAATCAAAAAAACAGAGCAATAAGACATCCAGCTAAACAGCTGAATCCATCCCCTTCCTCCCTTTCTGATTTCCTTTCCACCATTGCCATGTCCCAGAATGTGTTGGTTGACTCTGAAACTGAAGGAATCAGGTAGGTTCATACCTGGTTGATTCAGGTCAAACATACAGTTGATTTGGGGATTTATTGGCTGTTTGGAAAGCAGAGCATATCCTGAAACTGAGCAGACATAAATAAATGAAGTATTCTCTGCATTTTTAGAAGTAGAAACAGTTTAAGATATCGATATTTATAGTTGTCATTTTCCTTCAGACCTATGGTTGTGAGCCCAACCTTGGTTTAAGTGCAACACTTGGTTGTGACCTAGATCAGAGGGATAATACATACTCCTCCATCTGACTTCTATTTGCATGAGGAACATTTTTCTCCAAAGGGAAGCAGAGCTCTCTGAGGACGTTCCCATATTTGATGCACTATCACATTCCTTCACCCAAATCCGCAACTCCACAACCCAGTTCCCTCTAGCCAGGCTGTGGTGACAGTCTTTGGGGAAGTTAGGTGTAAGTGAAACCAAAATAGGACATTGGGTACATTCCTCTCAGGCCAATTAAACCATATGGTAGCCAGCATCATTGGTCTCTGGCAGACTAAGCCATGAAGGAGTCTAAGATGTAGATATATGAGAAGAACTTATGCAGACATATGAGAAGAAAAAAGGATCCACTAGCAAGAATAATAACAACAAAAACCCAAAATACTGTCATGTATTTAACAAGTGATATAAAGAGTCATTGAAAAAACATTACAAAATGTTGCTGAGGACACTAAAGATAAAAAGTGGGGCAAACGACAATCTTTGCAGCAAGGAATATAAGCTGTGGATTTAATGCAGCTTCCATCAAGATCTACATGACATTCTAAAAATTAATAATGTGTTTCTGAAAGTCAGTATTCAAAGTACTCATAAACAAATAATTAAATAAATCTATGTGGGTGGGTGGGTGGGTGTATGTATTCCGACACTATATTGAGAAATTTCCAAGAATTATTTTTTGCCTCCACTGTATTGCTTATTTTATAAAAATGCTCTTTCCTTTTGAAATATTTTTTTCTTCTTCTATGGAGTTGATTTATTTCATAATCTCCGATTACAGTATTAAGAATGACCATTTGTCCAAAAGAGCTAAATCCTGAGGCCAGACTCAGGATACCATGGGAAGAGAAAAACACATCCAGAGAGTGGCTCGGCAGCCCTGCCTTGCTCTGTTGGACATCCATGCCAGACTGCCTCATGCCCACAAAGAGGACATAAGCTCAATGGAACTTATTCAGAGCATTTGCAGAAGTTGTGTTTAAGAGGAACAGTGATCTGATATTGAACATGTTCTCTCCACCCAGTGAGGAGCAGATCTAGTGCAGCATCACTTGTCTCTGGAAACAGAGTGGTCAAGAAAACTCACAGGATAGAGCTACTGTGTATAGAAAAGTGTCTTCCTCACAATACCAGCAAAATCTAAAAAGTAGGAAACAAAAAATATAACAACATTACTAACGTATTTAATGTAACATGAAAAGCAAAAGAGAAAAAACATAAATCAAATACCATTTAAATTCCAAAATTAACAATGTGAATCTAATATTCAGTGGGAATAACGAGTAGGCAAGATTAATGAAGAACGCTTTTCTATTACTGAACTTACTACTTGGTTGGAATGACTCTCTTCCCAACCACACTGCTTAATTTTCAAAAGGGCTTCCTTCTTTAAGCATGCATTTCCTTTACTTAAGGAGACAATAGTTTCTCCAATCTTCCTGTAGCTGGGTAGATGTTCCTAAAGTCAGTGGTTGGAAGAGACAGGCAGCATGGATGAACAGTCCCCACCAATAAAAACAAAGGCAGGTGGGCTTTCATGGTGTCTGCATGTATCATCCAGCTGACCTGGACACTTGAGTGGTAAATTTCACTTAATTCTGGTTGAAAATTTATAATCCCTTGTCACCTCCCAGTCTGCCAGCAATGGCAGTGGTATATGCCAAGGTATTTGAGAAATACAAGGTCAGATAAAAGCCTTCTCAAAAATCTACGGTGACCTCAGCAGCACACGTGTAGCCTGGACATGGGACCCAGAGAAACAGATCTACCCTCCCCATACCCAACACGTGTGCTTTCACATACAAAACCCTGTCTCGTCATTCTCTTAAACTCCACTGCCAAGGTTTTTAAAGAACAAAGCTCTCCCAGATTTATGACAGTTCAGTTCAGTTATCTGAAGGACCAAGAATCTCTCCTTTTCAGCTAAAAAAGATGGCTCTAAGAAAACCAGATGTCATTATATTCATTATATTAATCCATGGGATGAGGAATGAGAAAATAAATTTCTGTATTTTAGAAGTAGTAATCACATCATATTTTTTATGTGATTTGGGCCGTAAGGACAGGGGATCATTGCTAATTGGGCTGTACACTATTCCATTATATCCTAAAAGTTTAAGTTCCCCCAATTTTTCTTCTTTTTTGAAAATTGTTTTGGCTATCCCAGAACCTTTAAATGTCTGTATAAATTTATAGTTAATGCAGTAATTTCCACAGAGAGAAAAGAAGGAGGAGGGAGAATCCTGCTGAGAAATCCATTGACTCCATAAATCAACTTGAGAGAATTCATTTTAACAATACTGGAGTCTTCAATTTCATTATATATATAATATCCAAATATTGTTATATATATATACATATATGTGTATATATATACACATATATGTGTGTTTGTGTATATATATATATATATCATGAGGTGTATTCATCTGTTTGCTTTTCTGAGATATATAGATATATATATATATATACACACATACACTTGATATGTATATCTAAAACATTGATATATATATTTTGTGTGTGTACTTAATATGTATATCAAGTACACACACACAATATATATCAATGTTTTGGATTGCTTTAATGTCTCTCAGCTGTGTTTTGTGGATTTTGAATAAGAGGTCTTCCTTTTTTTTGTTATAATTGTTTCTAATATATTATGGGTTTGATAGCTATGATCTTGGTTGTTTTTAAATTAAGGTATAATATAGACAGTAAAATTCACCTTTTTTAATTCACAGTTCTATGAGTTTTGACAAATATATATAATCATATAACCACTACCACAATCAAAACAATCCCTTTTACCCCTTTGGGGTCAACCCCTCTCCCCATCCTTACAATTTCCTTTTGCAAAAATGTCATATAAATGGAATTATACTGTTCAAAGATTTTAGAGTCTGGCTTCTTTCATATAGCATAGTGACTTGAAATTAATTGTAATGCTGCATGAATCTTTAGTTTGTTCCTTTTTAGGGCTGAATATTATTCCATGGGATGAATGTCGGGTAGCTTATTTACCCATTTCCTAAGGGAGGGACATTTTTATTTTTATTTTTATTTTTTGCTCATTAAAAATTAAGCAGCTTTACTTTCTTCTGGAAATTTTATGATTTGAGGTTTACCTTTCACTCTATAATGTATTTTGAGTTAATTTTTGTTTGAGATGTGAGTTATGGATCAAGAATTATTATTTTGCATATGGATATCCAATTTTTCCAGCACCCTTTGTTGAAAAGTCTATCCTTCACTGAATTGTTTTTGCACATATGCCAAAAATCTATTGACCATATATATGTGGGCCTAAGTGTGGACCATTCTGTTTCATTGGTCAATATTCCTCTAAATTCACCAATACAATCCTGTCTTACTTCCTGTAGAGTAAATCTGGCAATCAAGTAGCATGAATCTTCCAAGCCTGTTTTGCTTTTTCAAAATCTTTTTTGGCTATTTTGTTGTCTTTTATTTGCATTTCCATATAAATTTTAGAATTCCTTTGTCAATTTGTACAAAGAGTCATGCTGAGAATTTAAATAAGAGTGTGTTGAATCTACAGATCAAATTGAAGAGACTGACACCTTAACAATATTGAGTCTTCTTACCAAGAAATGGGGTATTTTAGGTCTTGGATTTCTTTCATCAGTGGTCCATAGTTTCAGCATGCAGACTTATGTATGTTTTATAACACTTACAGTTAAGTATTTTAAGGCTTTTGGTGCAATGTAAACGGTACTTCTTATAGTTTATTTTTCAATTGTTTATTGCAAGTAAATAGAAATAAAATTGATAGTTGTATGTTTATCTTGAACCTCTGACTTTTCTGAACTCATCTGTGAAGGAAGTTTTGTAGATTCTTTGGGATTTTATACATAGACAAATATATTATCTGTGAATAGAGAGACTTTTATTTCTTCTTTTCCAATCTGTATGCCACTTACTTCTTTGTTTTGTTTTACTGAACTGGTTAAGATCTTCAGTTTGATTCTTTTTTTTTTTTTTAAGATTTTATTTATTTATTTGACAGAGAGATCACAAGTAGACAGAGAGGCAGGCAGAGAGAGAGAGAGGGAGGGAAGCAGGCTCCCTGCTGAGCAGAGAGCCCAATGTGGGACTCGATCCCAGGACCGTGAGATCATGACCTGAGCCAAAGGCAGTGGCTTAACCCACTGAGCCACCCAGGTGCCCCTTCAGTTTGATTCTTAAGTGAAATGGTGAGAGCAGACATCCCTGTTTTGTTCCCAATTTTATTTTATTATTTTATTTAAATATTTTATTTATTTATTTGACAGACAGAGACCACAAGTAGGCAGAGAGGCAGGCAGAGATAGAGGAGGAAGCAGGCTCTCCACGGAGCAGAGAACCCGATGCGGGGCTCGATCCCAGGACCCTGGGATCACGACCTGAGCTGAAGGCAGAGGCTTTAACCCACTGAGCCATCCAGGCGCCCCTTGTTCCCAATTTTAACAGGAAGCATTTAGTCTTCCACTATTGATCCTGTTCTTGGTTATACTTTTTTGTAGATACCATTTACCTGGCTGAAGACACACTGAGAGTTTTTATCATGAAAGAAGTTTAAAGTCTATCAATTTTTCTTTTGCTTCTATTGACATGATTATATTGTGGGTTGGTTTTCATTCTATTAATATGAGAAGTTTCATCATATCATGTTGAACAATCTTGTCATGAGTGGGATGAATCCCACTTAGTTATGATTAATCTTTTCTATAAATTCTTTAATCCTATTTGATAGTATTTGAGGGGTTTAGCTATATTCATTTTTTGTTTTATTTTCTTGTAATATGTGTCAGGTTTTGGTATCAGGGAAATATTAAAATGAGTTGAGATATGTTTTCTTTTTTCTTTAAGCTATGGAAGAGTTTCTATACTATTGCTATTATTATCTCTTCAGTGTTCAGTAAAATTTGCTAGTAAGGCGATTGGGCCTACAGTTGGCTTTGTTAGAAAGTTTTTAACTAAAACTGGAATTTGTTTAATAGATTTTAAATATTCCCTTTTAGTTTATTTTTTATTTTTTCATCTTATATTGAAATATATTTGATACATAATGTTTGTATAAATTGAATGTATATAACATGATAATTTGATACATTTGTATATTTAATATGATTGCCATTGTATCAATAATTAGTACCTCTATTGTGTTACAAAGTTATCCTTTCTTTTTAGTGGTTAGAATAATAAAGTTCTGGACTCTTTTTTTAAAATATTTTATTTATTTATTTGATAGAGAGATCACAAGTAGGCAGAGAGGCAGGCAGAGAGAGAGGGGGAAGCAGACTCCTTGCTGAGCAGAGAGCCGATGAGGGACTCGATCCCAGGACCCTGGGATCATGACCTGAGCTGATGGCAGAGGCTTAACCCACTGAGCCACCCAGGCGCCCCAAAGTTCTTAACAGATGTTGAACTAAAAAATAAAACAGCTACTTTGCCAGCAAAAATTCAGGAATAGCAGAGAATTGAAATTTGGAACAAAATAAGCGTCAGCAAAAACTATCAGCTAGGTCAACAAAGGAGAGGAACATTATTTTATGGAAAAGAAGAAGAAAGTTGGGAAGGGTTGTTTGGAACAAAAAATGTATTGGAGCAAACCAGGAATTCAGGTAATGACAGTCTCTCCTTGACTGAGTCATGGGGTAGTTGATTTCTTGTAGATGTAATGTACATCTTTCCCTATTGGAGTTTGTAATTGATGATTCTCTCCTGTTGACAATTCTGTTAGGGTCTATAACTGGCATCAAAGTGGTAGTGGTTTGAGCTCCCCCTTCTGTCCTCCCAGCTCCATTTCACTGAGGTTTCCTATTATTAATATTCACATGTGTGATGATTAGAATATAATGTTATTGTCTATGTTCACTATACTACACTTTAGATCTTTAGGGTTTATCGGTTGCAAGTTTGTACCCTCAAGCAACGTCTGTCCTATACCACCATTCCTATCCCCTGGTTATCACCCTTTTACTCTTTTTCTATGAATTTGAATTTTTAGATCCCACATGGAAGGGTTATCATACAGTGCTTGCTTTCTCTGTCTGACTTATCTCACTTAGCATAATATGCTCAAGGTCCATCCATGGTTTTGTGAATGGTAAGATATCTTTCTTTCTCATGGCTATAATATTCCAGAAAGTGTGTGTATGTGTGTGTGTGTGTGTGTGTGTGTGTGCATGTGCATCTCTTTTCATTCATCCATTGATGGGCACTTAGACTGTTTCCATATCTTGACTATTGTGAATAATACTGCAATAAATTGTAGTGCATATACCTCTTTGATATTGTTTCAGTTTCCTTTGGGTGTATACTCAGAATGGAATTATTGGATCAAATGATAGTTTTGTATTTAATTTTTTAAGGAACC
The DNA here is from genome assembly GCF_922984935.1 of Meles meles. Lineage (NCBI taxonomy): Eukaryota > Metazoa > Chordata > Mammalia > Carnivora > Mustelidae > Meles > Meles meles. The sequence continues at coordinate 122,205,923 of NC_060070.1, read as the reverse complement.
TCCATATCGTTTTCACATTGGATGAACCAATCTGTACTTTCAACAACAGTATACAAGGGTTCCCTTCTCTCCACATACTTGAGCGCATTTACCTCTGTGTTCCTTTCTCTCTCTTTTTTTTTTTTACGATGTCATTTATTTATTTGAGAGTGAGAGCACAAGCTGGGAGAGGGCCATAGGAAGATAGAAAGGCAGACCCCCCCCCCACCACCACACTAAGCAGGGAACCTGATAAGGGGCTTGATGCCAAGACCCTGGGATCAAGACCTGAGCAGAAGGCAGACCCTCAACCAACAGCTACCGAGGTACCCCATCTCTTGTCTTCTTGATGGGAGCCATTCTAACAGGTGTAAGGTGATAGCTTACTGTGGCTTTGATTTACTTTTCCCTGATGATTAGTGATGCTGAGAATCTTTTCATGTACCTGTTATGATGAGGGAACAGAAGACAAGCTGAGGACAAAGCAGGAGCTGACACCCTACAACCCAACACCCATGGGATATATGTGACATTCCTTAGGCACTTCTGGCTGCTCTAAAGGAAAAACAAATAGTTAATTTATAGAGATTACAATCCTGCAAGACATGAGTCTCCCTCAGTTTACCAGTCTTAGCAATTTACAAGAACAAAACATTTCTTTTTTTTTTTTTAAAGAAAAGGGTGGAATTTAATCTTTATTTACAGACACTGCAAGAGAGGAGATTCCACATAGAAATAAGAAACCCACTGGGAGGAGGAGCTTCATACAGTTTGTACAGTTTGGAACTGGTCAAGTAGAGTTTTGTTGTAAAAAGTGCTACAGTAACAAAACACATTTAAAAAGAGTTCTTAGTAGAGAAACAGTAAGACAAACTTTTACCAAACAGAGCACACCACAAACAACGTTCTGCGTCGGCTTGTACAAGCTAAAAGTTAAAGGTCCCAGCAGTGCCATCCTGAACCTGGAACGTATAGCCTTCAGAGGTAGTTTCTGGCACAACATTCTGATCTTCCTCTTCCTCTACAGAGAAATACTTCTCAATCAAGTTTAATGAAGCTTTGTACACAGACTCATTTTCATGGTTTTGTAGAGCCTCGATTTTGTCCAAACCTCCACATTCTTCGATCATTATACTAAGTTTCTCGGTTTCACCTAATTTCTCAGCAGCCTGAAAGATATTGGAAATGGCATCCAGAATGACCAAAATAATTTTGGTATCCTTCGCAGTTAAGAGGTTCATCAATGGTTCTATTATGCCACAATGGACGAGGTATACAATCTGTTCAACTGTCCCACCACTTGTATAGTTGGTCACAGCCCAGACAGCTTCCTTTTGTGTCTTAAAGTCTGCCTTAGAGAGAACACCAACGAGGAATGGGACTAATCCATGATTCACAACTTGCTGAATCTGGTCCTGGCGGCCAGCTGTGATGTTTGACATTGTCCACGTGGCTTCCTTCTGAATATTAGTTTTGGGGTTCGTTAGCAGGCTGGGAAAGACAGCAAGCGCTCCAGCATCTATTACAACCTGAGTCTGTTCATCTGTCCCAGTAACAATATTTCCTATGGCTCTTAGCGCAGGAGTCACAATGGGCAATTCAGTAGCTCCTAGAAGCTTTACAAGCTGGGGCACAACTCCTGTTTTCACAACCATCTCAATCCATTCATTTGGACCATCTGTCAGGTAGGAGATGGCCCAGCAGGTATCTGCCAAGACCTCTGGATCATCGTGATGCAGGAGACGAACTAAGGTAGGAAGAATCTGCTCGATGGCATCTAGCGGGGGTGCAGGGTTCTTATTGTGACAAAGGTTTGAAAGTGTCCAAGTAAGGTTCCGTAAGTAGCCACATGCTAACGATGACATATCAGGAACCGCAAGGAGAGCCAGAAGTGGTTCAACTGCACCATACTTGATAACAAAGTCTTGAAAAACTGAACCGTCACCTGCAATGTTTCCTAGAGCCCACACAGCCTGTTCGCTGATGTGGGCGTGGGAAGATGCCAACAGGGAAATGAATGCTGGGATAGCGCCTCCATCCACCACAGCCTTGGTCTGTTCTGATGTCCCGGAAGCAATGTTAGTGAGAGCCCAAGCGGATTCAAACTGAATGGGACTACAATCGGTTCTGCCCAAGAAGGACACAAATTTTGGAATCAAACCAGCCCGGATTATGTTGTCTATGGGGGGCTTCTTTTCCCGAGAAAGCAGTTTCCTAGCAGCTTGAGTAGCCTGGAGCTGGCTTTCCAAATTGTTGCTATTTATGCCCTTGACAATGTCATCAACAGACCAATTTACAGTGCCCTGGTTGTTGCGGTTTTCCTGCAGTGGAGAGGTAGCATCATCGGGAAACGAGCTTACGTTTCTCCTTTTCAGCATCTGGTCATCCTTCTTAGCTTTTCTCAGCTCCACATTAACTTCTATTCGACGCCGCCTCATTTCTGTACTGTCTTTCCCCTTGTTCTTGAATCTATTAAGGCGGGCAGCTGGTGAATTAGCATTCTCATTGGTGGACATGGTTATGAGACAAAGGGAGAAAGCTACACGGCCGGCTCAGGCTTCCACGGGAGGCGGTCCGGGACGCGCAGGCTGCAGGTCAGCTGCCCTCAAAACGTCCACCACGGATCACCCCAAAGACGGTGTGTCAGAACAAAACATTTCTATCAATGGTCTAGCTTCCAGAAGGGAATGTAGGTATAATTAAATGTCCTTATACTCTGCAGTCCATTGACAGATACTTGAAGAGGGCAAAGTGTAATGTTCCTCCAGGAAGCTACCAACTATCTTACTGTTAATGCCTTACTAGAAGGAAAGAGAGCCTTAACTTGACAATGGCAAGGCCTCTGGTATCCTGTGAGTCCTCCTTAACATACAAAAGTCCTTTAGAAACTCTTTATCATACCTCCCTCAATTCCCAAATATATAATCAGCCACATCTCACAAACCCAGGGCAGCTGTTTCTGCCAACAGCTCCTGTCCCTGTGCTTTAATAAAACCACTGTTTGGACCAGAGATGTCTCAAGAATTCTTTCTTGGCAGTTGGCTCTGAACTTCACCCCACTGTACCTCACCTATATTCCAAAACCACATCAGGAACAATGAGACACAGAACATGTCCACCATCATTTAAATTTGAATGCTTAGCTGGGTCAGTAGTGATTTTAATAAATGTGTCCATGCATGCAGACAAAACCCAGAGTACAGTGGCTTATCCAGCCTGGGGGAAGCCATGAGACCAAGCTATAGCATTTGGGTCCCATCCAGGAGCCAATCATATAATACTGGGCCTCTTGGAACTGCTGTCAGGATTTCAAGGGCTACGTGGTTTTGGAGGGCCATCATTTGAATTTTTGTAGTAATTTCAAGCCCATATTTGATTAGGGAGTTATGGCTTGATAATAAGCTCCTTTTCTTTAAGTTGCTCCATGGGCATGTAAGATAAGAAAGACATATTTGGAATCAGTATAAATATTTAACACTTTTGTGTATTGCAAAGCACAGTTGGGCATTATTAAATCTGCTTTTGGGGCAGATGTATATGCTGACAAGGTTTTAGCCTTAGCAGTCTGACTTAAGACTGACTATAGCATATCCATCTTTTCTTACCCCTCTTTTCCATGAAGCTACTGCCATCAGTAAACTAGCTACCATTTCCAATTTTAATAAGGGCATTTTTTAAATCTGGACTGCTAGAATAAACAAGATTAGTTAACTCTGAACAGTTTTGTTCCATAGAAGTACAATGGTCAGGTCCAGGCATAAGGGTAGCTGTGTTTAAAGTTTGACAGGTTTTAAGTATTATTTCAGGCATATCCATAAGTATAACCTGGTATTTAATAAGTCAGCCTCCTATCATCTATTGGTGGCCTTTGGTTTCTAAGGCCCTCTGGACCTGATGTGAAGTCATTACAGTCAGGGACAGTCCCAAAGTGAGCTTTGAGGCTCCTGCAAAGAGGATTACTTTATGCTCAGCTAAAGACTTTGTTTGAAATTGTACCTCAATAGAGGTGGCTTTTAGGATAAATATGACTAAGAGATAATACCATCAAGGAGACCTCTTTGTTTTAAATCCAGCCTTAACAACATTGTAATTGCAAGGAATCACTGACAAGTGGGAAAAGACTTGTCTCAGGAGATAAGGGTATCCCCGAGCATATCATCCAATCCAATCAAAAAGAAGGTGATGTCATCCACTATTTCCATAAGTCCATAATTAATCCCATGGAGTGGGGATTCCACCTTTTAAGGGAGAATGTTGTCATCCCTGACACATAGAATGGTCAAGATGCTCTTTGAGTTATATAGTCATTGGGGAATTATTCCTAAATAATCATGTGTCCATGGGGGTCCTGTTATTATTCCCACAGAATAAAAAGCCAGAAGATTATCCATCCATGAGCCACTGTGGTCATTTTTCTGAAGTTTACCTCAAGTTGTCAAGCTTAGGTAAACAACAAACACTTAAAGACAGTCAGAACTAGAATTTAACACCCACAAAGTTGTTATTGAAATATAATGTTTCTCTCTAAAATAGCTCTCATTTCTAGAGATAACCAAATCAGGACAAATTTGTTTGTAAAACAATTCCAATTTTAACAAACTGGGCATAAGTATTTACATAAGCTCACAAAAGTAATGACTGGTCATATAGATCTTAGAATCTGCTTTGCTTAAACTTTTACAAGGAGTTTCTAGGTTGAACTTTTAGTAGTCTTTCCATGGCAGAAGCCAAGCCAAGTACTTGCCATCAGACATGCTTGCAATACCTTTGATTTGGGTGGATTCCTCTTCATGAGATCACCAAAGTATCCTGAGGTTCCTATACCTGCCACAAAGTGACATCTTTTACTCACCTGGTGAGGCTGCTGGGAACTCTGTAAGCAAGGTACCAGGTCAACATTTCCAAGAGTCTTTATGGCTCCAGTTTTCATAAAGTCAATCTAAATTCCTTAAGGCCCTTCAGTCATGTCTGAGTGTATGCTTTTCTCTTTCAAATACGACATTCTAGTCAAAGCCTGGGTAAAATAATGAATGCTTCCAATGGTGTCCTGTTACAAGCAGAACAGATTCTCACAGAACTTATGCAAATGACTATGATGGCCAGAGAAGAAAGAATAGTTACTGAGACCTTTTGAATTTTGGAAGGTTCAGGTACATAAAAAGTTAAATGCTTCAATTTTCTTATAAGTGAATATTTCATCACATTTCTGTAAGTCATGGATATTTTTAAATGTTTCCCTAGTCTGGAAGAGTAAATATTAGAGAACCAGCAATGTTTCAACCAAGAGTTACAAAAAACTATACAATTATTTTTTCCCATTCACCTAATCCCATGTTACCATTTCTTGTTTAGTTTGAATGCAGCTTTAACTAGTTAGTTCTAGAAATTCTTACCCATTTCAGTTTTAGGATTTTAAAGTTATCTAATACCTGTATTTGTCCTAAAGGTCCTTTAATTGAATTTCCTTGAAGATGAACCATTTTAAAAGAGGATAAGAACAACACTATAAAAGACAAAAGACTCAAAAATGGACATGGTTAAAGATCTGATGAGGTTACAATATAGCTGGCAAGGAAACCAGGTTATTTCTATGACACATAACACTTTAATAATCAAAATATCAAGTCATGACCTACATTAAAGCTTTAGACATTATATCTCTAGAATAGTTAATAGTATTTACCAACTGTTAGGGTACAGAGTCGACCACCCCTCAATGAGACAGAGAACACTCTCAATAATGCAAGTCACACAGCGAGGTTTATTTCCAGCTGGCTGGGGTCCAACTATCTGCCTGGCACAGCGGGTTTCAACAGGGACCCCAAGCACTCAAAGCCAAGGGTTTATATAGCATTTTCAAGACACATTTTCATAGCTCCATACATATCTTGCACCCCACTTTGACAGTTTAACTTTGTTTAACTTTTTGCCACCCCGGCGTCACCCTGGCGGTTAAGAGAGATTTAGGTTTAGAAGAAATTTATTTACCTTTCCCTCCACCTCAGTCTCCTTCAGTTTTATGGTGGGGAGGGCAACCTTAGGCCTCAAGGAACTGAGCTATTTGTCTCTGGAAATTGACTATTGAGAAGATGGCTTCTTTGTTGTAAATCACTAGGACATTTGTAAGCCAAAGGAAACTCCTGTCTTGCAGGATTGTTGTGATCTCTGCAGGTTAACTGTTTGTTTTTTATTAACATCTGGTCCCTGTGGCACCACCGCCTAACTGCCCTGGTGGTATATGATTAAGTTGTTTTCCCAGCTTTTAGCTAGTTTCTCTTATCTCCAGTCACATACACAGTATGGCCTGTTAGGAATGCTCAGTAAAATGGCTTCCTGGCCTTCAGGATGGCCATTCTTATGCTAGCCCACTCTTACAGTGCAAGGTGCCAGCTTTTGCTTTGCCAAGATGGCTGTACTTATGTCAGAGCTAGACTCGAGGTGAGTACAGCCTTGTTTTTCTTGGCCTCCACACCTGGAGCTGGTTTTGAGGACTTGTTTTTAAGTCCCCTGGGGGAAGAGGAGCAGGGACGGTTTAAGGGTTAAACAACGAAGTTATTGTTTAACCTCAATGGAAGCCTCTGGCTAAAATAGAAATATAAAATACGTCCTACACAATGACATAACCTAAGGCTTATCATTTGTTTAACAGTGCTTCCGGAGTAACTTAATGCCAAATAAAAAGGGCTAAGGAGTTAAAGAGACTTCATTTATTGACTTCCTTTATTATTAATGTAAATCTTGGTAACATTTGTTAAAACGTTAGAAAGGTTTTTTTTTTATTTTTTTAAGATTTTATTTATTCACTTGATAGAGAAAGATCACAAGTAGGCAGAGAGGCAGGCAGAGAGAGAGAGAGAGAGAGGAGGAAGGAGGCTCCCCACTGAGCAGAGAGCCTGATTGGGGGCTTGATCCCAGGACCCTGAGATCATGACCTGAGCCAAAGGCAGAGGCTTAACCCACTGAGCCACACAGGCACCTCAAAACCTTAGATAGTTTTAAAGCACACACCTTAATAGGATTAGGGATATTAAAGACCTGATACAGGCAAAACACAGAAACTGGTTTTTATGGACAGGCAAAGAGAAACAAGTCAATTAGTTCAAGAAAACTTTGTCTTTGGAACAGAGAGAAAGCAGACTTTTAATTCCCATTTCTTATATCTTTCTTACATATCTTCCACTTTTCCTCACACAGAGTTGTTTCTCTCAATTTCATCAGTCTTAATCACATTTAGAATTTTGCATCCTTTAAAAACCTTAGTCTCCAGTGAAGGCTAAGGAGTAAACAATTGTGAACTGTTACACCAGAATTTTTTAGATGGCAAATTTGTGAATCAGTTAAGCACAAAGCATGTTTACCAACAGACTCAAATACCCTTAGTTTTTTGCAATAAGTAGTCAAAAGCACAAACCTACATCCAAATCTCAATGCTTTAGCACATTACTTTACTCAGAAAAGACCTAGATATCCAATGAATTCTATCCCACTTATCATACAAGCAAAACTTTTAAAGTTTCAGCTTACTAAAGACTTTGAAAGCTATCTTAACTTCTATGAAAACTTTGATGATACGAGATTAACCACCATTTAAAGCCATCCTTTTGCTAACAAACTGCAACAAAGATAACATGAGCTTATTTGATCTCTAGCAAATCTTGGTAGAAGAAGTTTTACCTTTAGTGCTGATAAAGTTGAAGACATGTCTATCTTAATTAAACTGAAAAACAACTTAGTTCAAATATTGAATTATGTTCCCCTGGATCCTCCTCATTGTCAATTTGTTTATTATTTATTTATTTTATTTACTTATTTATTTTTTACCTGAGACACTGGTGAGGAAATCTGGAGTGGGCAGTGTTGTGTCCAGGGGGTGTTCTTCTTGCTCCTTGACAGTGAAGGGAGAAGGAGACACTGAGGATAGTACAGAAGTCAGCAAAATTTTACAGTGGGGAATTATCCAATTTGGTAATTTAAATAATTAGTAGAGGACATTGATGGAAAACAGTAAAGATGGAAATCCATTATGGTCTATGCAACATTCCAACACATATGGTCTTTAGAGCCAACTTTGCTGGGAAATGGTCCCCAGTTAGGTTGTAATTCAATTGGGTCCTGGTTTTGGACAGCTCCCAGTGGAGGTCCCAGAGCCAGAAGTGGCTAGACCATGGATTTGGAAGAGATCACATTAGATCAATCAGGAGGAAACCTCACATGAGAGTCCTAAGATTGGCAGCCACGCTAGTCACTTAGGTGGCTATCCCATGCCCAAGACAGACAACTGTGTATAAGGACAGTAATTTAAAAAAAAAAAAAAAGGAGGGGGGCCATCAAGTTTCTGGGTCTTATTTCCATCTCAGCCAGGGTACTAAATTCCAACCAAAAGGCAGACTTTCTCCACCCCATAGAGTAGCCACAGTCTAAAGAATTTCAGCCTCAGTAATTGACATGAAAGTGTTCCAATAAGACCATACTCCTTGAAAAGCCCCTGAAATGAGAGTAAAGGCAGAGGATAAAAAGTAATCACCAATTTTGCACTAAAGCTCAGAGTCCAGATGTAAAGACTCAAAGCCCCACGTTGGGCATCATATGATGGGTTTTGGAATATAGGTGAGGTTCATGGGGTGAGATCTGGAACTGATGACCAAGAAAGAATTCTTGAGACACCTTTGGTGCAAAATGGTGGTTTGTAAAAGCACTGTGACAGGACCCAGGGGCAGAAAGTGCTGCTGCCTCAGGGTTATGAGGAGTGGCTGATTATATACTGTGGGGCTGGGGGAGACAAGGAAAAAGGGAGGTTTCAAAAGAACTTTCATACGCTAAAGAAGACCTACAAGATACCAGAGGCCTTGCCATTGTCAAGTAAGGCTGTTTTTCCTTCTAGCAAAGTATTAAACAGTTAGATAAATCTGAGGTTCCTGGAAGAATATCACACATGTCCCATGCATGAGTGGGGGACTACTTGGGGGAGGTTGCCAGGTGTCAGCTTGTGCTTTATCTCAGCTAGCCTTCTGCTTCCTTATCATGTCAAGGTAGTTGACAGAATTCCTCAGATATTCTATATCTTTACTGACTTTGATTTTTCTATCAAATACTCAAAAACAAGTGTGAAGCCTCCATCCAACCAAAATTTTAGATTTTTCTATTTCTCTTTTTCTTTCTTTCAGCTTCTGTCTCATATATTTTCAAATTGTGTCATTAAGCTTATACACACTTAAAATTGTTATGTCTTTTTGGAGAAATAGCTCCTTTATCATTAGATGATGTCTCCCTTTATCCCTCTTAATATTACTTGTTCTGACATCTACTTTGTCTAGTATCAACAGAATTATTCCAGCTTCCTTTTGATTTTGTTTGCATGGTATATATTCCTCCTCTTTTTACTTTTAGTGTAGCTATGTGTTTATACCTAAAATGGGTTACTTAGAGACAGATGAGAATTTGATCATGCCATTTTATTCAGTCCAGTCTTCTATCATAGAATATATCTTTATACCAATTATATTTCATACAATTATTTAAATAGTTGGATTTGCTAAATATTTTCTATTAATTATATTAGATATTTGATCATTTTCTTATTATTTTCCTGTTGGCTTTTGGATTAGCAGTTGCCATAGGATTTGTTGCATGTGAATATAGTCTACCTTCAAATTCTAATGCAAGAACTTAGATCAGTATACTCTAAATTTATCTCTCCCATTTTTTGTGCAATTGTTGTCATATGTGATGTGGAAAAAAAAAAGCAAAAGAAAAAATTAAATTTCCTTCCTTTCTATAGTCCATTGGCTGGTCCTCGAAAGAGGCAAGTGATCTTCCTCTGGGAGCTCAGCTACCTCAATCAGTGTTGACACTTTGCTAAGGCCAAAAGGCAATCTTAGCCTGAACTTCTCCCCTCACCAGGACCCTGTGAGTCTACTCTAACATTTGACATTTCTCTTGGAAATTTCTTTTATCTCTAGCCCCCTAAGATATATGTTAGCAATCATCCTCCAAGCATAGGGCCCACTGACACACAACTGAAGGGTCTCATGACTGACTTCTTACTAAAGAACAATAGATGAATTTTTCCTAACAATAGCTAGCCCCCTCGGGGTCCTGGAAACCTTGTTTCCAAAAAAGCTTTGATGTAGTTCTGGAATATAGGTGAGGTTCGGTGGGGTGAGGTCCAGGGCCAATGACCAACAAAGAATTCTTGAGACATCTTTGGTGCAAGATGGTGGTTTATTAAAGCACAGGGACAGGACCCATGGGCAGGAGAAGCTCTTGCCCCAGGGTTTTGAGGGGTGGCAGGTTATGTACCATGGGAGTGGGGAAAGTAAGGAAAAGGGAGGCATCAGTAGAACTTTCATATGCTAAAGACGACCTACAAGATACCTGATACCAGAGTCCTTGCCACTGCCAAGGTCGTTTTGCTCTCTAGCATGGTATTAACATTAAGATGGGTGGGAGATTCTTAAAGAATGACACATATGTCCCACCCAGGAGTGGGGGAAGGGGGAGTTTGCAAGGTGTCAGCCTTTTGCTTTGTCCTCAGTCAGCCTTCTGTTCCCTCATCATTCCCCCCTGAACAATTTTGACTCTTAAATCTTTTAAGATTCTTGAAGGTGGAAGGTCTTATCTTATGTAATTTCTTCCCACTGAACAGGGGCATAGAGTTGTCCCTACCTACTCGGGTCAACACTGATCAGTTGGGGAATGGGTAAGGGAGTTACAAAAGACAGAGGCACCTGAGTGCAGGGGAGACTGCTCAGGTGATCTTCCCAAGTGGAAAGGATCATCTGTGGAAGTTATGGCAGCGAAGGAGTTGACACCAGGTGAGGAGACATGGGAGAAAACATCAAAACATGATTAGTGTTAACAAAAAGAAAACGAAGCTCAAATAAGTTGTTTTGTTTGTTTGTTTGTTTGTTTGTTTGTTTGCTAGTTGACAAAAAAAACTTTTCCAATCCAGGAGTTTAATCAATCATTAAAGGAAAGAGGAACTGTTTAAAGTGTTAACTTGAGTAGGTCAGAACCCAAGAAATATTTTGTAATAATCTGGAACATAAACATAGTATTTTGTTTTTGTGATAGCACAACATCTACCTGGCATAGCAGTCAAAACATCCTATCCCAATGCCATTCTATTTTGTAAAGTTTCTTTACAATTTGTATTACCATAGCATTTTAATAGAGAAATGCTACTTTGAGGGTCATTAGAGCTGACAATGTACTTAGTAAGAGCTTCCATGTGCCACCAATGAGACAGAACAAGTCCACCACTGTTTTAAGTTGGAAGGTTGGCCAGGTTGGTAATGGTTTTAATAATGCATCCATGATTCCAGGCAATACCCAGAGTACAGTGGCCTATCCCGCCTGGGGGATGCCATGAGCACAAGTTACAGTCATATAACCATTGGGTCCTGTTAGGAGACAGTCCTCCAATTCTGGGTTTCTGTCGAGGGCTATTCAGTTTTGGAGGGTCATTTTTTAAAATGTGTAATAAAAGGCAGCCCATTGTTACTTTGTAGGGACCAAGGGAGTCCAAACCTAAGGACAATTTTCTTTCACAAAGTTTTTGTCACCTCCATGGCCTTTATGCCCAAATCAGTGGCCTGGTATAATACCTGTATTGCTTTCATTGGTTCCTAAGGTTGCATCCTTTGACATCCTTGAAGTGAATTACAGCTATCTCCTTAGGCAGGTATACAGCTTTAAGAAAAGTAGTAATTTTATTTTTTTTAAAGATTTTATTTATTTATTTGACAGAGAGAGAGATCACAGTAGGCAGAGAGGCAGGCAGAGAGAGAGGAGGAAGCAGGCTCCCTGCAGAACAGAGAGCCCTATGCGGGGCTTGATCCCAGGCCCCTGAGATCATGACCTGAGCCGAAGGCAGCGGCTTAATCCACTGAGCCCCCCAGGCGCCCCGAAAAGTAGAATTTTAGACCTGTATTTGATTGTGGAGTTATGGCTTGATAATAATCCCCTTTTCTTCCACATTGCTCCATGGGCATGTAGGATTAGGAAGCCATATTTGGAGTCAGTATTAATATCAATTTTTAAGGCTTTGGCAATTGGAAAGTGCTAGTGAGCACTATGGCATACCCAGTTTTTCTTTTTTTTTTTTTTTAAAGAGATCACAAGTAGGCAGAGAGGCAGGCAGAGAGAGAGAGGGAAGCAGGCCCCCTGTTGAGCAGAGAGCCCGATGTGGGACTCGATCCCAGGACCCTGAGATCATGACCTGAGCCGAAGGCAGCGGCTTAACCCACTGAGCCACCCAGGCGCCCCCATACCCAGTTTTTCTTATTCCTTTTATGGAAGCTACCGTCATCAGTAAATGAACTGTCATTTGTATTTTTAATAGGGGCATCTTAAATCTAGCCAACTAGAGTAACCAACATCAATAACCTCTGAACAGTTTCTGCTCTATAGAGAAAGAAGCACAATGGTTGAGGCATATGGGTAACTACGTTTAAGTGTTATTTCTGGCATATCTGTAAGTGTAGCCCAGTATTTAATAAGTCAGCCTCCATCATCCATTGGTGCCCTTTGGTTTCTAAGACATTTTGGACCTGATGTGAAGTCATTATAGTCAGGGACTGTCCCATAGTGAACTTTGAGGCTCCTTTTACGAGGAGGGCTGTTCTATGCTTAGCTAAAGCATTTGTTTTCAATTATACCTCAATAGAGTTGGCTTCTAGGATAAATGGGACTAAGGTCCAGCCTTAACATTTTCCTAATTACAAAGAATCACTGTCAAGTGGGAGAAAACTTATCAAGAGATAAGGGGAGTCCCACATGCATTATCCAATCCAATCATAAAGAAAGGGGGGTCATCCATTATCTCCTCAAATCCATAGTTAATCCTATAGGGTGGGATATATGGGCTTTTAGGCAATTATCCTAGCTCCACAGAATTGGTCAAGTTTTAAGTTATGTAACTGTTGGGGAATCAATCCCATCTGCCAGTTGTTTAAATAGTTATGTGCCCATGGGGTTCTGCTATTGTCCCCACAGAATAAGCAAGATCATCTAAATGACCTATTGTGCAACTTCTCTGAAGTTTACCTCAAGTTGTCTAACTTAGGTAAACAAAAATTCAAAGACAATCAAATCTAGAATCCACAAAGGTGTGCTATTAAAACATAATTTTTCTCTCTAAAATAACCCTCATTTCCAGAGATAGCCAAATTAGGACTAATTTATGTGAAAAACAAGTCTATTTTAAACAGATTTGGACTAATTATTTACATAAGAGCAGCAAGAACAGTGAGAGATCATACAGATCTTTTAGAATCTGCTTTGCTGGAACTTCTTATAAGGAATCTCTGGGTTGAACTTTTAGTAGCCTCTCCAGGCCAGAATCCAAGCCACGTACTTGCCATCAGACATGCCTGCAATACCTGTCAATTTGGGCAGATTCCTCTCCATGATGTCTCTAAAATATCCTGAGGTTCCTGCACCTGCCAGGAAGTGACATTCTTTACTCGCCTGGTGAGGCTGCTGGGAACTCTGTAAGCAAGGTATCAGGCCAACAATTCCAAGGGGCTTTATCGCTCCAGGTTTAATAAAGTCAACCTTACTTCCTTAAAGCTCACTGGTTATATCTGAGTCTGTGCATGTCTTTCTCAAACAGGACATTTCAGTCAAAGCCTTGGTAAAATAACCCATGTTTCCAATAGTGTCCTATTACAAGGATAACAGATTCTTATTGAACTTGTGCAAATGACTGATTGCCATGAAAGAAGGAATACTTACTGAGACCTTTTGAGTTTTAGAGGGTTCTGATAAAGAGAAAAGTTGAATGCTTTGATTTGTTTACAAATAAGTATTTTTACATTTCTCTAAGTCATAGATATCTTAAGAAAAAAGTTTCCCTAGTCTGGAAGAGCAAACATTAGAGAACCTGCAATGTTTAAAATAACAGACTCAACACTATAATCTTTTATTCCCATGTTACTAATTCTGGTTTAGTTTGAATGCAGCTTTAGTTAATTCTGGAAATTCTTACCCATTTCAGTTTTAGGAGTTTCAAATATATTGAATATCCGTATTTGTCCTGAAAGTCCTTTATATGAATCTCCTTTAAGGTGAAACTCATTTCACAAGAGAAATAAAACAACTGTAAATGACAAAAACTCAGAATGGATATGGTTAAAGAGCTGATGAGATGAGACTTTACAATTTAGCTGGCAAAGAAATCAGGTTACTTCTGTGAGACATAACACTTCAATAATTACAATATCAAGTGATGATCTATCAAAACATTAAAACTTTAGGAAATGCATAGAATCTCTAGAATAGTTACAGCATTTACCCAAATGTAACCCAAGGTTTATCATTTATTTTGCAGTACTTCCTGAGTAATTTAGCATACCAAGGAAAAGCATTATGAGTTAAAGAGTTTTCATTTACAACTTAAATCTTGTCAACGTTTGCTAAAATCTTATAAAGTTTTAAAGCACATACCTAAATATAATTAGGGATATTAAAGACCTGATATAGGCAAAATGTGGAAAGTGTTTTTTTCTGGACAGGCAAAGAGGAAACAACTGTTTACATTTTCTTCCTAACAGCAGATTAATTTACGAAAACTGTCTTTTTGAATGGAGAGAATTTTAATCTTATTCCAATGTACCTTTAAAACCCATTCATTTCAATCTTAGTCTGTCCTGACCACTAAAATTCCATTCCAAAGTTTTCCCTACACAAACCTTATATAACTTTTCTTTGCATTCAGATGGTGTCCCAAGCCATTTCTTTCCAAACAACCATCTCCTTTATAACAAAGTACCTTTTATCTTTAGCAAAATGCATTCCCATTATCTTATCTATCCCTTATCTTTCTTAGGTATCTACTTTTCCACATACAGAGTTGTTTGCCTTATTTCCATTAGTCTTAGTTACAGTTAGCAGTATTTTGTACTCTTAGAAACACCTTAGTCCCTAATCAGTTATTAACCAATTGTGAATGTTACAACAAAATTCTTTAGATGGCAAATTTGTAAATCAGTTAAGCACAAAACATGTTTACCAACAGATGTAAATATTCTTAGTTTCTTCACAGTAAGTCAAAAGCACAAACCTATGTCCAGTAATTAATGACTTAGTATTTTATCCTATTTGGAAGACCTAGATGTCCAACAAATTTAATTCCATTTATCATCCAAGCAAAACATTATAAACTTTCAGGTTACCAAAGACTCTGAAAGCACTCTCAGCAATTACCCATGAAAACTTTGATAGTCAATGAACCATCAGTTTAGTCATCTTTTTGCTAGCAACCCAACAGAGGTAACATGAGGTTATTTGACCTTCAGTAAACCTTGATAGAATAAAAGTTTCACATTTACTGCTGTAACTTCAAAAGAATGTCTATCTTAATTAAACCAACAAACTTAACTTAGTTTGAAAGTGATTTATGTTCCACCTGGGCCCACCCCATTTTCAGTATTTACCTGAGACACAGATGGAGAAATCTGGAGTGGGGGGGGTGTTAGAACCAGGGGGTGCCCTTCTTGCCCCATGACAGTGAAGAGGAGGAGCCTTGGTACATGGTCTAGAGGCCAGACATGCAGGCCGCACCCCCAATGGTGTGGAAACACAAGAAGGGGGAGACAGAAGAAACAAAGTGCTGCCAGGAGGCAGAGAAAGGATTCCCAGTTTTAGAGCTCATCAGCTCCACAGAATAAGCAGATGCCATGTTTTCCTGCCAACAAGGGGGGGGGGCGGGGGGCGTTAAGCAGTCCAGGTCCAGCCACAGAAAACAGGGAATTTCCCCAAAACAAAGGGAGTTTTAGCAGCTGCTTGGGAATATTCCTTAAAGTCTCTGTCTCCAGTTAGACTAACCAGGTGGCTCCAGTTAAAGCCATTAATACAGGAAATGAGTGAGGGAGAAGCCCCCACATCTATTAGAAGGAACAGAGAAATAAAGTCAGATTCCCCTTTGCTAGGGATGGCTTGTGTATCCTCCAGCAACCTGGGTTTACTAGGAGAAGGCTTATTTACATAATTATCATCCAATATGTCAGGAGGGAGTTTACTAGCTGACTCATTTGGGCAAACACATTCTGTAAAAGGCCCTTGGGTCGGGGTCCTGGTGTAGCGCAATGAAGGCCTAGGTATGAGCAATGCAGGTATTTGAGGTCCATTTGCCCTGTTTTCTGCAGAGGAGATCTAACTGATAGATCCCTCTTGGGCCATGCAGTGTTACAGGAGTTCAGTCCTTTCCTAAGTTTTGCAATCCAAATTATTTCCAATGGGTTAAAAGGGAACCCAAGGTAGAGTCCTTGGAAACTGCAGAAGCCTACTGAGACCATGCTCCCAGAAAAGTAAAGAAGGTGCATTACCAAATCCCCTGACTCCTGGGTGGAATCCCACACAAGGTATGTCAGAGGTTTCCATGTGTCAAAAGCGACTGGAGGCATCCCTCAACAGGACATCACTATTGATCACATTCCTGCCTTCCCCAGGAAGGCATTCCTCTCCATAAAAGGCCCCAGAGGGGTTCTGGCATCCCTCCTCTTCCCCAGCACATTCTAGGCTGCCAATGGGTGCCTGGTTAATGAACCAAAATACTGTGCCATGCCATGCCATCATCTATCCTGAAGATTGCATACTTTTTTGCCATTTTAACCCATGGAAATACTAGAAAACTTTGTCAAGGGGAAATTACCCAATTCCATAGCTTTATATAGCTTGTAGAAGACACTGACAAGAAACAGTAAAGACTGAAATCCATCATGATCTATGCAACATTCCAACACATGTGGTCCTTATGGCCAACTTCCCTAGGAAACGGTCCCCCATTGCATTTTAATTCAATCGGGTACTGGTTTCAGCTGGCTCCCAGTGGAGGTCCCACAGCCAGAAGTGGCTAGACCAGGGGTGTGGAGAGGATCACATTAGATCAATCAGGAGGAAACCTCACATGGGAGTCTTAAGATTGGCAGCTGTCCTGGTGACTCAGATGGCTGTCCCATGCCCAAGACAGACAACTTTGTGTAAGAACAGGAATAAAGAGAGGGCATCAAGTTTCTGGGTATTATTACCATTCCAGTCAGGGTACTAACTTCCAGCCAAAAGGCAGACATTCTCCTCCCCATAGAGCAGCCATGGGCTAGAGGATTACAGCCTGGGCAATTGACATGCAAGTGTTCCAATAAGACTGTACTCCTTGAAGGGCCCCTGAAATGACACTAAAGGAAGAGGAGAGAAAGTACTCACCAATTTTGCACTGAAGCTCAGAGTCCAAATGTAAAGACTCACAGCCCCACGTTGAGCACCAAATGATAAAGTTCTAGAATATAGGTGAGGTTTGGTGGGGTGAGGTCCAGGGCCGATGACCAACAAAGAATTCTTAAGACATCTTTGGTGCAAAATGGTGGTTTGTTAAAGCACAGGGACAGGACCCATGGGCAGGAGAAGCTCTTGCCCCGGGGTTGTGAGGGGTGGCAGGTTATGTACCATGGGAGTGGGGGAAGTAAGGAAAAGGGAGGCTTCAGTAGAACTTTCATATGCTAAAGACGACCTACAAGATACCTGATACCAGAGGCCTTGCCATTGCCAAGGTCGTGTTGCCCTCTAGCTAGGTATTAACATTAAGATTGGTGGGAGATTCCTAAAGAATGACACATATGTCCCACCCAGGAGTGGGGGTGTGAAGGAGGTTGCAAGATGTCAACCTTTTGCTTTGTTCTAGCCAGCCTTCTGTTCCCTCATCACCTTGGGGCTTCCTTCTGTTCCATAAGACCTTGCCCATTAGAAAGTATAAAATCGCCACCCCTCACAACCCCAGTGCAGCGCTTTCTGTCCACAGGTCCTGCCTCTGTGATGAAGTTCAGAATTTAGTGATTTTCGGTGGGGTGAGGTCCAGAGCTGATGACCAAGAAAGAATTCTTGAGACATCTTTGGTGCAAAATGGTGGTTTATTAAAGCAAAGGGACAGGACCTGTGGGCAGAAAGAGCTGCTACCCCGGGGTTAGTGGTCCATTATATACTTCCAAGTTCAGAAGGGGACAGGGATGGCATAAGTCTCTAAGGGATTTTGGAAGTAAGGTTTCCAGGACCTTTAGGGGCTAGCTGTTGTTGGGAAAAGATTATTTATTACCACCTAATAAAACCTTAGTCATGAGACCTTTCAGATGTATATTGGTGGGCCATATGCTTGGGGATCATTGCCAAAACTTATCTTGAGGGTTTGAGAGATAAAGAAAAGTTGCAAAGGAATTTTTACTTGTTAAAGTAGACCCACAGGATCCTGGTTGGGGATAGGGTCTGTTAGGCTAGGATTGCCTTTTGCCATTAGCAATGTACTCAGGTGGAGACAGTTGTGTCCCTAGAGGAATGTCACTCTGCCTGTTTCAAGGACTTGTCAGTGGGCTCTAGATAGTAAGGAAATTTAAATGCTTTTCTTCTGCCTCTGTTTCCCACATCACCTGTGCTTTAATAAAACCAGCTTTTTGCACTGAAGACATGTCAATAATTCTTTCATGGCTGTCAGAGCCAAACCCCCACATTTCCACATCAATATGCTTTACTTCTTCATATTCCACAAAGACACACTGCTGTACTACCACTTCTGCTTTAGAGAATCTGTTACTTTCCAGAGAAATGATTCCCCCAAGTGACATTTGGCAATGTCTGGAGATACTTTGTGTTATCACAACTAGGAAGTATGCTACTGATGTCTATCAGGTAAAAGGCAGGGATGTTACCAAACATCCTACAATGCACATGAAAGACCCTAGAAGAGAGAATTATCCGAGTAACTGTAACAAAACATACAAATGATGAGGGACCAGAAGGCTAGTTGAGGACAAAGCAAAAGCTGACACCCTGCAGCCATCTCCCACCCCCACTCCTGTGTGGGACATATATGACATTCTTTAAGAATCTCCCAACTATCTTAATGTTAATAGCTTGCTAAAAAGGGAAAAACGACCTTGACAATGGCAAGACCTCAATGCCTCCTGTATCTTGTAGGTCGTCTTTAACATATGAGAGTTCTATTGAAACCTCCCTTTTCCTTACCTCCCCCAACTCCATGGTACATAACCTGTCATCCCTCACAACCCTGGGCAGCAGCTCTTTCTGCCCAGGGGTCCTGTCCCTGTTCTTTAATAAACCACCATGTTGCCCCAAAGATGTTTCAAGAATTCTTTCTTGGTCATCAGCTCTGGACCTCACCCCACTGAATCTCAGCAATATTCTAAAACTTCACTGTACAAACGTACAGTTATGAAATAAATAAATCATGGGATATAATGTATAGCATGTTAACTACAGTTAATCACTTATTGGTTAACTGTCAATAGTGAACATATTACTTATATGTTAACTCTGTATTATTTTAACTATGTATTAGTTAACTATGTATTATTTTTTTAAAGATTTTATTTATTTATTTGACAGACAGAAATCACAAGTAGGCAGAGAGGCAGGCAGAGAGAGAGGAGGAAGCAGGCTCCCCGCTGAGCAGAGAGCCCGATGCGGGGCTCGATCAAGCAAAAGAAATGTAGCTAAACTTAAATCTTCTTATAATTTGCAGCTAATTGACAAACACTGGAGGCAGACAGTTTAAAACATTCCTCCAGGATTTCCCAGTACTAATGTTAATGCCTTGCTAGAGAGAAAAACAACCAGAGCTTGACAATAGTCAGGCCTCCAGGATCCTGTAAATCTTCTTTAACATACAAAAATCCTTTTGAAAACTTCCTTTGTCTTTAATTCCCCAACTCCAAAGTATATAATCAGTCACCCCTCACCCTTAATAAGGCAGCTCTTTCTACCCAGGGGTTATAACCCACAATATAATAAAAATATTTTTTTGAACTGAAAACATCTCAAGTTTTATTTCTTGGCCATTAGTTCCTAAACCCTACCTATTTCAAACCACATCACTATTATCAATGTGTTGATATTATCAGTAGTTGACTATTAATAGTTAACAAATATATGTATTGTATATTTGAACATTGCTAAGACAATGAATCTTAAAAGTTCTCATCACAAGAAAAATAGAAGTATAACTATGTATGGTAATGGATGCTAACTAGACTTACTGTGGTGATCATTCCACAATACATACAAATATCAACTCATTGTATTGTACACCTGAAACTAATGCAATATTCTATGTCAAATATATTCCTAAGTAAAATTTTAAAAAATCCTGGTCAAAATACCAATGTGGTTGAGAAAACTTTAAAAAAAAAAAACCAAAAAGAAAAAGTGATTTTTCCATTTATTCTTCATTTATGCCAATTCCAGTATTTTTCATTTCTTTGTGTAAATCCAGGTTTCTCTGTGATATCATCATATTTCTAAAATGGGGAGACCTTCCTTTTACAAAGGATTACAAAAATTCTGTGGACTTCAACATTCCTGCATCTCAAAGGTAAGAATGAATGCATGACTCTCAAGGGCACCGGCTGAGAAAAGAGGCCTAAGGGCTTGTGGGTCCTTACCCTCTCCCTATCTTCTCCTCAGAGCACAGTCTAAGCCCTCCATCTCTACCATCTCTCAGGTGCAAGACAAAGTTTACCTTTTCATGAGGTAGTGTTTTGTGCCTGCTTCAGGCTATCCATGAACACTGTTGTTATAGGACCAGCCCCTGTGATTCTTAATAAGATGGCAAGATCCCTCAGCAATAACCAGGAAACTCTGAAAGAGATAAGGTTTATTACTTACAAATCCTGGAAATTACACAGCAGTCTGAGACCATACACTGAGGTCACAGGTGGGGTGGGGAAGAGTACCTACCTTTACCAAGGCTGAGAGTGGGGGCCCAGGGTTTTGCAGGTTCACTCTTTGTTGGTGGCTTTAAAACATGAGAGAATATTAAAGCACAGGAAGAGGGAAAAAGGAAGGTGGAGAAAGTTAGTTATCTATGTCAAGTAAATCCCAGGCACATCGGTGGCTCAGTTGGTTGGGCATCTGCCTTTGGCTCAGGTCGTAATCCCAGAGGCCTGGGATTGTGTCCCACAGCTGCCTCCCTGTTCAGTGGGGAGTCTGCTTCTCCCTCTGCCCTTCTCCCTGCTCATGCTCTCGCTCTCTCCCAAATAAATAAAAGCTGAAAAATCAATCAATCAATCAATCAATGAAATAGATCTCTATAACAAACAGAAAAATCAGAGTGGGGCACCCTGGCTCTTTATCTAGTCCTTTGGTTGGTAATGTGTTTATTCAAGGTAGCCTTTGACTGGATGCTTCAGCAATCAGTCTTCTCTAGGGCAATCACATTATAAAAAAGGAAAACCAACTGCCAGGGTTTATATTACAGAGAGTTTTAGAGAAATACTCAGGAAGAAAAAATTGTCATCAATTCTATTATTGTAAACATGATTTTATAAGATACTTCTTTTGTTGGGAATATTTTTTTTGAAAATTCCCAAACATACACACATGTGGATTACTTTTCCCTATTATTGTCAGTTATTTGAACATTAAAATGCTACTTGTGTTATGACTTGTATCTTAAAATTCTGGTTAAATCACAATTCAAATCGTTCTAGGCAAAATGCTTTAACTATATGTGTTGACATCTGGTTTAAAAAATGTAATTTGTGGGGAGGAGTCAAGATGCCGGAGAAGTAGCAGGCTGAGAAGACATCAGATAGCAGGAGATCAGCTCGATAGCTTATCTAAACATTGCAAACACCTACAAATCCAATGGGAAATCAAAGAAAAGAGCAACAATTCTAGAAACAGAAAATCGACCACTTTCTGAAAGGTAGGACAGGAAGAGAAGTGAATCCAAAGCGAGGGGAAGATAGACCTCGGGGGGAGGGGCTGGCTCCCGGCAAGCGGTGGAGCAGTGGAGCATAAAATCAGAACATTTAAAAGTCTGCTCCACTGAGGGACATCACTCCAGAGGCTAAACCGGGGTGAAGCCCACGCGGGGTCAGCATAACCCCAGGTCCCGCGGGATCACAGAAGGACTGGGGGTGACTGAGTGTCACAGAGCTCGCAGGTATTAGAGCAGGGAAGCCGGCTACAGTGACAGAG
Organism: Meles meles; assembly: GCF_922984935.1. NCBI lineage: Eukaryota > Metazoa > Chordata > Mammalia > Carnivora > Mustelidae > Meles > Meles meles. The sequence goes on along the minus strand of NC_060070.1, from coordinate 122,183,957 downwards.
CCAAGGAGTGAGCTCTCAGCATGGGGTTACCTGGAACCGGTCGCAGGCTAGGTGAGCTCGGAGCATAAGCGGGCGCTTTTCTCCAAGCACAAGTGACCGGGTGCTTTTCTCCAAGAGCGACCAGAGGCCAGAGAGACGAGAGCAATTGGGTGCTTTTCTCTGAGGGCGCACTGAGGAGCGGGACCCCGAGCTCTCGGCTCCTCCTGGCCAGAAATCAGGAGGCCACCATTATCATTCCCACCCTCCAAAACTCTACAGAAAGCATTCAGGGAACAAAAGCTCCCAAAAGTGAACCTTAGCGGATTACTTAGCCTGACTCCTGATAAGGACGGGGAAACTCCGCCTCGGGCAAAGACACTTGAGAATCACTACAACAGTTCCCTCCCCCAGAGGATCAACAAGAAACCCAGCCAAGACCAACTTCACTTACCAAGGAGAACAGTGGAATTCCAGAGGAGGAGAAAGCAAAGCAAGGAATTCATGGCTTTCTCCCCATGATTCTTTAGTCTTGCAGTTAATATACAACGGAAAGAGACAGATAGATGCACACACAGAAATAAAGAAGAGATAAGATGTGAGGTAATGAGAAAGAGAGATGCAGATAGAGATAAATAATGGCAAAGGTGCAGAAATAGAGAGACAGAGGCAGAAATGCAATGAAAGAGTGAGAGACAAAACAGAGACAGAGAGGCAGAGACAGACATAAAAAGATGCAGAGACACCACTATGTTGATTGCAGCATTGTTCACAATAGTCAAGATAAGGATAAGGAAGATAAGGAAGTGTCCAAGTGTCCATTGATAGATGAATGGATCAAGATGCAACATATATATACAATGCAATATTACTCTACCATGGAGTATTATATCTTACCATCCACAACAACATGGATGGAGCTACAGAGTATTATATTAGGTGAAATAAATCAAAGAAAGACAAATACCATATCATTTCACTCTTACGTGGAATCTAAAAAACAGAACAAATGAACAAAGAAACAAAACAAAACAAAACAAAAAACAGAAACAGACTTGTAAAAACAGAGAACAAACTAGTGGTTGCCACAGGAGAGATGGATGGGAGGATAGGCAAGATAGCTGAAGAGGATTAAGAGCTACAAACTTAGAGTTATAAAAGAAATAAGTCATGGAGAGAAAAAGGCAACGTAGTCAATAATATTGTGATAAGGTGACAGATGGTGACTATATGCATTGTGGTAAGCATAGAGTAATGTACAGAATTGTCAAATCACTGTATTGCACAAAAGATACTAACATAATATTATATGTTAACAGTACTACAACAGTAAAGACATAGAATAAAAAGATGCAGAGAGACACGCTGAAAGAAATATGAGGAACAAAGAGAGACCCATAGAAATAAAGGTGCATAAATAGAGATATAACAGAAAGACAAGAGGGAAATGAAGATCTCATTGAATGTCTGGATATAGTAACTTCTGAAATCAGCTTTCCTCATTAACATGAACAAAGTAAACAAGTTGGGTTTCTAGCACGTGAAACCAGAAACAGTACTTTTATTGTAGTTATATTTTCTCAAAATAAAAATGGACTTTGATCAATGTGAATTCCCAAGATATACTGGAAACACCCCTGTGGTTCTCTGAAACACCAGGGGCCACTATATCTGTGCCCACATAAGCCCACTGTCAGCTTACACACACAATGCTCGCCACACCTAAAAAGAGGCCGGGGGCGCCTGGGTGGCTCAGTGGATTAAGCCGCTGTCTTCGGCTCAGGTCATGATCTCAGGGTCCTGGGATCAAGTCCCACATCGGGCTCTCTGCTCCGCAGGGAGCCTGCTTCCTCCTCTCTCTCTGCCTGCCTCTCTGCCTACTTGTGATCTCTCTCTGTCAAATAAATAAATAAAATCTTTAAAAAAAATAAAAAATATAAAGAGGCCGGCACACTCTTAGGCCATTGCATGGAACAATATCAAATACCCATGAAGGATGTGACTATCGGATTGATCTTCTGTCTCCTCTGTCTGCTCTTCACTTGGCACCCACAGGTGCCCCTAGTTTCCCTTCAAGGAGCAGTATGACCCTTTCCTTCTGCACTGGTTTCCTGCCTCCACCCAGTTAAGAAGACTCAGGGTACAGAGAACTCATAACCATGTTTAATCACTGTAAAATCTCTACATTCAGCTAAACGGCCTCAATGTGCTGCTCTTGCACCATCTGAGAAGGAAGAATGGAAACAGAAAAGCCCTTGGGGCGGGAGTGGATGCTGCTGGCAGGGAGCTCACAGGCAGAGACTCCGAGGTCAGTGCAGGAAGCAGCACCACAGTCAGATCCTCGGGGCAGGGGTCACAGGAGGTGACGTGATGACTCTGTCAGAGGCACTGTAGGACTCTGGTCCATGTGGGGGACAGGGTGTCAGGCCACTGGGAATTCTGGGCAAGGACAGGCGGACAGCACAGAAGGCAGAATCCCGGGTATCCTCTGGCGTCAGTGCAGGAGCCCTGTAGGAAAGAGGGTGATCAGCACAAGGGACCCTGAGGGATGCACCCTCTCCCCACCTCTCAGGACTACTGCAGCATCAGAGAGAGTTGGGGTCCAGGGCATACTGCCATCACCTCCCCAATATCTCTGAAAGGTGCATCAGCTCACGAGAACAGGGCACTCCGGCTGCACACAGAGGTGTGGGAGGCTGTGGAGCAGCTGTTAGCCTTCAGGGGATATTAAGGTTTTACTAAATTAATAAATCTTTCCACCACTAGTAGCCTTTCATTTATAAACTCTCACAGGCAGTAGCTGCCAACATGAAGCACAACGTGGGCATCATCCTGGTGTCTAACACCCAAGACGTGGTTCTGGTCCCACGTTTCACAGAAAGATGCCACCAAAGTTGTGGCCTGGTTCTGGAACAACTCTGGGTCTGCCTACAGAAACTGGGCAAACTTGTCCCTAACTCTTGATCTCTGTCGCAGGGACGAGGCCATGAACTGAGTGCCTCGCCTCATGCTCTGCCCTGTTTCACCGGTGCCCACACCCCCACCGAATCAGAGCAGAACTAGTACCTGCTGGCGGAGACCCACGAGGTCCTACAAAAAGAAATGATAACAGAAAAAGGTCTCATTACACAAACAGCCAGTCTCTCACTCACCCTAAAGGGTGGTGAGATAAGCAACTTAAGTGGAATTTTGCATTCTCCCCACCCATCAACCACAAGACCTTAACTACCCTAAGTTAAATCCCCCAAATGAATGAAACTGTCCCCAGAAGGAAGGGAAGCAGAGGCTCTAACCCTTGTAAAAAAAAAGGAAGCATTCAGAAAGGAGACAGACAACGATGAACTGTCAGGAAGCCCTAGAATGTACTACACCTGGGACCTCCGTGATGGGGCTCCTTTCAACCAGGAAGGTCAGATTCCAAAGCTACCCCCTAGGTTGTTCCATCTCCTCCCACCACCAGCCCAGCCTCCTTCCTTTCAGGGTCAGAAGGAAATAGCTACATCCAGAGGCACAGGCCCCCCTGAACAGAGGGCCTCAGGCACAGCCCTTCTCCCCCATTTCCCCAGAGCGCCTTACCTTTCTGGCTCCTGTGACGGATGATAAGGCCCAGAACGAGGAAGATCAGCCCCAGCACAAAGCCTCCGATGCCACTCAGTGTCTTGCTCTGGGAAGATTCTGACTGTGCTCCTGGGAGCAGAGCCTGAGTGTCAGGCTGAGTGTCAGGCTGAGTGTCCCCACACCCCACAACATCCCTTTGGGAAGCCTGAAGTCTAGTCTGAAGTACAGGACCTGGGGGTGCCAGGCAAGCCCAGTGCTCCCTCTGGCCACCCTTAGGGGAAGAAATGACCCACTGACAGACCCTCACACACACTAGGTATGTGAGAGAGGGGGATGCTGAATCCTGCTCCTCCAGACACAACCCTAACCTCAGATTCCAAGGCCCCAGTCACCAGCCAGAGTATAAATCCCTCAGAGGTACAGGGCTGGGCTATGGGGTCGGGATGTGGAGAATGATCTCTCTAGTATCTAGAAAGACAATGAGATCGAGATTGTTCTGATGCTCCTGCCATGGGCATCAATAGTGACATCAAGGATGAGGAACGGAAAGGGACGGGCTGGAGGAAGCTCTGCTCTCTGTCTTGTGGGGCCCATGGTGAAAGGAAACAGATTGCCCCTTACGCCACTCCACTGTGATGGGGCTCTGGAGGCTGGGGTGCTCCACATGGCAGGTGTAGACATCTCCTCGCTGGGGAGTCATTTCCAGCATCACAAGGATCTGGAAGGTCCAGTCCCCATTCCTAATAAGTGGAGTGGACACCACACCAGCTGTCTCCTCCTGGTCATTCCGAAACCACCGAACTTTGATCTGGCCTGGGTAGAAATCTGTCACCGAGCAGACCAGCATGTTGTGGTGGTTCAGAACCTCCGTCCTGGATGGGGAGATGGTCACTGTAGGTTCCACTGAGGGGAGTAACAGACAAGAAAAGACAGTGAGATGTGAGACTCCACGGCAAGTCTCCCCACGGAGAAGAGTCCTGGCTCGGTACCAGGTGGAAAGATTCCCAGGAATTCTTGGATTCCCAGGAATTCTGAGTCTTGGATTAAGATCTGAGCTTGGCCACTTTATTAGTTCAAATAAACACAAGTCAGCTTACTTTTCAAAGTCTGAAGAAATAAGAGTTATCATCCTGTGAAAGTTATTCTTTGATATTAATCGATAAAATGAAGCACTTTTAAATATTAGATTGCTGTATTACACATGACACTATTCATAAAATTTTTAAAAAATAGAAATAGTAAAGCAGGACTTCCTTCCCTCCACACCTGTTGACGTATAAAATGGTTGCTAATCTCTAACTCCCAAGGTAGTTCGCTGTGAAATTAAATTGTGTTATATAGGCGGTGTGTGATAAGGTATTTGTCTAGACATACGTGCTTATTAAATATATACAATTAACTTGCAGAATGTCTACCCCTTAAATGGATGATGATGACCTGAGAAGGAGTTCGGGGGAAGGAGGGTGGGTAGGGTTTAGGCAAAAGGAAACCTGAAACAATTTTTTTATTCAGTAATTTACTAGCATCAATTTATTGACTCGAAAAGTTCAGCTCTTCTATTCTGATATTTGTTGAGATTTTCTAAGAAATTAAAATTCTGCTTTCCAATGCCATTCCAATATTGTTTATATTTTTAGTAAACACTTTCTTTCTTAGACTTTGCATTCACAATCCCTAAGTTATTAAGATTGAAGTCACAAAGTTTACTTTAAAACATAAAGCAATATAATAAAGACTAATTAATACAGTCAGTCTTTAAGGTTTATTTACCCTTCTGTTTTCTCTTGAGCCTAGTGGATGGGTGGCCACCTGCATTTATTCATTAATTCCACGAAAGTTTGCACTCACTCTACCAGGCAGTCATTGTGTCATATACTAGGCAGACAAGGATGAGCAGTTCCTCCCCTCAGAGAAGTCCAGGACTAGTGGCAACCATTTAAGAAAACAGCATTGAGATGAATCATAATTTGAAACCAAAAAGTCAAAATTTGGCGTGGTGACAACTCTTAACATATTTACCACGTGTGCCAGGTGTCCTCCCCCCTCAAAAGGCCCAGCCCACTAAGCACAGCTCACTGCAGGACCAGGGCAGGGACAGGGGCTCACTGGGCTCTGCTTAAGGAAAGATGGGGAGGGAGAAAGCAAAAATTCTTAAGTAAGGAGCCGGGGAGGCGCAGAAGTGGTCGAAACTGCGTAGGAAGCACAGCCCTACTGGAGGAACCACCCACCTCTGCGGGGAACAGTGAAGGGCTACTACGAGGAGGGGCGGGGGGGCGGGGAGGGAGGGGGCTGTGTCCCCACCCCCACTCCCTGTCCCCGCCTCCCCATCCACCTTGTGGGCCTGGGTCCCATGGGAGAGGCCACACCCACCATGCTGGGTCTTGCCGGTACCCACGAGAGAGACGGTGAGGGAGGCCCAGCTAAGATCCAAACGCAGTGCTTACCTAGCCTCTGCAAGGTAGAACTCTTCTCCATCTGGTAGTTGTGTCTGCAAACTGTGTCCACCTCCGCCCGTGCCCGCTCCACGACATCCTTTTGTCTGTTCCAGGACTGGGCGATAGACCGCCCCAGCTCGGTCACTGCCTGGTACTCCCCCACGTTGCTGTCGAAGCGCAGGACTTCCTCCCTGTTATAGATTAATCTATCCAGGAGCCGCACCCGCTTCGTCCCGTTGGTGAAGTAGCACTCACCCTTAAACTGGAACACGAAATCCTCTGCAGAAAATCACCGCGGATCAGTCAGATCTCCACCGCTCAGCCCAACCAACAGCCACCGCCCAGCGGGTCTTGTGGGGCACTGGCAGGCGGCCTGATAAACCTGAAGGCCTTCCACCTTGGATGCCTGTCACCCCTGCCCTGAGCATCCTCCTTTCCAGGCCTGCTTGCCCTCCTTTGAGGGCTTCCAGAACTGCCTTCATACAGGGAGGGGAGGAAAGAAAGCCCCTCTCTAGGGACAAGCCCTGCGATCTCTGAGCTCTGCCCGAGCCTGAGAACTGAGGAAGACAGGGCAGTCCGGCTGATTTTACATCCATCCCTGTGCTCAGATCAGGACATTCTCACATGAAATCCCATTTTCCATAGAACTTCAGGGAACCTCAGAGACAAACAAGTGTCCACCTAAGCACAAGAGTTTAAGAGAATGAGGAGAAAAGTCGAAAATGAAGCTTGACTTCCTCCTGAAAAGCATATTCTCTTGATCCCCGGCAAAGGGCCTTCCTTCTAATGCCTGGGTTTACCCTGAGTTTCTGTCACACGCACACAACTGCACTGTGAGGTTGCTCACTCCTGCAGGGCTAGAAGGGACACACATCTTCCAAGTCCTAGAGAGAGACAGTCATAGAAAGAACATAGTCTTTGAATAAGATAAAAATAGATTCCATTAAACCCTGCCATTTACCAGCTTGAGTAGGTTACTAAACAAAGTATTGATATCATATATATAATTTGTAAAACGGAAGTCATAATGTCTACACATAGGGGTGTTAGGAAAATCCAGAGAGAATTTATATGAAGATACTAATCCTGTGGCTGAAATGGTTTCTCAGTATGTGCTATTTCCTCTTCTTTACAGTCTCCTTTCTCCTAAATTCAGTCCACAATCAATTCAAGTCTCTGAATCCCACACAAGTTACTATCTGACCATAAACCAGTAAAACTTGAAGTAAAGACTTCCTGTCTGTGGTCACCCAGTCAGTTTCTCTCAAAAACCAAGAGTTTGCATCCATCTGGACTTCACTCAGAATCAGGAATATAGAGTCCTTTTTGTCAAATACTAAGACTGGAGAGACTATCGCTGCCCTATATTTCTCCAACAGAGAATCCCATAGTGTGTAGCCTAGATAAGGTCTTGCGGGGACCTGAAATAAAAAATCCTGCTGTGTCTTCTTCAGACAAATTCTTATTTTCAAAAATAACTCCAATGTCGCTTTGTCCCATCAGTGGTAGCAGATGCATGTTTTGTTTCCTCCTCCTCATTATAACATCCCCAGGATGGACTGAGCCCATAGATGTGGGCTTATCTCCTCATTAGAGTAGAAATAAGAATGTAACAGAGTTGTCTACCCCAAAGAGAGGAAACCTGTGATGAAAGACTATATATTCGGAAACCTGTGATGAAAACTATATATTCTGAAATCATAGAACCTTCCACATTCCAGCCCAAAGCTCCTTCAGAACCTGTTGCCTAAGGTGGTGGCTCTGCGGAGCAGGTGCCCTTCACTTACGTGGAGAATCTCTGCCCTCAGCCACTGGGATATTTAGGACCACAAGGATCATCATTTCAGCTGCTGTCCAGAGGCCTTTGGAGAGCCACAAAGCCATCTTCCAGGCATCATTGGGAACAAAGGAAAAGAAATGGTAGTCAACAAAGCTCCTACCTAGGAGCTCTGAGTACTCATTTCAGAGAATAAAAGCCTGTGAAAGCTTCCATGCACAGTAAGATTGGAGAGTCCCTAGGAAGGGAACCAATCTGAACTATTGCCGAAGTACCTCACCTGTCTCTGGGCAGAAATTTTTTATAAAAGTTCTCAGTCCAATACCTAGAACTGTGTCTTCATCAAATTATACTGGATAAATATTTGAGGTGAAGATTTTCTCCTAATTATAGAAATTCTAAAGACTGAATGCCTTAAGGGTTTAAAGAAACAAAAAAAAAAAACAAACTCAAGAATAGATATTTTTGTGATATTTGAGATTTTTAGTAATAAATAAGTGGGATCATATTTCAGGGAAGAAAAATAATTGTCACAGAGATGGCCACTTCTATTATCCTAGAAATTCTGAAGAGCCTTAAGTTGTGGTGGGAAGAGCATCGTTCTTATGAGGAAATGGTTTTTAGCTGCAGTTCTACCACTAATAGGTTTTCTGAGAGTCAGCAAATTACTGACCCTCATTTTGCCTCAGGCTTTCCTTGGTAAAATGTGGATCATGTTTCACACATTTTATATGCAGATCATAATATATACAAACAAGTGTAATATGACTTGTTTAATACTGTAAAATGTTGGAGAAATAGTCCAAGATGGTGGAGGAGTAGGAGACTTTAGTTTTGTCTGGTCCCAGGAATTCAACTAGATAGCGATTAAATCATTCTCTACCCTATGAACTCACCCTGAGATCTAAAAAAAGAATAGCTGCAACTCTACAAATAGAAAAGTAACCACTTTCCGAAAGAATGACAAGAGAGAAAATCTATCTACAAAAAAGAGAACAAGAGACAGTATTGACTGCCAGGGACCTAATCAGTATGGATAAGTAAGATGTTAGAACTAGAGTTCAGATTAATGATTATAAAGATATTAGCCAGGGAGGGACAATATGGTGGGGAAGTAGGAGGGGGCGCCGTTTCACCCTGTACCCTAAAGTGAGCTGATTACCTACCAAAGAGCTCCGATCACCCATGAAATCAGCCTGCGATCAGAATTATACACGTCTGGATCTCTACAGGGGCAGAAGACGCCAGTGGGCGGGTAAAGTGGAGTGGAAACATCGGACTGATATCGGAAGATAAAAGGGGGAGGGAGCCACCAGAGGTGACCAATTGAAAAGTAATACCCCAATCCGAGAGGCCCTGCGACTGGGGACCAGCATTAACTTGGAGTCTGGTTGAAAACACTCAAAAAGAGCAAAGGATCGTGGGGGGAAATTGTGGGAATCAAGGTGGTTAGGGACAGGGGCTTAAGTCCCTGGACCCAGGGCAGCTTCCCTGGTGCTGAGCCAGAGAGAGTGCGGTGCAGAAACCAGGTCTTGGTCCCTGAGCCTCCAGCGCGCCTGAGCCACCAGTGCCCCGAGAACACGTGGGATCCGGCTCCTGTGAGGGGCTGGGAGCCTCGCCAGATGGCAGAATGCCACACCGTGCCATCAGAGCCTGAGATGGGCGTGCCCCACACCCTCCCCTGGGAGAGGTGTGTGCAGGTACCAGCCCGGTGCTCTCAGACCCAGAAAGACCAGACGCTCCCAGCCTGGGCCAGCGGAAAAATCTCACTGTGAGATCGCTGCTTGGAACCTCTCTGGCAGGCTGGAGCTGCCCAGACAGCCACTGCTGCCATGGTTTTGGGTACAAGCAGGAGATCCTGTGTCCCCAGGGACTGCGACTTGGAACCTGCTCTGCCAGCGGCTCTGCAGCACCACAGGGAAGCAGACTGAGGCTTCTCTCTGAGGGAGAGGTCGGGGTGCAGTTTGCTCTCCTCTAAACCTCCAAAAACCATCAAAAGCTGTCAAGGCGAGAGAAAAAAAAATACGAACAAACATACAAACCTCCAGAGAACAAAAGCCTGAAAAACCGGTTTCCTCAAAGCTCACCCCCTTGAGGGGGACAGGAGGACCTAACTCAGGGAACATCATTGACTGAAAACCCACGTGACAGGCCCCTCCCCCAGAAAACCAACCAGGAAAGAAAAAAAAAAAAAAAAAAAAAAAAGACGACAAGAGAACAACAACCACTACTTCATAGATACAACTTTGATTTTTAACTCGTTCCCACTATTCTGGTTCATTTTTTTTTTTGTATAGATAATTTTTTAACCTATTTACCATCACAGTGAGATGTCCAGTATATCAAATTCCATGATAACCTTCTAACCTCAACTTTTTGATACATACACCCATGTTTTTCTTTTGCTTTTCTATTTTTTTATTTTTTTAATTTTAGTTTAGTTTAGTCTAGTTTATTCTTTTTTTATTTTTATTTTCTAATATTCATATAGAATTAAACTTCAAGATAACCCCCTTCCCCAGTCAATGCTACCCCTATAGGTAAACCAATTTTTAATTCCCCTTTATCTTGAGTCCTTTAACAAAGATATCAAGATACATCCAGGAAGAATCAAAATAAACTTCCCCGCCCACACTGAGAATTTATAACCACTCTCCCATCTTTTTCTTCCGCCAGTGTTTCTGTGTATTTGTGTTTGTCCTGATATTATATAAATCTTATACTGGGGGTTCTTTTTGACAAAGTTCTTCCTTTTTTTTCTTTTTTTGCTTTTATATATATATATTTTTTTCCTCTTGTCATATACTTTTATCAGTCTTTTTGTTTGTCTGTTTTTGTTTGTATACTTCATAAATCTTACCTTGGGGCCCATTTGCGCTGAGCCTTCTCTTTTATCTTCCCTTTTTTTCCTCTCTCTCTCTTTTTTTTTCTTTCTCTTTTCTTTTTTCTCTCATTTGGGTGGTGAATCCTGATTGCTCAGAGCATTCCAGGGTGCACCTTGACTACATCACAGTCGATACATCCAGCTACATCCGTTCAGTCATCTCTCACCAAAATGACTAGGAGGAGGAATGCCCAACAGAAGAAAAATACAGAGGATGGGCTTTCTGCAACAGAGCTAATGGCTATCGACATAGACAATATGTCGGAAAGGGAATTCAGGCTAACAATTATCCAGGCAATAGCTAGGTTGGAGAAAGCCATGGATGACCAAATGGAATTGATTAGGGCAGAACTGAAAGCCACCAGGGATGATGTTCAAAATGCTCTCAATGAGTTCCAATCTAAATTCTCTAAAAGCTAGGGTAACTGAGTCAGAAGATAGAATTAGTGATCTGGAGGACAAACAGATAGAGAGAAAGGATCAGGAGGAAGCCTGGAAGAAACAGCTTAGAAGCCACAAAAACAGAATCAGGAAAATAAATGATGCCATGAAACATTCCAACCTCGGAGTTATTGGAATCCTTGAAGGGGAGCAGAAAGAAAGAAGTCTAGAAGATATAGTGAAACAAGTTGTCCATGAAAATTTTCCCAATCTCATGAATGAAACCAGCATTCATGTAGTAGAGGCAAAACGGTTTCCCCCCAAGATTATAGATTCTCGAAAGTCCTCGAGACACCTAATAGTAAGAATGAAGAATTATAATTGTAGGCAGACAAAGAAGCTCCTTATGTACAGAGGAAAGCACATCAGAATAACGTCAGACCTGTCCAGAGACCTGGCAAGCCAGAAAGGGCTGGCAAGGGGCGCCTGGGTGGCTCAGCGGGTTAAAGCCTCTGCCTTCAGCTCAGGTCATGATCCCAGGGTCCTGGGATCAAGCCCCGCATCGGGCTCTCTGCTTGGCTGGGAGCCTGCTTCCTCCTCTCTCTCTCTCTGCCTGCCTCTCTGCCTACTTGTAATCTCTATCTGTCAAATAAATAAATCTTTAAAAAAAAAAAGAAAAGAAAGGGCTGGCAAGATGTATTCAGGGAACTGAATGAGAAGAACATGCAGCCAAGAATACTTTATCCAGCAAGACTGACATTCAAAATGGATGGAGAGATAAAGAGTTTCCAACACTGGCAAGGCTTAAAGGACTATGCAGCCACCAAACCGACACTGCAGGAAATATTAAGGGCGGTTCTATAAAAGAGAAAAAATCCTAAGAATATCATTGAACAGAAATATAGAGACAATCTACAGACAGAAAGACTTCAAAGGTAACACGATGTCAATAAAAATCTATCTATCAATAATCACTCTCAATGTGAATGGCCTAAATGTGCCCATAAAATGACACAGGGTTGCAGATTGGATAAAACGACAGGACCCATCCATATATTGTCTACAAGAGACCCATTTTGAACCTAAGGATACACCCAGACTGAAAGTGAAGGGATGGAGAAGCATCTTTCATGCCAATGTGCCTCAAAAGAAGTCCAGGGTAGCGATTCTCATATCAGATAAATTAGATTTTAAACTAAAGACTGTAGTCAGAGATACAGAAGGACACTAAATTAAAGAAATACAATAACTAAAAAAAAAAAGATATTAGCTGGCTTTGAAAAATGCATAGAAGACAGTATAGAACCCCTTTCTAAGAAAGGGAAATAAAAGAACTAAAACCAATTAAGTCAAAATCAAAAAGTGTTTTATTGAGATGCAAAAAAAAAATGGAGACTCTAACTGTGGGTATAAATGAGGCAGAAAAGAGAATTAGTGTTACAGAAGACAAAATAATGAAGAATAAAGAAGCTGAGAAAAAGATAAACAACTATTGGATCACCAGGGGAGAACTTGAGAGATAAGTGATACTATGAAGTGAAACATTACTAGAATAATTGGGATTCCAGAGGAAGAGGAAGGGGGGAGGGGAGTGCGGAAACTATATTGGAGCAAATTATAGTGGAAAACTTCCCTAACTGGGGGGAAGAAACAGACATTCACATCCAAGAGGCACAGACTATGCCCCTCAAAATCAATAAAAATTGGTCAACACCTCCGCATATAATAGTGAAACTTGCAAATCCAGGAGATAAAGAGAAAAATCCTAAAAGCAGGTTTGGGCAAGAGCTTTGCAACCTACAAGGGTGGAAATATTAGACTGGCACCAGACTTAACCACAGAGACCTGGCAGTCCAGAAAGGACTTGAAGGATATATTCAGGGTGCCAAATGAGAAAAATATGTAGCCAAAAATACTTTATCCAGCAAGGCTGTCATTCAGAATGGAAGGAGAGATAAAGAGCTTCCAGGACAAACAGGAGCTAAAAGAATTCATGAACACTACACCAGCCCTGCAAGAAAAGTTAAAAGGGATCCTTTAAGCAAAGAGAGAGACCAGAAGTGACATAGACCCAAAAGGAACTGAGACAATCTACAGAAACAGTGACCTTATAGTTAATACAATGGCATTAAATTCATGTTTTTCAAAAGTTACTCTGAATGTAAATGGGCTAAATGCCAAAATCAAAAGACGTGGTGGGGCACCTGGGTGGCTCAGTGTGTTAAGCCTCTGCCTTTGGCTCAGGTTATGATCTCAGGGTCCTGGGATCAAGCCCCACATCGGGCTCTCTGCTCGGCAGGGCGCCTGCTTCCCCCTCTCTCTCTCTGCCTGCCTTTCTGCCTGCTGGTGATCTCTCTGTCAAATAAATAATAAATAAAATCTTAAAAAAAAAAAAGGAAATCCCTCCTTCTGCCTGACAGCTGGTACCTTCAAAAAAAAAAAAAAAAGACATGGTAAATCAGATTGGATAAAAAGGCAATACCCATTGATATACTGTTAACAAAAGACTCATTTTAGACCTAAAGACATCTCCATATTTAAAGTGAGGGGGTGGAAAATTATTTGTCATGCTAATGGATATCAAAAGAAGGCTGGGTAGCAATCCTTATATCAGACAAATTAGATTTTACCAAAGACTGTAATAAGAGATGAGGAAGGACACTGTATAAGAATTAAAAGTTCTATCCAACCAGAAGATCTAAGAATTATATTTATACCCCACATGAGAGCAGCCAATTAATAACAAAATTAAAGAAACACATTGATAATAATCCAGTAATGGTATGGGACTTTAACACCTAACTCACTGCAATGGACAGATCATCAAAGCTGAATATCAACAAGGAAATAAGGACATTGAATGACACACTTGGACTTCACGGCTATATTCAGAACATTACACCTGAAAGCAACAGAATACACATTCTTCTCAAATGCACATTGAACATTCTCCAGAATAGATCACATACTGGGTCAAATATCAGTTCTTAATTGGTACCAAAGATTGAGATTATTCTTTGCATAATTTCAGACCAAAATCTTTGAAACTTAAACTTAATCACAAGAGTAATTTTAGAAAGAACTCAAGTACACGGAGGCTAAAGGGGATCCTATTAAAGAATAAATGGGTAGACCAGAAAATTAAAGAAGAATTTTTAAAAATTCATGGAAACAAATTAAAATGAAACCACAACTGTTCAAAATCTTTGGGATGCATCCAAGGTGGTCCTAAGAGGGAAGTATACAGCAATACAAGACTTTCTCAAGAAACAAGAGAAGTCTCAAATAGACAACAAATAAAGCCTAAACACAGCAGGAAAAGAAAAATGATAACAATTAGAGCAGAAATCAATGAAATGGAAACCAAAAAAAAGCAGCAGAGCAGATCAAGGAAAGTAGGAGCTGGTTCTTTGAAAGAATTAATAAGATTGATAAACCCCTAGCCAGACTTATCAAAAAGAAAAGAGAAAGGACCCAAATAAAATCATGAATGAAAAAGGAGACATCACAACCAACACCAAAGAATATAAACAATTTTAACATATTATAAGCATCTATATGTCAACAAATTATCCAATTTGGAAGAAATGGTTGCATTCCTATAGAGGTATAAACTACCAAAACTAAAACAGTAAGAAATACAAAACCTGAACAGACCAATAACCAGCAAGGAAATTGAAGCAGTAATCAAAAATCTCCCAACAAGAGTCAAGGGCTGGATGTCTTCCCAGAGAAATTCTAGCAAACATTTAAAGAATAATTAATACCTATTTTTCTGAAGCTGTTTCAAAAAAATAAAAATGGAAGGAAAACTTCCAAACTCATTCTATGAGGCCAGCATCACCTTGATCCCTAAACTAGCACAGAGACCCCACCTAAAAGGAGAATCACAGACCAATATCCCTGATGAACATGGATGCAAAAATTCTTACCAAGATACTGGCCAATAAGATCTAACAGTACATTACAAGTATTATTCACCACAACCAAGTGGGATTTATTCCTGAGCTACAAAATTTGTTCAACCTTCATAAATCAACCGTTATACACTACATTAATGAAAGAAAGGACAAGAGCCACATGATCCTCTCAATAAATACAGAAAACCATTTGACAAAGTACAGCATCTTTTCTTAATTAAAGTTCTTCACAATGTAGAAATAGAGGGAACATACTTTAATATCATAAAAGCCATCTATGAAAAGCCCACAGTGAATATCATTCTCAATGGGGAAAAAATGAGAGCTTTTCCTCTAAGGTCAGATACACGACAGGAATGTCCACTCTAACCACTGTTGTTCAACATAGTACTGACTGTCTTAGCCTCAGCAATCAGATAACAAAATGAAATAAAGCCATTCAAATCAGAAAGAAGTCAAACTCTCACTCTTCACAGATATTATGATACTTTATGTGGAAAACCCAAAAGACTCCACTCCAAAACTGCTAGACTCATACACGAATTCAGTAAAGTGGCAGGATATAAAATCAATGCCCAGAAATCAGTTGCATTTCTATACACAATGAGACAGAAGAAAGAGAAATTAAGGAGTAGATCCTATTTACAACTGAACCTAAAACTCTAAGACTAGGAATAAACCTAACCAAAAATGCAAAGGATCTGTACACAGAAAACTGTAGAACACTCATGAAAGAAATTGAGGAAGACAAAAAGAGATGGAAAAACATTCCATGTTCATGGATTGGAAATACAAATATTGTTAAAATGTCTATGCTACCTAGAACAATCTATACATTCAATGCATTCCCTATCAAAATCGCATCAACTTTTTTCAAAAACCTGGAACAAATAATCCTAAAGTTTGTATGGAACCAGAAAAGACCCAGAATAGCCAGAGGAATGTTGAAAAAGAAAAGCAAAGCTGGTGGCATCACAATTCCAGGCCTCAAGCTCTATTACAAAGCTTTAATCATCAAGACAGTATGGTATTGGCACAGAAACAGACATATAGATCAATGAAACAGAATAGAGAACCCAGAAATGGACCCTCAACCCTACGGTCAACTAATCTTCAACAAAGCAGGAAGGAATAACCAATGGAAAAACGACAGTCTCTTTAACAAATGGTGTGGGGAAAGTTGGACAGCCACATGTAGAAGAATAAAACTGGACCATTTCCTTACACTATACACAAAAATGGACTTTAAATGGATGAAAGACCTTGATGTCATCCTGGAATCCATCAAAATCTTAGAGACGTACAAAGGTAGCAACTGCTTCAACTTTGGCTGCAGCAACTTCTTGCTAGACACGTACCCAGAAGCAAGGGAAACAAAGGCAAAAATGAAAAGTTGGGACTTCAAGATAAAAAGCTTTTGCACAGCAAAGGAAACAGTGACAAAACCAAAGACAACCTACAGAATGGGAAAAGATTTACACTTATCAAACTCAACTCCCAAAGAACAAATAATCCAATCAAAAAATGGGCGGAAGACATGAACAGACATTTCTCCAAAGAAGACCTACAAATGGCCAAAAGACACATGAAAAACTGCTCAACATCAGTCAGAATAAGGGAAATACAAAGTAAAACCACAATGAGATAGATACCACCTCACACCAGTCAGAAGAGTTAAAATCAACTAGTCAGGAAATGACAGATGTTTGTGAGGATGTGGAGAAAGGGGAACCCTTCTACACTGTTGTTGGGAATGAAAGCTGGTGCAGGCACTCTGGAAAGCAGTATAGAGGTTCCTCAGAAAGTTAAAAATAGAGCTATCCCTATAACCCAGCAATTACACTACTAGACATTCACCCCAAAGACACAAATGTAGTGATCCAAAGGGGCACCTGCACCCCAATGTTTATAGCAGCAATGTCCACAATAACCAAACTATGGAAAGAGCCCAGATGTTCATCGACAGATGAATAGATAGAGAAGATATAATATACATATACAATGGAATACTACTCAGCCATCAAAAAATGAAAAATTGCCATTTGTGATGACATGGGTAGAACTAGAGAGTATTATGCTAAGCAAAATAAGTCAAACAGAGAAAGACAATTATCATATGATCTCACTCATATGTGGAATTTAAGAAATAAAACAGGATCATAGGGGAAGAGAGGGAAAAATAAAATAAGATGAAATCAGTGAGGGAGACAAACCATAAGAGACTTTTAATCATAACAAAAAAACTGAGAGTTGCTGCAAGGGAGGGGTGAAGAGTGATGGGGTGACTGGGTAATGGACATTAAGGAGAGCTTGTGATGTAATGAGCACTGGGTATTTTACAAGACTGATGAATCACTGACCTCTCCCTCTGAAGCTAACATTACATTATATATTAATTAACTGAATTTAAGTTAAAGAAAAAAAGAGAAAAAAAATTTAAAAATTTTTTTAATTTTAAAAAATTTTAAAGAATATATATATGTTTATATATATATTCATCAGCTGCCATATACAAGTGTTGGGAATACCAGGTTAATATGTGGAGCAAAAAAACAAGCAGGAAAAAAAAAGTGACAGCCAGCCCTGTGGGCATGTGATTCTTCATTATGCAAGAATCTATTACATTTGTGCACTTGAATAAAAATATTTGAAAAGTTAAGCTCACTTTTCTCTTATAAGCTCTTCAGCTGCTTAAATCTTCCCTGAACTATAAAACAGGTTCACTGATATCAGAAAAGGTGCAATCCTCAAACGTTCACAGCATTCAGACACAATCACCTTTAGTTACAAGGGTAGAGAGTAAAAGATGTGGAGAAGTATTTCTGGGGCCTGAATAGTGCTGATGAGGGAGCAGATGTTAAAGTTACAGATTGTACAGATGTGGCGCTTACTGTTCAAAGTCCTAAGTTATCAAACTGTGAATGGGAGCAGTATCAGTGTGTTGTTTCTTTTTTAACAATTCTATTATTTATCAGGGTCCTCTTGCCCATGCATGACTAGGGTCAGTTTTAAATGGTTAAAGAGAAATTACAACAGTGTGTGGCAAACATAAATGAACAAAACATTAAGTATCTCCTACCCTTCTCTCCCTCCTTCTATCTCTTCCCTATATTTTGTGTTCCTTTATAACATAGGTCAGGATCTGAAAGCAGAATATAAGGAGTTTATCAGGTAAAAAGAAATAGAGCAGAGACACAAGAGGTTTCCATTAGCGGCACATGAAAGCCGTGAGTCAGCTCAGTATTCTGTACTAAGTGCATGGTTCCAGAGCACCTGAGACTTAGTCCCCAGGCTTTCACTAGCAGTGGTGTACTTAGGATCAGGGTAACTCTAGGATAAGGCGAGTTTCCATGGTGGGATGGAAGAAGAAAGGAGGGACATCAAACTCAGAGCTGGAATAGGGTTGGGGGGCAAGGAGGCATGGTCAAAAGGGGACCTGGAAGGTACATTAGTCCCCACAATGCCCACCCCAGTGTCTCTCAGAATAAATGGAGAAGTCTGGCCCATCCCTTTCCTCTTATCCTAAGGGGAAATTCTCTCCACTCTATTGTGGGGCTGTGTGGTAGAGGCTGTCACACCTGGGCATTGCCCAGTCTCACAGGCCTCTTCACAGAGACTTTATAATAAGCAACAAAAGTATCAGCTTAGAACACTCTTTCTGATTGGCTAAAACCTCATCTGCAAGGCTGTGGCTTCTGCCAGCTCTCTCCCCCTGAGCCAGTCAGCTTTCTCCACATTTCCTAGAGCTCTCTGTGCACCTCATACTCTGCTGCATCACTCAGGGAATCCACTGCTGGCCTGGTCTGAGAGGAAGACAACTCACACACCTGATTCCAGGTGCTTATCTCAGTCACCCTGCTGGGTCTCTGTGGAGGCAGAGCACTTAGGATGAAGGCAGTGCATACCCATGTGAGTAGATAATTCCATCAACAAAGAGTCATGAAATGGGTAAGGCTTACAGTAAGGAGACTCTCCACAGGGGACACCCTTTGCTCCCCCAGACTGAAAGATAAGTTTTGGTCTCTTTCTTTGTGGAAAGAGTCAGCATTCCTTGGAATCTGTGCTTGAGCAATGGAGTTAATTGTGAATATAATATTAGCAATCACCTTGAGACCAGAAGGGCCATCCAAGACTGCTTGCATGTTCTATAAATAAATAAATAAATAAATAAATAAATAAGATCTTTTTTTAAATCTTTTAATGTAAATTGGAATACTTTAAATTATTAAAAAATATACTTTGAATTCAGTAAATTTTATGAACTGATCTTTTAGACAAATTAGCAAAAAGCCTTTGAAATGTTAAAATTCATAAAATAAAATACATCTCTAAAAGGATTTGAAACCAAGAGAAATATAAGCTGAAACATTTGTATCTGAAATGCTAATATTTTGTTCTGTTCACTAGACAACTAGTGAATAAATTCAGTGAAACTACTCATGAAACAAAATTTTGTTAAATTACTAAATGTGCTAAATCTAATCAGTATGTCATTCAGCCAGCTGATGCTTGGGCTCCTTGCTGAGAACTGGCCATTCATTCAGTAAACTGATCTTTTGGTGAAAAGCCCCTTCACCTGCCAGGCACATCCTTGAGAGTGAACAAGAAACTTCTTCTCCAAATTTAGACCCCCCCAGCAATAAACCCAATGTTTAAAGAAGAATTAACATCAATTTTACATAATCTCTTCCATAAAAGAGAAGAGGAAGAATGGAATCTGGGTGGCTCAGTCAGTTAAGCATCAGATTCTTGGTGTTGGCTCAGGTCATGATCTCAGGGTTCTGGGACGGAGTCAGCCTCCATGTTCAGTGGGGAGTCTGCTTCCCCACCCCTCTCCTTCTTCAATGGGTCCTCCTGCTCTAGCACTCTCTCTCAAATAAATAAATAAATCTTGAAAAAAAATAGAAGAGGAAGAATTACTTCCCAATTTATGTTATGAAGCTTGTATTACCAAAACAAAGAAAGGATAACAGAGAAAACTGCAGAGCAATATCTTTTAGGAACATAAATATAAAAATCTCTAAGAAAATATTAGCAGAAGGAGGAGTCAAGATGGCGGAGAAGTAGCAGCCTGAGACTACATCAGGTAACAGGAGATCAGCTCGATAGCTTATCTAAACATTGCAAACACCTACAAATCCAACGGGAGAGTGAAGAGAAGAAGAACAGCAACTCTAGAAACAGAAAATCAACCACTTTCTGAAAGGTAGGACTGGCGGAGAAGTGAATCTAAAACGACGGGAAGATAGACCGCGGGGGGAGGGGCCGGCTCCCGGCAAGCGGCCGAGGAACGGAGCACAAAATCAGGACTTTTAAAAGTCTGTTCCACTGAGGGACATTGCTCCAGGGGCTAAACCGGGGTGAAGCCCATGCGGGGCCAGCATGGCCCCAGGCCCCG
Source organism: Meles meles (assembly GCF_922984935.1). Lineage (NCBI taxonomy): Eukaryota > Metazoa > Chordata > Mammalia > Carnivora > Mustelidae > Meles > Meles meles. The sequence goes on along the minus strand of NC_060070.1, from coordinate 122,163,628 downwards.
CAAGGTCACAGAAGGATCGGGGGTGTCAGAGTGTCGGAGGGCTCGCAGGTATTAGAACGGAGAAACCGGCTGCAAAGACAGAGCCGAGGACTGAACTCTCAGCTCGGGGTTACCTTGAACTGGTCGCGGGCTGGGTGAGCTTGGAGCGCGGCTAGAGGCTGGGGATACGGGAGTGATTGGGTGCTGTCCTCTGGGGGCGCACTGAGGAGTGGGGCCCCAGGCTCTTGGCTCCTCCGGGCCGGAGACTGGGAGGCCGCCATTTTCATTCCCGTCCTCCGGAACTCTACGGAAAGCGTTCAGGGAACAGAAGCTCCCAAAAGCGAACCCGAGCCGATTACTTAGTCCGGCCGCCAGTAAGGGCGGTGCAATCCCGCCTCGGGCAAAGACACTTGAGAGTCACTACAACAGGCCCCTCCCCCAGAAGATCAACAAAATATCCAGTCAGGACGAAGTTCATCTATCAAGGAGAAAGCAGATTCAATTCCTAAGACAGCAGAGCAATTCCAGAGGAGGAGAAAGCAAAGCACGGAACTCATGGCTTTCTCCCCATGATTCTTTAGTCTTGCGGCTACTTCAATTTTTTTTTCTTTTTTCAATTTTTCTTGCTTTTTTCAATTTTTTTTCTTTTTTCTTTTTTCTTCTTCTGCTAAATTTTTTTAAAAAACTTTTACCCTTTCCTTTTTTAACGTTTTTTGACTAGTTCATCTAAATATATATATTTTTTCTTTCTTTTTTATATTTTTTTATTTGTTTTATTTTTTAAATTTTTTTCTTTTCTTTTTTTTTTTTTTTTTTCAGAACCTGTTTTTTATCCCCTTTCTCCCCCCCACAATTTGGGGTCTCTTCTGATTTGGTTACAGCGCATTTTTCCGGGGTCTTTGCAACCCTATTAGTAGTTTATTTGCTCCTTCATATCCTCTTATCTGGACAAAATGACAAGGCGGAAAAAATCACCACAAACAAAAGAACAAGAGACAGTACCAAAGGCTAGGGACCTAATCAACACAGACATTGGTACTATGTCAGATCAAGAGTTCAGAATGACGATTCTGAACATTCTAGCCCGGCTCGAAAAAGGCATGGAAGATATTAGAGAAACCCTCTCTGGAGATATTAAAGCCCTTTCTGGAGAAATTAAAGAACTAAAATCTAACCAAGTTGAAATCAAAAAAGCTATTAATGAGGTGCAATCAAAAATGGAGGCTCTCACTGCTAGGATAAATGAGGCAGAAGAAAGAATTAGTGATATAGAAGACCAAATGACAGAGAATAAGGAAGCCGAGCAAAAGAGGGACAAACAGCTACTGGACCATGAGGGGAGAATTCGAGAGATAAGTGACACCATAAGACGAAACAACATTAGAATAATTGGGATTCCAGAAGAAGAAGAAACAGAGAGGGGAGCAGGAGGTCTATTGGAGAGAATCATTGGAGAGAATTTCCCTAATATGGCAAAGGGAACAAGCATCAAAATCCAGGAGATGCAGAGAACCCCCTCAAAGTCAACAAGAATAGGTCCACACCCCGTCACCTAATAGTAAAATTTACAAGTCTTAGTGACAAAGAGAAAATCCTGAAAGCAGCCCGAGAAAAGAAATCTGTAACATACAATGGTAAAAATATTAGATTGGCAGCAGACTTATCCACAGAGACCTGGCAGGCCAGAAAGAGCTGGCATGATATATTCAGAGCACTAAATGAGAAAAACATGCAGCCAAGAATACTCTATCCAGCTAGGCTATCATTGAAAATAGAAGGAGAGATCAAAAGCTTCCAGGACAAACAAAAACTGAAAGAATTTGCAAACACCAAACCAGCTCTACAGGAAATATTGAAAGGGGTCCTCTAAACAAAGAGAGAGCCTAAAAGTAGTAGATCAGAAAGGTACAGAGACAATATACAGTAACAGTCACCTTACAGGCTACTAATGGCACTAAATTCATATCTCTCAATAGTTACCCTGAATGTTAATGGGCTAAATGCCCCAATCAAAAGACACAGGGTATCAGAATGGATAAAAAAACAAAACCCATCAGTATGTTGCCTACAAGAAACTCATTTTAGACGCGAAGACACCTCCAGATTGAAAGTGAGGGGGTGGAAAACAATTTACCATGCTAATGGGCATCAGAAGAAAGCTGGGGTGGCAATCCTTATATCAGATCAATTAGATTTTAAGCCAAAGACTATAATAAGAGATGAGGAAGGACACTATATCCTACTCAAAGGGTCTGTCCAACAAGAAGATCTAACAATTTTAAATATCTATGCCCCTAACATGGGAGCAGCCAACTATATCAACCAATTAATAGCAAAATCAAAGAAACACATCAATAATAATACAATAATAGTAGGGGACTTTAACACTCCCCTCACTGAAATGGACAGATCATCCAAGCAAAAGATCAACAAGGAAATAAAGGCCTTAAATGACACACTGGACCAGATGGACATCACAGATATATTCAGAGCATTTCATCCCAAAGCAACAGAATACACATTCTTCTCTAGTGCACATGGAACCTTCTCCAGAATAGATCACATCCTGGGTCACAAATCAGGTCTCAACCGGTATCAAAAGATTAGGATTATTCCCTGCATATTTTCAGACCACAATGCTCTGAAGCTAGAACTCAATCACAAGACGAAAGCTGGAAAGAACCCAAATACATGGAGACTAAACAGCATCCTTCTAAAGAATGAATGGGCTAACCAGGAAATTAAAGAAGAATTGAAAAAATTCATGGAAACAAATGATAATGAAAACACAACAGTTCAAAATCTGTGGGACACAGCAAAGGCAGTCCTGAGAGGAAAATATATAGCGGTACAAGCCTTTCTCAAGAAACAAGAAAGGTCTCAAGTACACAACCTAACCCTAAGCGTAAAGGAGCTGGAGAAAGAACAAGAAAGAAACCCTAAACCCAGCAGGAGAAGAGAAATCATAAAGATCAGAGCAGAAATCAATGAAATAGAAACCAAAAAAACAATAGAAAAAATCAATGAAACTAGGAGCTGGTTCTTTGAAAGAATCGATAGGATTGATAAACCCCTGGCCAGACTCATCAAAAAGAAAAGAGAAAGGACCCAAATAAATAAAATCATGAATGAAAGAGGAGAGATCACAACTAACACCAAAGAAATACAGACAATTATAAGAACATACTATGAGCAACTCTACGCCAACAAATTGGACAATCTGGAAGAAATGGATGCATTCCTAGAGACATATAAACTACCACAACTGAACCAGGAAGAAATAGAAAACCTGAACAGGCCCATAACCAGTAAGGAGATTGAAACAGTCATCAAAAATCTCCAAACAAACAAAAGCCCAGGGCCAGACGGCTTCCCAGGGGAATTCTACCAAACATTTAAAGAAGAACTCATTCCTATTCTCCTGAAACTGTTCCAAAAAATAGAAATGGAAGGAAAACTTCCAAACTCATTCTATGAGGCCAGCATCACCTTGATCCCAAAACCAGACAAGGATCCCACCAAAAAAGAGAACTACAGACCAATATCCTTGATGAACACAGACGCAAAAATTCTCGCCAAAATACTAGCCAATAGGATTCAACAGTACATTACAAGGATTATTCACCACGATCAAGTGGGATTTATTCCAGGGCTGCAGGGTTGGTTCAACATCCGCAAATCAATCAATGTGATAGAACACATTAATAAAAGAAAGAACAAGAACCATATGATCCTCTCAATAGATGCTGAAAAAGCATTTGACAAAGTACAGCATCCCTTCCTGATCAAAACTCTTCAAAGTGTAGGGATAGAGGGCACATACCTCAATATTATCAAAGCCATCTATGAAAAACCCACCGCAAATATCATTCTCAATGGAGAAAAACTGAAAGCTTTTCCATTAAGGTCAGGAACATGGCAGGGATGTCCATTATCACCACTGCTATTCAACATAGTATTAGAAGTCCTAGCCTCAGCAATCAGACAACAAAAAGAAATTAAAGGCATCCAAATTGGTAAAGAAGAAGTCAAACTATCACTCTTTGCAGATGATATGATACTATATGTGGAAAACCCAAAAGACTCCACTCCAAAACTTCTAGAACTTGTACAGGAATTCAGTAAAGTGTCAGGATATAAAATCAATGCACAGAAATCAGTTGCATTTCTGTACACCAACAACAAGACTGAAGAAAGAGAAATTAAGGAGTCAATCCCATTTACAATTGTACCCAAAACTATAAGATACCTAGGAATAAACCTAACCAAAGAGACTAAGAATCTATACACAGAAAATTATAAAGTACTCATGAAAGAAATTGAGGAAGACACAAAAAAATGGAAAAATGTTCCATGCTCCTGGATTGGAAGAATAAATATTGTGAAAATGTCTATGCTACCTAAAGCAATCTACACATTTAATGCAATCCCTATCAAAATACCATCCATTTTTTTCAAAGAAATGGAACAAATAATCCTAAAATTTATATGGAACCAGAAAAGACCTCGAATAGCCAAAGGAATATTGAAGAACAAAGCCAAAGTTGGTGGCATCACAATTCCGGACTTCAAGCTCTATTACAAAGCTGTCATCATCAAGACAGCATGGTACTGGCACAAAAACAGACACATAGATCAGTGGAACAGAATAGAGAGCCCAGAAATCGACCCTCAACTCTATGGCCAACTAATCTTCGACAAAGCAGGAAAGAATGTCCAATGGAAAAAAGACAGCCTCTTCAATAAATGGTGCTGGGAAAATTGGACAGCCACAGGCAGAAAAATGAAATTGGTCCACTTCCTTACACCACACATGAAAATAGACTCCAAATGGATGAAGGACATCAATGTGAGAAAGGAATCCATCAAAATCCTTGAGGAGAATGCAGGCAGCAACCTCTTCGACCTCAGCCGCAGCAACATCTTCCTAGGAACAACGGCAAAGGCAAGGGAAGCAAGGGCAAAAATGAACTATTGGGATTTCATCAAGATCAAAAGCTTTTGCACAGCAAAGGAAACAGTTAACAAAACCAAAAGACAGCTGACAGAATGGGAGAAGATATTTGCAAACGACATATCAGATAAAGGGCTAGTATCCAAAATCTATAAGGAACTTAGCAAACTCAACACCCAAAGAACAAACAATCCAATCAAGAAATGGGCAGAGGACATGAACAGACATTTCTGCAAAGAAGACATCCAGATGGCCAACAGACACATGAAAAAGTGCTCCACGTCACTCGGCATCAGGGAAATACAAATCAAAACCACAATGAGATATCACCTCACACCAGTCAGAATGGCTAAAATTAACAAGTCAGGAAATGACAGATGCTGGAGAGGATGTGGAGAAAGGGGAACCCTCCTCCACTGTTGGTGGGAATGCAAGCTGGTGCAACCACTCTGGAAAACAGCATGGAGGTTCCTCAAAATGTTGAAAATAGAACTACCCTATGACCCAGCAATTGCACTACTGGGTATTTACCCTAAAGATACAAACATAGTGATCCGAAGGGGCACGTGTACCCGAATGTTTATAGCAGCAATGTCTACAATAGCCAGACTATGGAAAGAACCTAGATGTCCATCAACAGATGAATGGATAAAGAAGATGTGGTATATATACACAATGGAATACTATGCAGCCATCAAAAGAAATGAAATCTTGCCATTTGCAACGACGTGGATGGAACTAGAGCGTATCATGCTTAGTGAAATAAGTCAATCGGAGAAAGACAACTATCATATGATCTCCCTGATATGAGGACATGGAGAAGCAACATGGGGGGGTAGGGGGATAGGAGAAGAATAAATGAAACAAGATGGGATTGGGAGGGAGACAAACCATAAATGACTCTTAATCTCACAAAACAAACTGGGGGTTGCTGGGGGGAGGTGGGATTGGGAGAGGGGGAGGGGGCTATGGACATTGGGGAGGGGAGGCGAACCATAAGAGACTATGGACTCTGAAAAACAACCTGAGGGTTTTGAAGGGTCAGGGGTGGGAGGTTGGGGGAACAGGTGGTGGGTAATGGGGAGGGCACGTTTTGCATGGAGCACTGGGTGTTATGCAAAAAAGAATGAATACTGTTACGCTGAAAAAATAAATAAAATGGAAAAAAAAAGAAAATATTAGCAAATAGAATTTAACAATCTATAAAAAGACTAACTCCTTGACTAAGTGAAATTTATTTCAGGATATTCAACATTCACCTGTCAATCATTGTGATCCTCCATATTGCATGCTAAAGAACAAAAAATTACATGATTATATCGACTGATACAGCATTTCACAAAATTCAACACACGTTCATGAGAAATACTTTCAGAAAACTCTGTAACATGATAAAGAGCTACAAAAATTCCTAACATTATACTTAATGGTGAAAAATTGAATACTTTCCCCCTAAGGTATGGAAGCAAGCAAGGGTATCTTCTGTCACTATTGTTATTCAATATACTACTGGCAATTCTAGATAGATCAATAAGGCAAGAAAAGGAAATAATAGGCATAAAGATCAAAAAGGAAGAAATAAAACTATCTCTATTTACAGATGACATGATCATCTATAAGGAAATTGCCAAGAAAGTTAAAAAAAAAAAAAAACCTCTGAGAATAAGTGAATTTAGGAGGAGTGCAGGTTACAAGGTCAACTTACAAAACCTATTTATTTTTATATACTTAAAAAACACAGAAAATCAGAATTAAAACATAATATCTTTTATAGTTACTTGAAAAAATGAAATGGGTATAAATCTAATAAAACTTATATGTTTTAACTTCCACTAATTATATTTTCATTTCATTTGAATTATTGGTTCCCAGGGGCTAGGAAGAGTAAGAGAAAGATGAGTGTGACAATAGAGGAGTAGCAAAAGGGAGATCTTTGCAGTGATGGAATAGTTCTGCATCTTGATTGCAGTAGTGGTTGGGCAAATCTACACATGTCATAAAATGACCTAGAAATATACACATGCACTGGACCAATGTCAGTTTCTTAGTCTGATATTGTACTATAGCTATTTTTAAGACAGAACAGTCAGGGAAAATTGGATGAAACCTATACCAGAAACTTCTGTACTATCTTTGCAACTCCTGTAAATTCATAATTATTTCGAAACACAAAGTTTAAAAAAACAAAGCCAACCACAATAAAAGTTTTATTTTTTTAGATGTTTAGTTCAATATGGTACCTAATAGAAATTACCCAAAGTGAAACACAAAGAGTAAAAAAGAGGAGGGGGCAATAACAGAATAGAGTATCCAAGAGCTGCAGTACCATATAGGATGGATTAACATGCGTGTCAAAAAATGTATTACATTGCCTTCACTATAAAAGGTTTTTCTTTTTTTTTCAGGGTGCCTGGGTGGCTCAGTCAGTTAAGCATCCAACTCATGATTTTGGCTCAGGTCATGATCTCAGAGTCATGAAATCAAGTCCCACGTTGGCCTCCATGCTGGGTGTAGCTCCTGCTTAAGATTCTCTCTCTCCACCTCCCTCTGACATTCCTCAACCCCTCTTTCTCTTAAAAAAAATTATTTTCTTTACTCTTTCTCTTTCTGATTCACTCTTGCTAATTTCTTTTGACCTATTTCAAACTTATTGATTGTTTCCTTGGCTGTGTCAAGCTTGCTGATGAGTTTGTGGAATTCTTTATTTTTGTTAATGTGTTTTTTTTTAATTTCTAACATTTCCACTTGATTCTTTCTTATAGTTTCCATTTCTCTGCTGAAATTGTTAATCTTATCTTGCATATTGTCTAACTTTTTCATTAGAAACTTTGTGTTAATCACAGTTATTCTATTTTATTTTTATTTTTTAAAATTTTATTTATTTAGAGAGAGCATGAGCAGGGGGAATTATAGGGAGAGAGCGAGAGAGAGAGAGAATCTCAATCAGTGTCCACGCTGAGTACAGAGTCCTACCTGGGGTCCCATCTCACAGCCCTGAGATCATGACCTGAGCTGAAATCAAGAGTCGGATGCTTAGCCAACTGAGACACTCAGGTGCCCCCAATCACAGTTATTTTAAATTCTCCAGCTTATTGTTGTAACATCTATGTCACATCTGAGTCTGGTCCTGATAATTTCTTTGTCTCTCCTGACTGTATTTTGTTTCTTGCATTTTGGTATGCTTCATAATTTGTTTGTTAAAAAGCCACATATCTTGAATAAACAGAAGGTGCTTGTGTAATTTTCTTATGCTTGGAAATGAGCCTGCCTTTCCATCTGGTAGGCCTTTATTGTGGAGATTTTTGCTAACTTAGTCATTAATTAAACTGGATTTGATGTTTGTTGTAATTGTGATTACCCTCAGTACACTGAAGGCTTCAAATTCCTCTGATGATACCTTGTATTTGGCTCTTCTTCTAGCTTTATGTCTTCACTTTGGTCCAGTTCCCCAAGAGAATCTGTTTCTTGAAACTCTACCAGCTCTATCCCATGTATATTCATTATTTTTACTCACTTGCTGTTAATATGGTGAAGGAACGTGGGATAGGATCATTCTCTGAAGTTATAATTATACTTAAGTCTTGGGCAAGTGCTGTAGACTTAGTCTCATCATGGTGACCTTCACAAGTATCTTTGTCCTCCTCATGGATGGGGCTCCTTTCCTATTCCCCTCCCAGATACAGACTCATGATATATACCCTATTACCAAAATGAAGCCAGTCCAATAGAACAATTGAGTGTTGGTGGCTAAAGGACACTGCCCTCTAAGATGTGGTGTAAACCTCTCACCAATGATGTGAACCAAGATGGAGTGATTCCTCACACTACTAAACCCACTTAGGGATTTTTTTTTTCCCATCTCTAGAAACTTGGGCTCTCTCAATTTAGACATCCTGGTTCCTAGAAGAAAAACGTTTCTGAAAAATGACACCATAAGATCCCAGTGAAATTTGACTGTGATTGCCATCACATGCTATAGGATTAACAAGCAAACATAGGAATTTATGTACTAAATGGAGAAACTGATCTTAATTACCATGGGAAACCAGAATTGCTCATACACAGTAAGGGAAGGGAAGAGTATGTTTGGAATTCATAGAATTTACTGGATAGACTTTTAGTATCTTTATATATGGTAATAACTGTCAATAGATGCTAAAACAATCATAATCCAACAAAGGCAGAATAAATAAGAGCATAGAGACTCTTGAGATGATAGGTGCTATAATCAAACTAGAAAAGCAATCTACACTAAATTCAGAGGATGAGGGGACCTGAGAATGTCTTCTGAAGGAGAAAAGATGAATATTATTTACAGTCACAAGGCCAGCTACAGCTGTGGACACTGTAGCAAATTTCAACAATCTCCATGCTTTAGTCTTCCAGGCCAACTTTTGACCTCTCTTCTAGAGGAAAAATTAAGGTGTGTTAATTTCCACAGAAAACTATACTGAACTTAAGAAGTCTGGGTCCCTGAATTACCACGTGAATGAGTGTTACCCACTAGTCATCAAGAGCCATCTGTTGTTACAATACTGAAATATAAACTTCTACTGTATTTGAGCCATCATACATCTTTGGTTCCATTTGTTAAAGCAGTTTGGCCTCCCCTAATTAATATATGAAGAAAAAAAGGGTGGAGACTTATCATTTTTCTCTATAAAATGGAAAGATCTCAATAAATAAGATAATGCATTCTCATACATTGATGGTGAGTTGTAAAATTTTTGTAGAGGGAATTTTAACACTATCGATCAAAATTACAAATGTGCTGTCTTTGACCTAGGATATCCACCTCTAACAATTTATCTTCATATACCTTGAATAGGTAGAAAGTAATGCATGTATAAGGTTATTTTTTGCACCATTGTTGAAAGAACAAAGGAAACAACCTGAATGTCTATCACTATCAGACTAAGTGGCCAATTTCAAAATGAGGCAGCTATTAAAGTTCTGATATGAAAACACTTCAAATAGTTGCAAAGAGCAAACTAGATGCCATATTATGATGTGTGTTAATAATGGAGAGCTGTTCAGATGGAAATAGAAATTTTTTGCTTTCATCTGTTTAGAATATTTCTGGAAGGATAACCATTAAGTACAAATAGCACTTAACTCCTCAGAGGCACATGTAGTGGCTGTTATGTTTGGTTAGGAAAAGATATAAAACATCTACTGTGATTCACCTAGGTAACAAATTCTTTACCATGAACATGTATTAGCTAGTCAAAATAAATTGAATTTAAAAACAAACCAAGGGGCACCTGGGGGGTTCAGTGGGTTAAAGCCTCTGCCTTCAGCTCAGGTCATGATCCCAGGGCCCTGCAGCTCTCTGCTCAGCGGGGAGCCTGCTTCCCCTCTCTCTCTGCCTGTCTCTCTGCCTGCTTGTGATCTCTGCCTGTCAAACAAGTAATAAAATCTTTTAAAAAAAAAGGATAGGGAAAAATTAAATTAGAATGTAACCCTTTTACTGGTTTCTCATAGACCAATCTCACATAAAATGATCCTCTTTTTGCCTTAGAATTATCAAAGATATAAGACAAAATGTTATGAAAACATTCAAGCTCATAATGATGCTAAACTAGCAGCTAAGGTATGTGTCTAGAATTCAGACCACATCAATCTTCCCTGTGTACCCTTCACTCTATTCTTCAAAGCAGGGCCTTTTTCACTGGCCTATCTTCCTTTCATGTGCCAAATCAGAACATGGACTTCCCTTTCATTGAGATATTTCCTCCCAATTCTTTATCAATCAAATAAATTGTGAGTATTTTGAAATAATCTTATGGAAAGACTCCCTTGTTGAATGTTATGTTCAATTCTGGGTATTCTGTCCTCGGCCCTTGTACTATACTGACAATACTTCAAAATTATATATATCTATATTCTTCACACTTGTATCAAATTACTATGTTGTAGATCAGCCTAAAAATGTTGTGAATCAAAACTTACTATAAGAAGTTGGGAAGAGGGGTGCCTGGGTGGCTCAGTGGTTTAAGAAGTTGGGAAGAGGGGAGCTGATTACCTACCAAAGAACTCCGACCACCCATGAAATCAGCCTGAGATCAGAATTATACACGTCTGGATCTCTACAGGAGCAGAAGACGCCAGTAGCAGGTAAAGCAGACTCGGAACGTCTGACTGATATCGGAAGATAAACAAAAGGGGGAGGGAGCCACCAGAGGTGACCGATCAGAAAGTAACACCCCAACACGAGAGTGCTCTGTGTCTGGGGACCAGCATTAACTTGGAGTCTGGTTGAAAGCACTCAAAAAACAAACAGCAAAGGATCGCGGGGGGTAATAGTGGGAACCTGGGCGGTTAGTGTCAGGGACCTAAGTCCCCGGACCCAGGACAGCCTCCCCTGGCGCGGAGCCAGAGAGAGTGCGGCAGAGAAATCAGGTCTCCGTTCCTGAGCCGCCAGTGCACCTGAATGCCAGCGCGCCCGAGGACGAGTGGGGTCTGGCTCCCGTGAGGGGCTGGGAGCCTGGCCAGACGGTAATCCTGAAACGCGTGCGTCCCACACCCTCCCTTGGGATAGGTGCTCATAGGCGCTAGCCTGGAGCTCTGGCAGCCGGAAAAACCAGACATTCCCAGCCCGGGACAGTGGGAAAATCTCAGTGTGCGATCTCTGCTCCGAACCTCTCTGGTGGTCTGGAGCTGCCTAGACAGCCACCGCTGCCCTGGTTTTGGGTACAACAAGGAGCTCCTGCATCCCCAGGGACAGTGACTCAGAACCGACTCTGCCAGCAGCTTTTGCAAAACAGTCTGAGGCTTCTCTCTGAGAGGGAGGTTGGGGTGCTGTTTGCTCTCCTCTAAACCTCCAAAAACCATCAAAAGCTGTCAAGGCGAGAGAAAGCAGATGAAAGAACATAAAAACCCCCAGAGAACAAAAGGCTGAAAAAAAAACAGTTTCCTGAAAAAAAAATAGCTCACCCCCTTGAGGGGAGCGGGAGGACCTAACTCAGGGAACATCATTGTCTGAAAACCCACGTGGCAGGCCCCTCCCCCAGAAAACCAACCAGGAAGGAAGAAAAAAAAAAAAAAGACTACAAGAGAACAACCACCACTACTTCATAAATACAACTTTTATTTTTAACTCTTTACCAATATTCTGGTTCTTTTTTTTTATACATACAGATAATTTTTTAACCTATTTACCATCACACTGAGATGTCCAGTACATCAAATTCTTTAATAACCTTCTAACCTGACCTTTTTGATACATACACCCGTGTTTTTCTTTTGTTTTTCTATTTTTTTAATTCTTTTTTAATTTTAACTTAGTTTAGTCTAGTTTATTCTTTTTTTAATTTTTATTTTCTACATACATATAGAGTTAAACTTCGAGGTAATCCCCTTTCCCCAATCAATGCTACCCCTATAGGCAAACCAGTTTCTAATCCCCCTGTAACTTAGGAAAGTTGAGTCCCTTAACAAAAACATCAAGATACCTTCAGGAAGAATCAAAATAACCTTCCTCACCCACACTGAGAATCTATAACCATTCTCCCAATTTTTCCTTCTGTCAATGTTTCTGTGAATTTGTGTTTGTCCTGATAATATATAAATCCTTTACTTGGGGTTCTTTCTGATGAGGTTCTTCCCTTTTTTTTGCTTATATATACATATTTTTTCTCTTGTCATATACTTTTATCACTCTTTTTGTCTGTCTGTTTTTGTTTGTATACTCCACAAATCTTACCTTGTGGCCCATTTGGGCTGAGCTTTCTCTTTTATCTTCCCTTTTTTTCCTATCTCTCTCTCTCTCTCTCTCTCTCTCTCTTTTTTCCTTTTTTCTTTCCCCTTTTTTTTCTTTCTTCTTCTCTATTTCTTTTTCTTTTCTTTTTTCTCTCATTTGGGTGGGGAATCCTGATTGCACAGAAGCGTTCCAGGGTGCACATTGACTGCACCACAATCGATAAGTCCAGCTGCGTCTGTTTAGTCATCTCTTACCAAAATGACTAGGAGGAGGAATGCCCAACAGAAGAAAAATACAGAGGATGGGCCTTCTGCAACAGAGCTAATGGCTATCAACATAGACAATATGTCAGAAAAGGAATTCAGACTAACAATTATCCAGGCAATAGCTAGGTTGGAGAAAGCCATGGATGACCAAACAGAATTGATTAGGGCAGAACTGAAAGCCACCAGGGATGATGTTCACAATGTTAGGGCAGAACTGAAAGCCACCAGGGATGATGTTCAAAATGCTCTCAATGAGTTCCAATCCAATCTAAATTCTCTAAAAGCTAGGGTAACTGAGACAGAAGATAGAATTAGTGATCTGGAGGACAAACAGATAGAGAGAAAGGATCAGGAGGAAGCCTGGAACAAACAGCTCAGAAGCCACGAAAACAGAATCAGGGAAATAAACGATGCCATGAAACGTTCCAACGTCAGAATTATTGGAATCCCTGAAGGGGAAGAAAAAGAAAGAAGTCTAGAAGATATAGTGGAAGAAGTTGTCTATGAAAATTTTCCCAATCTCACGAATGGAAACAACGTTCATGTACTAGAGGCAGAAAGATTTCCTCCCAAGATTTTAGATTCTCGAAAGTCCTCACGGCACCTTATAGTTAGAATGGGGAATTATGTTTCAAGAGAGACCCTCTTAAAAGCAGCTAGGACAAAGAAGCTTCTTACATAAAGAGGAAAGCCCATTAGAATAACGTCAGACCTTTCCACAGAGCTGGAAAGCCAGGAAAGGCTGGCAAAATATATTCAGAGTACTAAATGAGAAGAACATGCAACCAAGAATACTCTATCCAGCAAGACTGACATTTAAAATGGATGGAGAGATAAAGAGTTTCCAAGACCGGCAAGGCTTAAAAGACTATGCAACCACCAAGCCGACACTGCAGGAAATATTAAGGGGGGTCCTATAAAAGAGAAAAAATCCTAAGAATATCATTGAACAGAAATAAAGAAACAATCTATAGACAGAAAGACTTCAAAGGCAACATGATGTCAATAAAAACCTATCTCTCAATAATCACTCTCAATGTGAATGGCCTAAATGCGCCCATAAAATGACACAGGGTTGCAGATTGGATAAAACGACAGGACCCATCCAAATGTTGTCTACAAGAGACCCATTTTGAACCTAAGGATACACCCAGACTGAAAGTGAAGGGATGGAGAAGCATCTTTCATGCCAATGGGCCTCAAAAGAAGGCCGGGGTAGCGATTCTCATATCAGATAAATTAGATTTTAAACTAAAGACTGTAGTCAGAGATACAGAAGGACACTACATAATTCTTAAAGGTACTATCCGCCAAGACGATCTAACAATTGTGAATATCTATGCCCCCAATATGGGAGCACCCAATTACATAAGAAAACTATTAATCAAGATAAAGAGTCATATTGATATGAATACAATAATAGTAGGAGATCTTAATATGCCTCTCTCAGAAATAGACAGATCATCGAAGCAGAAAATTAATAAAGAAATAAGAGCATTGAATGAAACATTGGACCAGATGGACCTCATAGACATATACAGAACATTCCACCCTAAAACAACAGAATACTCATTCTTCTCAAGTGCACATGGAACCTTCTCCAGAATAGACCACATACTGGGTCACAAAGCAGGACTCAACCGATACCAAAAGACTGACATTATTCCCTGCATATTCTCAGATCAAAATGCTTTGAAACTGGAACTCAATCACAAGGAAAAGTTCAGAAGGAACTCAAACACCTGGAAGCTAAAGACCACCTTGCTGAAGAATGCTTGGATCAACCAGGAGATCAAAGATGAACTTAAACAATTCATGGAAACCAATGAGAATGAAGACACTTTGGTCCAAAACCTATGGGATACAGCAAAGGCGGTTCTAAGGGGGAAATACATAGCCATCCAAGCCTCCCTCAAAAACATTGAAAAATCCAGAAGACACCAGCTGTCTCTACACCTTAAAGAACTGGAGAATTAACAACAAATCAAACCAACTCCACATGCAAGAAGGGAAATAATCAAGATTAGAGCAGAGATCAATGAGGTAGAAACGAGAGATACAGTAGAACGTATCAATGAAACTAGAAGCTGGTTTTTTGAAAGAATCAATAAAATCGATAAACCATTGGCCACACTAATCCAAAAGAAAAGAGAGAAAGCCCAAATTAATAAAATTATGAATGAAAAGGGAGAGATCACAACGAACACCAAGGAAATAGAAACAATCATCAGAAATTATTACCAACAGTTATATGCCAATAAGCTAAGCAACCTAGATGAAATGGATGCATTCCTGGAAAGCTACAAACTCCCAAAATTGAACCAGGAAGAAATTGACAACCTGAATAGACCGATATCTAGTAATGAGATTGAAGCAGTGATCAAAAACCTCCCAAAAAACAAGAGCCCAGGACCTGACGGATTCCCTGGGGAATTCTACCAAACTTTCAAAGAAGAAATAACACCAATTCTCCTGAAGCTGTTCCAAAAAATTGAAGCAGAAGGAAAACTTCCAGACTCTTTTTATGAAGCCAGCATTACCCTGATCCCCAAACCAGGCAAAGACCCTACCAAAAAGGAGAATTTCAGACCAATATCACTGATGAATATGGATGCAAAGATTCTCAACAAGATCCTAGCAAACAGGATCCAGCGGCACATTAAAAAGATGATCCACCATGACCAGGTGGGATTCATCCCTGGGTTGCAAGGTTGGTTCAACATTCACAAATCAATCAGTGTGATAGAACACATCAATAAGAGAAGAGAGAAGAACCACATGGTCCTCTCAATTGATGCAGAAAAAGCATTTGACAAAATCCAGCATCCGTTCCTGATGAAAACGCTTCAAAGTATAGGGATAGAGGGAACATTCCTGAACTTCATAAAATCTATCTATGAAAGACCCACAGCAAATATCATCCTCAATGGGAAAAAGCTTGCAGCCTTCCCGTTGAGATCAGGAACACGACAAGGATGCCCACTCTCACCACTCTTGTTCAACATAGTATTAGAAGTTCTAGCAACGGCAATCAGACAACAAAGAGAAATAAAAGGTATCCAAATTGGCAAGGAAGAAGTCAAACTCTCTCTCTTTGCAGATGACATGATTCTTTATATGGAAAACCCCAAAGACTCCACCCCCAAACTACTAGAACTCATACAGCAATTCAGTAACGTGGCAGGATACAAAGTCAATGTACAGAAATCAGTGGCTTTCTTATACACTAACAATGAAAATACAGAAAGGGAAATTAGAGAATCGATTCCATTTACTATAGCACCAAGAACCATAAGATACCTGGGAATAAACCTAACCAAAGAGGTAAAGGACCTGTACTTGAGGAACTACAGAACACTCATGAAAGAAATTGAAGAAGACACAAAAAGATGGAAGACTGTTCCATGCTCTTGGATTGAAAGAATAAACATTGTTAAAATGTCTATACTGCCTAGAGCAATCTATACTTTTAATGCCATTCCGATCAAAATTCCACCGATATTTTTCAAAGAGCTGGAGCAAATAATCCTAAAATTTGTATGGAGTCAGAAGAGCCCCCGAATTGCTAAGGAAATGTTGAAAAACAAAAACAAAACTGGCGGCATCACGTTACCCGATTTCAAGCTTTACTACAAAGCTGTGATCACCAAGACAGCGTAAAAACAGACACATAGACCAGTGGAACAGAGTGGAGAGCCCAGATATGGACCCTCAACTCTATGGTGAAATAATCTTCGACAAAACAGGAAAAAATATTCAATGGAAAAAAGACAGTCTCTTCAATAAATGGTGCTGGGAAAACTGGACAGCGATATGTAGAAGAATGAAACTCAACCATTCTCTTACACCGTACACAAAGATAAACTCGAAATGGATAAAAGACCTCAACGTGAGACAGGAATCTATCAGAATCCTAGAGGAGAACATAGGCAGTAACCTCTTCGATATCAGCCACAGCAACTTCTTTCAAGATATGTCTCCAAAGGCCAAGGAAACAAAAGCAAAAATGAACTTTTGGGACTTCATCAAGATCAAAAGCTTCTGCACAGCAAAGGAAACAGTCAACAAAACAAAGAGGCGACCCACGGAATGGGAGAAGATATTTGCAAATGACAGTACAGACAAAAGGTTGATATCCAGGATCTATAAAGAACTTCTCAAACTCAACACACACAAAACAGATAATCATATCAAAAAATGGGCAGAAGATATAAACAGACACTTCTCCAACGAAGACATACAAATGGCTATCAGACACATGAAAAAATGTTCATCATCACTAGCCATCAGGGAGATTCAAATCAAAACCACATTGAGATACCACCTAACACCAGTTAGAATGGCCAAAATTAGCAAGACAGGAAACAACGTGTGTTGGAGAGGATGTGGAGAAAGGGGAACCCTCTTACACTGTTGGTGGGAATGCAAGTTAGTGCAGCCACTTTGGAGAACAGTGTGGAGATTCCTGAAGAAATTAAAAATAGAGCTTCCCTATGACCCTGCAATTGCACTGCTGGGTATTTACTGCAAAGACACAGATGTAGTGAAAAGAAGGGCCATCTGTACCCCAATGTTTATTGCAGCAATGGCCACGGTCGCCAAACTGTGGAAAGAACCAAGATGCCCTTCAACGGATGAATGGATAAGGAAGATGTGGTCCATATACACAATGGAGTATTATGCCTCCATCAGAAAGGACGAATACCCAACTTTTGTAGCAACATGGACGGGACTGGAAGAAATTATGCTGAGCGAAATAAGTCAAGCAGAGAGAGTCAAGTATCATATGGTCTCACTTATTTGTGGAGCATAACAAATAACATGGAGGACATGGGGAGATGGAGAGGAGAGGGAGTTGAGGGAAATTGGAAGGGGAGATGAACCATGAGAGACTATGGACTCTGAAAAACAACCAGAGGGTTATGAAGGGGCGGCGGGGGGGGGTGGGGTGGGGGGGGTGGGGGGGTGGGGTGGGAGGTTGAGGAACCAGGTGGTGGGTAATAGGAAGAGCATGTACTGCATGGAGCACTGGGTGTGATGCCAAAACAATGAACACTGTTATGCTGTAAATAAACAAATAAAAATAAATAAATAAACAAAATTTAAAAAAAAAAAAAAGAAAAGAAAAAAAAAGTTAAAAATAGAAAAAAAAAAAAAGAAGTTGGGAAGAGGGGCACCTGGGTGGCTCAGTGGGTTAAAGCCTCTGCTTTTGGCTCTGGTCATGATCCCAGGGTCCTGGAATCGAGCCCCGCATCAGGCTCTCTGCTCAACAGGGAGCCTGCTTCCACCTCTCTCTCTATCTGCCTGCCTCTCTGCCTACTTGTGATCTCTGCCTGTCAAATAAATAAATAAAATCTTTAAAAAAAAAAAAGAAGTTGGGAAGAAAATCTTCAGTTGGAAGTGAACACATAATATTAGTAGCCTAGACACTCACTGCAAGAGGAACAAAGACTAAGAGACCACGGAGGACTTTTTTTTTTTTTTTTTTAATCACAAGACTGGCTCATGGAGGAGGGGAGGGTTGCCTTGGTTTAAGGAAGTGGTTACTAAAACAGGGCATAAACAAACATGGTGTGTTACTTAAAAAAAAAGAAAAAAAAAGATTCACTGAGGTTGTGTCTGAATTAAATCATTAAATACTCTCCAGTCAGTGAGCAAATGTGAGGTAACTTCATTTGCCTCTGGCAGACCAAGCCTCTAAGTCTGTTAGAGAATAAAGTTACTTATAAGAGCAATAAATATACAAAACTCAAAGCAATCAACTTCACCAGCCATGTGCACAATCCCCCAACAAAAAAAGATTTGACCTAAGAACAGAAAGAAGTTTAATAATAAAGATAACCATGTTCTCAAACAGGACAACTTGTGTCAATTTCCCAAACAAAAGACATAGGTTTGATGATGCTTTAATCTAAATATCCATAAGACAGTTTCATTAACAAAATGTTTCTAATTTTTGTTGGGAATAATAATTGTACACAAAGAGCTGTTAATAACTAAAATGGGAGGTTGTTCTAATAGATGTTTATGAATTATTTTAAAGCCAAATAATTGAAACATGTTCATACTGCTACCGAGACAAAGGATAACTGTAGATGAAATCAAATGCACAGAAACAAGAACCTAATTTTTGTTAAGATTATTTATTTTTTTTTAAATAATGGAAAATAATGTAAATTTGTAAATAATGGAAACTTATTTACCATATTTGTAGGACTTGCTTAACTTTTTAAGAAAATTTTGGGAGAGGGAACAGAAACCAATTTCTAAGAAGCTTTCATTTTACAGGTTATGTTCTTTACTTCTCCAGGGCACAGAAGGGCCCACAACTTGTTCTGGAGTCAACATTGGTTTGTGAGGCAAAGGGCAGTAGCTAATGGGGATTGGAATTTAATGGGGTGCAAAGGGTCAGGAAACCAGTCTTTTGAAAGTCTTTTGAGATAGGCTTGATCATCATGGTTCCTAGAGGAAAGGAGGGCAGCACTGTGGTAATGAAACTGTGGTGAGTGAAAATGTTCTAGTATGAAGTTTTAGGGAAAGGACAAATATTAAAAGAATTTTAAATCATTTTTTCATGGTGTTAGAAATATAATGCAAATTTGATATTTCTTAAGAGACTGTAATAAAGGTTTTAAATAGTTTTTAATTATGTCCTAGGTCATTTATTCTTGCTTATTTTTTTAAAAAAATTGCAATGCTGGACTACTTTAAAAGACAAAGTAAGTTATTCTGCCTTCAGTTTGGATAAATTAAGAATGATGTACAAAATAAAAATAAATCTCTAATACAGTGGATAGGGGAAATTTTACTAAAATTTACATTGGGTCTATTGATTATTACTAGCAAAGTAAAAAGAGCACATACATAAATGCATATATGGTGGTATTGAGACAGTAAAATTTCACACGTGAAATAAGAAGGCATTCAAAATATAGGAAAATTGTTAATATTTATTTTATCAAAAAGTAGTGGGATGATTTTAAAGAGCAAAACAAATTATAGAGAAAAATATTATTAACTATATTTTTAAAACTTTGCATCTAAAATTCATCATAAACACAACCACAAGTTAAAAGAAAAATTAAGAAATATGTGAAATGTATATCAACCATCAAGCATTCCAGTTATATAAAAAAAAACTACTGGAGTTGCAGAATGTAAAATTTAATCAGCAAAAGATATTATATTCGTTTCCTTCCTGTCATAATGCATCAGTACAAACTCAGCAGCTTAAAACAACACCCATTTATTGGAAAGTCACAAGTGAATGCTGGACTCAGTGGGGCTCTCCACTTAAAGTCTCACAAGACAGAAGTCACTAGCTGGGGTTGTAGTTTTCATCTCAGTATTGGGGTCCTCTTCCAAGCTTGCTGGAAGCTGGCAGAATTCATTTCCTTGTGGGAATTCAGTCCTGCTCTCCAGCTGGCTGTCAGCTAGGAGACACTCGCCACTCCTATTGGCCACTCTTAGATCCTTGCCACATGGCTCTCCCCATATCCAAAGTCAGCAACAGGGAATCTCCCTCACATGGAATTTCCCTCATTGGGATGAAGGTAAGTCATTTTCAGGGTTCACCTCTATAATCATACCCACCCAAAATCGTCTCCCTCTTTTTTTTGTTAACATATAATATATTATTTGCTCCAAGGTTACAGATCTGTGAATCATTAGGCTTACACATTTCACACCTCTCACCATAGCACATACCCTCCCCAGTGTCCATCACCCAGCCACCCTATCCCTAGTCCCCACCCCCCAGCAACCCTCAGTTTGTTTCATGAGATTAAGAGTCTCTTACAGTTTGTCTCCCTCCTGATCCCGTCTTGTTTCAATTTTTCCTTCCCTACCTCCCCGCCTGCCTCTCAAATTCCTCATATCAGAGAGGTCATATGATAATTATCTTTCTCTGATTGACTTATTTCACTCAGCATAATACCCTCTAGTTCCATCCATGTCATTGCAAATTGCAAGAGTTTCTTTCTTTTGACAGCTGCATAGTATTCCATTGTGAATATATACCACATCTTCTTTATCCATTCATCTGTTGATGAACATCTAGGTTCTTTCCGTAGTGTGGCTATTGCTGCCATAAACATTTTGGTGCACTTGTCCCTTCAGATCACTATACTTGTATCTTTAGGGTAAATAAAATACCCAGCAGTGTGATTACTGGGTCATAGGGTAGCTCTGTTTTAAACTTTTTGAGGAACCTCCATACTGTTTTCCAGAGTGCCTGTACCAGCTTGCGTTCCCACCAACAGTATGGAAGGGATCCCCCTTTTCCACATCTTCACCAACATCTGTCATTTCCTGACTTGTTAATTTTAGCCATTCTGACTGGTGTGAGGTGGTATCTCACTATGGTTTTGATTTGTATTTCCCTGATGCCAAGTGATGTGGAACACTTTTTCATGTGTCTGTTGGCCATCTGGATGACTTCTTTGCAGAAACGTCTGTTCATGTCCTCTGCCCATTTCTTGATTAGATTATTTGCTCTTTGGGTGTTGAGTTTGATAAGTTCTTTATAGATTTTGGATACTAGCCCTTTATCTGATATGTCATTTGCAAATATCTTCTCCCATTCTGTCAGTTGTCTTTGGCTTTGTTAACTGTTTCCTTTGCTGTGCAAAAGCTTTTGATCTTGACGAAGTACCAATAGTTCATTTTTGCCCTTGCTTCCCTTGTCTTTGGTGATGTTTCTAGGAAGAAGTTGCTGAGGCTGAGGTCAAAGAGGTTGCTGCCTGTGTTCTCCTCAACACAGGATTCCTGTCTCACATTGAGGTCTTTCATCCATTCGGAGTCTATTTTTATGTGTGGTATAAGGAAATGGTCCAGTTTCATTCTTCTGCACGTGGCTGTCCAATTTGCCTAATACCGTTTGTTGAAAAGAAATTCTTCCCCCCACTGGACATTCTTTCCTGCTTTTTTGAAGATTAGTTGACCACAGAGTTGAGGGCTCTCTATTCTGTTCCACTGATCTATGAGTCTGTTTTTGTCCCAGTACCATACTGTCTTGATGATGACAGCTTTGTAATAAAGCTTGAAGTCTGGAATTGTGATGCCACCAACTTTGGCTTTCTTGTTCAACATTCCTCTGGCTATTCTGGGTCTTTTCTGGTTCCATATCAATTTTAGGATTATATGTTCCATTTCTTTGAAAAAAATTGATAGTATTTTGATAGGGATTGCATTAAATGCATTAAGTGTGTAGATTGCTTTAGATAGCATAAACATTTTCACAATATTGTTCCTCCAATCCATGAGCATGGAACTTTTTCCATTTCTGTGTGTCTTCCTCAATTTCTTTCATGAGTGTTCTATAGTTTTCTGAGTACAGATCCTTTGCCTCTTTGGTTAGGTTTATTCCTAGGTATCTTGTGGTTTTAGGTGCAGTTGTGAATGGGATTAACTCCTTAATTTCTCTTTCTTCTGCCTTGCTGTTGGTGTATAGAAATGCAACTGATTTCTGTGCATTGGTTTTATATCCTGACACTTTACTGAATTGCTGTATGAGTTCTAGCAGTTTTGGAGTGGAGTCTTTTGGGTTTTCCACATAAAGTATCATATCATCTATAAAGAGTGAGAGTTTGACTTCTTCTTTGCCTATTTGGATGCCTTTAATTTATTTGTGTTGCCTGATTGTTGAGGCTAGGACTTCTGGTACTATGTTGAATAGCAGTGGTGATAATGGACATCCTTGCCATGTTCCTGACCTTAGGGGAAAAGCTCTCAGTTTCTCCCTATTGAGAATGATATTCACTGTGGGTTTTTCATAGATGGCTTTTCATCTCCCTTTCTTAAGGTCAACTGTGGTCAACACATTACCCAACCAGAGGAGTGGTTTTCCCATCACATTTGTAGATTCCACCCACACTCAAGGGAAGGGGATTTTATAAGGCATGAATACCAGGGGGTAATATTCCTGGGAGCCATTTTAGAATTCAGTTTACCATATTCCACCTTCTGGTCCCCAATAAGTCACATCCCTCCCAAATGGGAAACACATTAGCCCCTCCCAAGAACCCCAATGTCTTACCCATTATAGCCTCTGCTTAATTTGAATATTTCATTTAAGTCTGGTTAGCTTAAAGTCCAAATTCTCATCGCCTTCCTATCAAATTACAGGACCTAGAGGTGTGAGAGTCAGGAACTCATTGAAATGCCCTGTGTGTGATGACTGAAGAAGTCATGAGATGGGTTTATTAACTATTATCCAGGGGGAAAAGTGTGTCCATGTCATCGGATCCCTGAGGATAGAGATAGAGAAGCACACAGATGTGATGATATTTATAGTCATTTAACTAGAAGGACTGGATGCCATTTTTTCAACCCACAACTAACTTCACTAGCAGAACACCAAGAAGGCACATCTAGGGGGATAATTATCCATACCTACAGGAGCCCCTCTTCACCAAATAAAAATGAAGTTACTATTATTGATATCAACTGCACTCTACTTATTTATATTTTATGTATTGACATAGTATGTACCAGAATATTTTATAAAAGTGCTTTCATTTCCAAAGAATTTATATTCTAGACGGTTTTTCTATCCATCTCATTCACTCTCTTGCCCCACCTTCCCCCTTTTTCCTCCATACTCTACTCTTCCTATCTTCAGTTTTTAGCCATTTTCACCCCAGCTCTCTAGGCCCCCAGTTGCAAACCCATTTCTCCAATGGCCACTCAGGTCTATCACATTGTTGTGATATCTGAAATACCTGTAATCTCAGAGAAGTCATGATTGGCTGCTTCACCTCCTAATGGGGAAGCTGTTCTCCATCCTCTCATCTCTCTCTTATCTATAGTACACAAGTGGAAACACATTTCTTAACCTCCCTTAAAATTAGGAGGAGACAAACCTCAGTCCCTAGCCAGCAGCAGAAAGTCCATCTTTGACTTTCCTTTCCACATGGAGCACTTTCAGTTTTCTTCCCCACTTAATAACCAAATATGCTGCCAACAATTCCTGTTTCCAGATATGGAAGTCAAGACTTCAGCCTCACTCTCTACATGCATTTCTGTGTTTTTGAAGTTCTCTTTTGTATTTGAACACAACCATGACTTTGTTTGTTTGTTTTTGCTTTTGTTATTGTTGTTGTTGTTTTGTATATTGCTTTGTATAACCTTTATGGTGGTTGCCCTCGGTGTTGAAATATACACATGTAATTTATCACACTCAATAGGTATTGATATTTTCCCAGCCCAAGTGAAATATAGATTCCTTACTCTTAGTACCATTAGTACTCCTTACATGTTCCACTTTTTTGTTCTTTTTTAAAGATTTTATTTGCTTATTTGACAGCAGAGATCACAAGTAGGCAGAGAGGAAGGCAGAGAGCCAGAAGCAGGCTCCCTGCTGAGCAGAGATCCCGATGCAAGCCTCGATCCCAGGATTCCGGGACCCCAACCCAAGCCGAAGGCAGAGGCTTTAACCCACTGAGCCACCCAGGCGCCCCCATGTTCCACTTTTTAAATATAATTATATTAAGTATTTCTTCTACATATTTTGAGCACCACTTCAAATAACTTTCACTTCAACCATAAGTTAAGGGACTCGTTAAGAGGAGAGCCAAGTATATTCTATTTAGAATGATTTCTACCCATTTTGTTGTTGGTCTCTCCTTTCTGAAATCTCAAGCTTTCTTCTATTACCATTTTCATTCTGTTCATGAAAACTCCCTCAGTCATTCTTACCATTCTACCCATTTTAAGGATAAATTTGCGAGTGACAACATTTTATTCATTTTCCTTTGTCTAAGTATCTTTATTTCCCCTTCATTCCTGAAAGATAGTTTTGCCAGATAGAGAATTCATGAATGACAATTCTTTTCTTTCAGGACTTGAAAAAAATTGGATTACTTCTACCTGGCCTCTTTGGTTTCAGAAGAGAAATCCACTGTCATTCAATTTAATGTTACCCTAAAAACTTAGTATCATTACTCTCTGGCTGACTTCAAGATTTTTTTCTTTGTTTTAGGTTTCAAAAATTCAGCACTCCAGGTGACTTTAGGTTTATCCGACTTGGGTCTAGCTCAACTTCTTGAGTGTATATGATTATGTCTTTATCCAAATTTGGGAAACTTTCAGCCATTATTTCTTTGAATACTTTTTCAGCCCCACACTCTTTTTCCTCTTCTTCTAGGTTTCCAATGATAAAAATGTTCGTTCTTTTGCCATTACTCCATAAATCTCAGTGTGTTTGTCCATATTGTCTGGTCTATTTCCTCTCTGTTATTCAAAGTGAGTAAATTCTGTTGATCTATTCTCAAGTTAGTTGATTCTATCTGTCATCTCCTCTCTACTAATGAGCCTATCTAACAATTATTTTACTTATTTTATCTTTCAGCTCTGTAATTTCCATTTAGTTCTTTTTTATGACTTTATTTTTTTTACTTAGATTTTCTATTATTTTCATTTGTTTTGAGAAAATTCCTAATTGCTTGTCAAAGCATTTGGTGAAAAATGCTTTAAATTTTTCATTTGATACTTCCGACATCAGATTCATCTTGGTGTTGGTATCAGTCAATTGTCTTTTCTCATTCAAGTTGTTCTTTTCCTAATTCTCCACATGACAAGAGCAATATTTTATTGTATCCTGGACACTTTGCTATTATATTAGGAGACTCAGGATCCTATTCAAATCGTTTATTTTAGCAGGCAGTCCCCCTTTTCAAGATTAGCATGCATCCTGGAATCCTCTTTTGGTCTGTGGTTCTAAAGACAATTTTGTTTTCAGAAACCTTGCAGTGGTGTCATCTGATTCATTCACTTTGTACCACTGGGGCCTCCCACTCAATTTCAGTTG
This sequence comes from Meles meles, assembly GCF_922984935.1. NCBI lineage: Eukaryota > Metazoa > Chordata > Mammalia > Carnivora > Mustelidae > Meles > Meles meles. Next base: position 122,137,919 of record NC_060070.1, on the reverse strand, counting down.
GTGTCATCCATGGGGATGGAACCCATAGGCCAACTGGTGTGGCTAGCTGGAGGATAGGGTCAATCAGCCAGGGGAGGGAATGTCCCTTGATCTGATCTCCAAACTCCCCAGTACAGAAAGGCTTCTTACTTGCCCTTTGCTGGTGCCATAGAGGTAGAGAAGCACAAACAGGGACTGCCTTCTACTGCTGGGGGTAGAATGGCAGGAATTGTTGGGCCTAAGTCACTTTCTGCCTCTATGTGATCAATAGACTCTGGCCTGCTAGTGTGGTTAGGTGTGTGTGGGAGATGGGGTGCCACACCTAGTTTTTGTTAACTCTAGCATGGGCCCTCCAGCAGCCCCTCTTTGGTCTTCCTTTTTCATTTGTCAGTCAGTGCTGCAGCTGTGTAGTAGGTGGATTTATCGAATTTCAAAGTCTCAGCTCCACTTTGACCAGAAGTCCCTTCTTTTAACTCCTTGTGATTATTCTGGGTGTTTCATGTTTTGGATCTGTATTTCATATGGTGATCTCATTGTTGTTAGGGAATTTTTTCCTCTTATGACAGTCCTGTATGCTGCTGGTTGTATAAATGCCCCTAGCAAGTGGCTCTATCTCTTCCATTATTTTTCCAGAAATTTCATGATCTTGGACCAGTTTTAGGTCAATGTTTTATTTTGATATTTTTACATAAGTAGGAGGTTAAGTCATTGTAGTTAAATTTTTATCAATAGGACAGATATTTTTATTCGCATTAATGAATAAGGAAAATGAAACCAAAAAGATGTGTCAGAACTTCACTTACTTGTCCATGATGTGAGGAACCCTTGCTCAGTCAGGTAACAGTTTTCAAATATTGGAAGGATATTTTCTCCTGTTTTGTGCTATTCACAATGGATTGGCTACAAACATGATATCCTTCTAAGTTTAATCTGCATCCATCACTTTCTTAAGTCTTAACCAAGGTGTGCAAACTGCAGGCAATGGGCTGCCACCTTTCTTTGTAAGTAAGGCTTTATTGGAACACAAACTTGCTCATTAATTTACATACTGTCAATGGCAGATTTAACACCACAATAGCAAAATTGAGGAACTGTAACAGAAACCTATGGCCTACAAGTCTAAAATATTTTCTACATGGTCTTGGAAAAAAAATTGCCAATCTCTGATCTAAACAATCAACCAAACAGTAAGTGAAGTCCCAATTTATAGCATTTGTTGATTTCCATAATATAAATATCCCACCATAGCTGTTCAAGTTACCAACATGATGTCACTGAAACAAGAATTGGAAAGAGATGCTCAGTAGAACACCCTTGTATAGCATTTGCAACATATAAATAAATACAACAGTTGTAAATAACCTCAAGAACATATACAAGAGTAATATGTAGTAAAATAGCTGGGAAGTGAGGAAGTGAGCTGGGAACAAATACTTTTTGGTATTTGTTTCTTTTGTTTTTAATATTAATTACAAGGTTTTATGACTTAATTTTTAATAATGGCTGCGCTTAACAACTGAGTTACAAAATTCATGAAGTAATTTGCTCTTGCAAGCTTGTATCAGCAGGTTGAGTGCACCCTGCTGATACGCATAAAACAATTCCAGTTTCTTTGATTTGATATCTCCTTTTCCAATACTTGCACAAAATATTAAGTTTCATCTTCCACGCAGCTGCAGCTGGGATTTCCTCTTAGTTTCTGATATCTGTATAATACTTTTCTTGAACTTATAGCTCTTTTTTGTGTATTTTATTATGATAAACTTCCAGTGGTTTCACATCTTTAGTACTTCCCAAGATACCTCATGTTGCAACACTGATAAGTAGCCTGATTTCTTACATCCTTACCACTCATTCCCTACTTTGGCTAGTGTCTTTTCCAGTGTCTGCCCAAGTATTTTCAGCTTCCACTCAGCTGCAGCTAGGATTTCCCACTTAGTTTCTGATATCTGTTGATCACTTTTCTTGATTTTTATCTCCTTTTGCACATTTTTTGTAATAATCTTCCACTACTTTCATATGTGTAGTGTAGGTAGAGGTATTTCCCAAAGACATCATGTTGCAACACTGATAGGTAGCCTGATTTCATACACCCATACCACATATTGCCTACTCAGTAAATTAACATTTTATCCTTTGTCCTAGAGTTTCATTACTGACACTACAGATAGAAATTATGGGTATTTCCTGACCTGTCCCCATAACTGGTGGCAGATATTAAAATATCCTGCACTATCAAGGGACAACTACTCAGGTTTTAAAATAGAACAACAGGAGGGACATTTTGGGAGGAAAGAGGCAGGTGGAAGTTGGATTTAAATGTATATCAGTGAGGTTCCCAGCAGGAATAAGATGGGAAACTCAAATTGGCTAGTTTGAAGAGAGTTTAATAAAGGATCTATTGACAAAGCTATGATCATCAGAGTGTAGCAAACCATAGCAACAGAGAGGTATCCTCGCCTAGGGACAACAGAAGTATTGTTACCCTCCTCAAGCCTGAAGGAATGAAGGAACAAAGTGATAAATGGGTCCTGGAGGCAGAGAGTACTGTGTAGAGAGCCACCAGATATATGTGACCCTTCTAGTTAAGCGAAACTGGCAGCCTCCCGTGACCTGGATACAGTTGCAGTGGCGATTAGTGGGGAGGGGCAGGTCAGCCCACTTTTCCTGTCTTTCTCCACTCCTCTAATTATGCTCTTCATTACTCAAAGGACTCAAGGAGTTGGGAGGTAATTCCATGTGGGTCAGCTGCTGGAAGCTCAGAGTAAGGCAGAAAAGGGGGGAGAATAAATAGGGAGGGCAAACAGAAGAACTATGGCAAGGAAGGAACGGAACCATGGAATCTGGGAGAAAGCCACAGATTGGAGGTGATGTGAACTCTAAATAGATCATTTGAGTGGTTTCTCCTATTTTCAGAAGATCAAAAACAAGGGTGATTTGGGAAGGAAGCTTTTCCTACACTGGCTGGATTTTAGGACTATTTATATTAAAAAGAAATTCATGGCTGTTTATATAAAGTCAAATGTATCCCAATCTCTCCCTCTCTCTCGCTCTCTCTCATTCTCCCCTGCATGCATACACAAGTTGTAAAGATTCTGAATGATCATAATTCTTGGTTTATGACTCACTCTCATTTCTCTATGCTTATTTTTTCATCTGTTTTTTGTTTGTTTTTCAATAATATAATAAGCTGTGGTGACTCCAACACAGCACATGCACTAGAACCTTGACAATAACTTTACAATATATCCAAGTCCATTAGGTCAGACTTACTAATTGTGCTGTCTAAATTATCTATATCCTTTCTCTGTCTTGCTTGACCTAGAGGAATTAAGAGCCATATATCAAATATCCTACTATAATGCTTTGATTTATCATCTTCCACTGGTATATTGTATTTTTATTCTAATCTTTGAGGTTATTGTATTAGATACACATATGCTTAGAGTTGCTGTATGGATCTTGATATTGTGAATGCTTATCATTACATGAGTCCTTTTGTCCTACAGTATTTTTCTTGACAATTTATTTTTTTTGAAATAAGCTCTACACCCTACATGGGACTTGAACTTACTGCTCTGACATCAAGAGTTGCATGTTCTATCAACTGAGCCAGCCAGGTGCCCCTTTCCTTAAAATTTAGTTTTTTGACCTTAATATACACATACCAATTTTGTTTACTTAGTACTTGCATGACAGACCTTTTCCATCTTTTTTGCAATCAATTTCTGGAATGGCCTTTATATTTTTAGTCATATGTCTCCTAAATAATATCACCCAAATTCATATTTTGTGTCAATCTGTCGATCTCTCTCTTTTAATCAAAAGTTTAGTCCATTTGCATTTACTGACATTAATGAGATATCTAGATCTTTTATACCATCTCATGTTTTCACTTTATTCTCTGCATGATTTAAGTGGCTTCTTTCACTCTTCATTCATGTCTGGAATCCATGCTAGCATGTGTAGCAAGCCCCAGGCTGCTGCCTGGCAGGTGACTCTCTTTTGACCTCTGCCCTGAGGTGTGTTTCCAGAAACTGTTTAGGTTGCTCATTTCTAGCATCTTCCTTCATGTAGGAATTATTGTTCCATAACCAGTATTTTGAAGATATTAAGATTCTTTCCTGCTTTCATTATAGCTTGTCTCTGGGCCCCAATTCCTTGTCTTCATGCAGACTGTGTTTCTTTAGACACCAGCAATTAATAGAGATTCCCTCATTGCTTGTATTTTTTTTTCAAGAAAACTACTAAAATTCAATTACCAATGTCCTTGAAACATCAACTTGATGCTTTCTTTTCAACGCAAGTAATCTATTGAAAACTATATAGGTTATCCAACGTACATCCCCCTGATAATCTTAACTTTTTGAGAAAAGTAAACTAGGTTATGAAAGAGCTCTCACAAGAGGAGAAGAACTGTCTGACATTGTAAAAGTTAACAAGACAAGATTTATGGTGAAAACAAAACATGACAATAAATAGCCTTTGCAGAAGCTCATTAATATCATTGAATATCATTGAATTGTTTTTCTCCAACCAGTGAGGAGCATATGGGGAGTCAGTATCACTTGGCTCAGTCAGTCCAAACTACTAATAACCACATATAAAATATACAGTAGCAGCGGGGGAAGCAGAGAGAAGATGGAGTGAATTTTCATTCGAAATAGAAACAGAAATGTAACATTGTAAGACTTTACTTTGAGAAAGAAATATAAATATTAAAATTTTTAATAACAGAAATTTACCATGGAGCATAAAACTATGAGTAATTGAAGAGATATATGATGTTCACAGGTGGAAATATAATTTTGGACTTAATGTATTTTCAAACAGAATCTACATAATAATGAGAATACAAACAATAGATTAGGTAAAAATACTAAATTTAATGAAGTGGATGGGTATACTTTGGTTATATTTAAAAAGTCATCTTCCTAGGAAATATACACTGTAGTATTTAAAGATAAAGGGCCTTAATGTGTGTCATTTCAGAAAAAAATATTATATGTATATTTAGTACATATATACTCATTCTTACAACTTTTCTCTATGTTTTACATCTTTATTACTAAAACAAAAAAATTTACAAGGTTATAAAAATATTACCCCTCTAAAACAAAAATAAAATTATATGAAAAAGGGACAATCAGAGAACTAAAAGATTCTGTAAGTCATTAAAAATAATGAATGCTCAACACTAACCAAGTACAGGGGCTTCTGGGCAACTCAGGCAGTTAAGCATGACTTTTGGTTTCAGCTCAAGTCATGTTCTCAGGGTTCTGGGATTGAGCCCTGCTTTGGGTTCTGTGCTGAGCATGGAGTCTGCTTGAGATTCTCTCTATTTCCCTCTCCCCCTGCCTCACCCTCTTTTCCCTGTCTCAAAAAAAAAAAAAAAAGAAAAGACAAAAAGTACAGCATTTCCTCCTCTTACTACAACTTTACTTTTTAATTATCTCTTCTCTATACACTGTTACATTTTCTAAAGAACAATCTTGTTCTCTGTTTCTTTTTTAATAGCATTTCAAATCTCTCTGAGAATAATAATTTTTTGGTTTTTTAAGTTGTTTTTCTTCCTTGCCTTAGCCCTGAAGTCATTTTTTCCCTTTTTGTTCCCTGAGTCCTTCTTTATCACATTGTTGGATTGCCAAAAAATATCTTCCTTTCATTGGTTATCAGTTCACATTTGAAATGAGGCAGATAAGAGTAGCTTACAGGGGGTGAGGGAGTGAGGGGGAGGGATTTGGGTGTCTCGGTCAGTTAAGCAGCCAGCTCTTGATTTTGGCTCAGGATCTCCAGATCTTGAGATCAAGCCCTGCATCAGGCTCTGTGCTCAGTGGGGAATCTGCTTGAGGATTCCCTCTCTGTCTCCCTCTTCCCCTCCCCATGCTCACACCACTCTCTCTCTAAAATAAATAAATAGCTCTTTTTGTTTTTCTTAAGTGACTTAAGGAATGAGACAAAGATGGAAGTGAACACAGGCACAGACAGGGGACACAGTCCAACTGAAAGCCAAAGATGACAATGAATGTATATGCAACATCAGTCACTTGTGATAACCCAAGTCTACCTGACATGCTGGCCTGGATCAACGAGTCTCTGCAGCTGAATCTGACAAAGATAGAACTGTTGTGCAGGGATTGGCCATTGTCCATTTATGGACATGCTTCTCCCTGACTCCATTGCCTTGAAGAAAGTGAAATTCCAGGCTAGGCTTGAACATGAATACATCCAGAACTTCAACATAATACAAGCAGGTTTTAAGAGAATGGGTGTTGACAAAATAGTTCCTGGGGACAAATTGATAAAAGGAAAGTTTCAGGACAATTTTGAATTTGTCCAGTAGTTTCAAGAAGTTTTTTGATGCAAACTATGATTTAAGTGGGTCACCTAGGGAACTGAAGCTGACCCTGGGGCTCACTGTGTGGATGCTGCTAACACTGATTGCTGAAGAAGGAGTTTTTATGGGATACACTGAGGTGGAGACCTCAGTAGAGAAATGTAAAGACTGATTTGAATTTTAACTAATGTGAAATGTTGGCAGAGAAAGTTTTAATAAGTAAATGCCCTAAGAGTATTTAAAATAGCTTCCATGTTTCAAAATATAAAATGTGACATGACAGGAGATTTTACGTGTTTGACGTGTCTGGAAAGGAAGAAGGACCAGACCTCTGGACCTTTGGAATTTGCCATTCACAGTCCCTACAGGACTGCTTGAATCTCAAAGACCTAGACCTTGGCCCAAAAGGATAGTTTAAAAAGTTGCTCTGTAAAGCCATTTGGTATCCTTGGACAATAGAAGAGGCATTGTCGCGTGGAAATAGAGGGTGTTTTTCAGCCCTGAGATGTTTGAATTGAAGAGCTTGAATTTCATTGAGCATTTCTCTGATAATTTTTCCAGTTATCCCAGAAATTTCTATGTATTGTGTGTTTTGGGAAATGAGGTGTGTCCAGTTTTTAAATCTAATGACTACTTTTGGGGACTTGCCCACATCTTTGGGATTTGAATTGGGGTCTTGTCTCATTTTACTGTCATTTAAGTTTACATTGAACATATTTCTCTTCTCTGCTCCCCTTGCCCACTGAGGACTCTTCTTTGGCTTCTTAAAGTTTGCTGCTTAGAGTGTAAGTTCAGCAGGTAGGTGATCGCACTGCAAATTCTTTCTGGATCTCCAGCAAAGGGAGCAGCCAGTGAAGGCCATCACTACCTTGGGATCTGCAAGACTGCGTCTTCTCAGTACCTGCTGTATTGGAATACTTTGCCAATACACTGATTTCTTTGGAGATAAAATTTGTTAACGTGTTACTAAATGTTAATTTTCTATTGCAGAAGATATGGCACCATGTCTGAACTAATTATTAATATTTAAAATATTTCATTCCTTAACTCTTCTTCATTTGCTTTGCCCCTAGCTTATTCAGTTACTTTGGCAGAATTCTGCAAAATGTGTGTCATGTACTACTGACATGTTCAGCCCCTGATTTGTTCCTGGTGGTAGCTTGTCTTACAATGTGTGTAGAAAGCAGATATTTTATAATAAAATTTTTGTGTCGTGCATGCTCTGTGTGGAATTCAGAGGAAAACCCAGATTAAGTGATTAACAATGCCAAAAAATGCAAGTAACTAGCCATTGTTCAAATAACAGTGGTGCTATTTCTCTGTTGTGGCCTTTTAGATTTTTGTTTCCCTAAAATTCCATTTTATTAGGAATCCATTTTCCGCCTGGTCTTTCTTGATAAGGTTTTTTTCCTACTTTAAATAGTTGCTAAATAAAATTCTGTATTTCAAGATTGTCATGTCTTCTAGAAAAAAACAAAAATGTCTTAAGAGAACTGTAGCAGTAAGAGGCTTATGAAAAGATGGGCTTTGGACTTTCTTGACTGACAATTCACTGGAAATGTCATAATGTGAAGTTTCTCTGTAGGGGACTCATATATCCAAAAACAAACTTTTAGCCTTTTATTTGGTGGGGGCCGGGGTTAGGTAAGGGTATGGTAAATAAGTGGACACTCATGCTCTATTATAAGGGGAGGCCAATCATTCAATAAAGATGCTAAAGATGCTTTCAATTAATTCCCATAAGTGTACAAAATTTTAAAGAACTAAATAAATGAATTATGGCACAATTATATGCATTTCTTCAAAACAATGTTTTAGAAGGACATTTAGTAACAAAACAAAATAATTTATCACATATTAGATTTAAAAGTAGTTACAAATTAACCTATTCACTATGCTCTCAAACCTCTAAACATCTTTCCACTTATATCTATATCCACATTTATATCTTCAAAGCTTGAAAGGGAAAAATGTCACTTAAGGATCTAGAATACCATAAAGGTGATCTTGTTTTCTCCTCTTTATGACTCAAATATAGACTGACAAATCTATTGTGGTTGTCTTTTAAAACACAGCAGTTAAAGGAAATCTGCACGTGGAGCTATCAGTCACAGAACTCTTAAAGTTGAGTAATAATAGAACTCTTGAAGTTTAGTAACCAAATAGTCTGTCCCTTTGTTCATCTCAGCCAGGCTTGTGGTACCACCTACCGTCAAGGCAACACAATTACAGTTTTAAATCTCATTTAAACTGCTAAACCCACTTCTCAATCTTTTTGTTTACTTATATATTCATTCATTCATTTTTATGATTTTATTTTAATTCTCGTATAGTTAACATACAGTGTGATTAGTTTCAAAACTACAATACAGTGACTCAGCAATTCTATACATTATTCAGTGAGAAAAACAGAGATAAACTCTGACACTTTCCACATGATATAAATCTTGAACCCATAAGCTCTGAGGTATTCAGATGTTGAGATGGGAACCCTGACAAGAACAGGGCACTCTCTTCCATGGGAGAAGAGAGTTGTCTGAAGTATTCCCCTCATGCTGGTGCACATACAAGCCATCACCCTCTAAGCTGGAAATGCCCACATTTACTTGTCTTCCTGTGAGGAGATACGTTTACTAGCCACAAAGGATGACAGTGTACATAAGATCAAGATAGTTTCAGAGTTCTAACCCATGCAGATTCTGTAAAATATACATTCACACAGTCAAACCCATGTGTGGATGCTTATTTACAAATTATTAATTTTTATTTACTAGGCATTTACTTAATAGATTTCAGGCATTATAATCAGTACTGAGAACACAGAGATGTCCACCCAGATCTTGCCCATTAGTGATCTCACAGAAAAGAACTAAGTCAGCAACAACAGGGCAAATTTCTATCTCCTGAGAGAGAGCTGGCCCTGGTTAAGGGTGAACTGAAGGAAGATTTAGAGAGACTCACATTCATCTACTTCTTTTGAATAATGGAAGTGGGGGTCATAAAAATTGGCCCAGAGAGGCAGTGTTGCATAACGGCTAAGCTTGCTGCTCTGCAAACACACGGCCTATGTTTGAATTGTGGCTTTCCCGTTGATTGCTGTTGCAACAGCACACAAGGGAACTCCCCTGCACCAGTTTCCTCATCTGTAACTGTGAACGATGACTATCATACCTCCTCGAAAGACTGTTGTAAGGACTCGGTGAGCCAGTATTCATAAAGTATATAGAAAGGTCCTAGGCATATAGTAAGGTGTCAATAATAAAAATAGAATAAGAGAAACAAAAAAATAGAATAATAGCAATCACTTTGTACCAGCGTTCTACCATTCTCTTAGGCTCCGTGAGAAAATAAATTGCCCCCAAAGCACTAGGGAGGCATCTGTGCACACTTCCCCTAACCTCAGTCTTATTTCCTTCTAAACCACTAGTATACCATGAGTCTTTTTTGACCTAGAAACTTCAAGATTCAGCTACTCATCAATGGGTCTGGTCTCTAATCAACTTCATTGATTAGAGCCAGGACCAGGGACATGGCTGGGTTATAAATGATTTTGTTTGACTCTGATATTCATTTCACCTCTTATGCAATAACTATGTCCTGGATTTCCCAACTGGGAAACACATTAAGCTCCTGATATTTATACTCATTTTTTGCAATACTTGCTAGTGCCAGGCCACCACTAGTTTGAGATCAATAACTTGATTTGTGACTTCAAGATCTGAGGTGGTATCTGTCCCCATATCTTACTGCTGATCCTATCATCTCCCTTTGAGATTAGAACAGTCTTGTAGAGGCAAGGGCGGGGAAGATACACATACGCACAAGGGGGCTTCCTACAACTACTTCCTTCCCCAAAACTCTGACACTTAAAGCTAACACTCAACTCTAACTCTTAAGTAAAGACATCGATGACAAAGAGACTTTACAGGAGCTGTTTTCAAGGATAATGGTTTCCTCTTCAGCCAATGAGAGAAGGAGGTGTGAGGGAGCATCAATTGTCTCTAGCAGACTGAATTACTAAGAAGGCCAACAAGATGCATAGAGCTGCCATTTGGGGGAAACGGTGCATAAAATAAACATATCCAAAAATGTGTTATCGTTAGGAATTACAAACATCTGTGAGGTCATATATTAAAAGAGTTACTGAAAACAGGTCCCATATTCTGAGATTTATGGTAAACTTAAATCCATGGAGCTTGAAAGAGTTGACCACATGAATTTAAGGAGCTATCAGCAAGCATAGATGGGCAAAAATAACCACTGTACTCATTTTTTCTGTCACCACACTTATCTTTTCATTTTGTAATGAAATTTCTAATACACTTTACTTTTTTTACTTTGATTATTCTTTTTATCATAGAACATTTTCTTGTTATGTGGAGGCAACTATTAAATAAATATTACTGAATATACAGTTTGGAGACATAACAGAGCTATTTTCTAGCACCAGAATCAGGGCAACAGTGGAATGAGGGTCATTCAAATGCAATGGAATGTACTAGCCCACAGTCTTGATATCTTTGATACACACAGAACCTCAGCAGCCACAACGGTGATGACAGAAAGCTCTTCTGCAGATGGGAGGTGGCATCACATGCCTCTGGAAGAGTCAATCACAAAGAAGGCAGATAAGAAAAATATCTTTGGTGAGCCTGGTGGTGGCTTTTATGGAGGGCACGTATTGCATGGAGCACTGGGTGTGGTGCATAAACAATGAATGCTAGAACACTGAAAATAAATTTTAAAAATAACTAAAATTTTTTTAAAAAAAGAAAAATATATTTGGAGAAACAGGAGAGATGTTGTCTAAGGATTCAAACTTGCAACTAGTAGAGAAATGCATCCTGGAGATCTAATGTATAGTATAGAGAATATTTGCTTATAACCACCAAACATGAAAAAAATCGCAGAAATGTTTCTATTTGTAATAGAAATAACAAGCAAAATATCAAAAATGAAATTAAAGATATGGAGAGAATCATGAAAAAATTAGGAAATTTAATAGAGGTCCATAAAAAATATATAGATAAATGGAACACTATACCCTGTTCCTAGATATGTTTCTAGATTCTCTCTCTCTTTATAGCTGTATTGATATATAATCGACATACAATCAACTGCTCATATTTAAAGTGAATAATTTCAAGGTGTCTGGGTAGCTCAGTTGGTTGAGCATCCCACTCTTGGTTTCAGTTGAGGTCATGATTTCAGGGTCCTGGGATGGTGCTCACACCAGGATCTGTGCTCAGCAGAAAGTCTGAGGATTCTCTCTCTCACTCTCCCATTTCCCCTCCCTCTGCTCTCCCCCTTTCTCAAATAAATAATCTTTAAAAATATAAACTGAATAATATCATGAGTTTTGACATATGCATACACCCTTAAGACTATCATCACAATCAAGATAGTGAACATATCTATCATCCCTAAAACTTCTTTGTGACTCTGTGTAAACAATCTCCACCCTCAGTCCCCAAGCAATCACTAAACTGCTTTATTTCGCTGTACATCAATTTACATTTTCTAAAATTTTAGATAAATGAAATTATACAAGAACTCTTTTCTGTCTTCTTTCATTTAGTATAATAATTTTTGAGATTCAACCATCTTGTTGCATATATCGATTTTTTCCTTTTTACTGTTGAGGAATATTTTAATAGATATATACCATAATTTCTTTACCCATTCATCTGTTGATGGATATTTGGGTTGTTTCCAGTTTGGGGCTATTACAAATAAATATTCTATAAATATTCTATAGAACTATTTGTGTGTATATATATTTTCTCTTCTCTGGAGCAAATAGTTAATAATGGAACGCTTTAAAAAATAGGGTACATTTTGTTTATCTTTTTTAAAAGCTGACAAACTATTTTCCGAAGTGATTTTGGTGCTATCTTACAACCTACCAGCTGTATAAGAGAGTTCTAGCTGTTTCACACCGTTGTAGTCTAACTTAATGACTTCTCTTTTATAATTTGTAGTTTTTGTTAGTTACAAAATTTTTGCCTAACCTGAAGACACTGAGATTTTTCTCCTATGTTTCCTTACTGAATTTTTATACTTTTCACAATTATATTTAGGACGATGATCCATTTTGAGTTCATTTTTGTATGGTACCAAATTTGCATTGTTGTTGCTGATTAAGCACTTTTCCATCAGTTCACTGAGAATAAAATCTAGGTGGACATCTCTGTGTTCTCAGTACTTATAATAATAATTTATTTATATTATATTATAATATATATTTTATGTATAATATATAGTTATTATAATAATTTATTTGTATTATATATATATTATAATGCCTGGTATCTACTAAGCATGAGACAAGGGTCTATGTTCAATTTTGTTCATAGATTATCTAATTGTCCCAGCACCATTTATTACAAAGATTATCATTCTCCCTACTGAATTGCCTAGACAACTTTATAAACATAAAGGACTATTTCTGGAATCTCTATTCTGTTCCATCTGTCTGTATATCGATCTTTGCATTCATACCACACTGTCTTGATGTAGCTATCTAAAAACATCTTAAGGGGTGTCTGGTGGTACAGTCAGTTTAGTGTCTGCCTTCAGCTCAGGTCATGATCTCAGGGTTCTGGGATTGAACCCCATATCTGGTTTCCTACTCAGTGAGGAGTCTTTCTCTGACCTTTCCCCTTTTGTGTGTGCACTTTCTCTCCCTCAAATGAATAAAATCTTTTCTAAAAAATCTTATAATTTTTAAGGTATAAGGTACAAAGGTATAAACGATTCAACTTTATCTGTTTTATTTTTGTTGTTGTTGTTGTTGTTTTTTAGATTTTTATTTATTTATTTGACAGACAGAGATCACAAGTAGGCAGAGAGGCAGGCAGAGAGAGAGGAGGAAGCAGGCTCCCTGCTGAGCAGAGAGCCCGACGCAGAGCTCGATCCCAGGACCCTGAGATCATGACCTGAGCCAAAGGCAGAGGCTTTAACCCACTGAGCCACCCAGGCGCCCCAACTTTATCTGTTTTTAAATTACTTCTACTATTCTATGTCTTTTGCATTTCCATATAAATTTAGGAATAAGTTGGTTAATTTCTTCAATAAAGTCTGTATGGTTCTGAGTTACAATTGTGTTGAAGTTACACATCAATTAGAAAAGAATTTATAAACACCCAAAGAACAAATAATCCAATCAAGAAATGGGCAGAGGACATGAACAGACATTTCCACAAAGAAGACATCCAGATGGCCAACAGACACATGAAAAAGTGCTCCACATCACTCGGCATCAGGGAAATACAAATCAAAACCACAATGAGATACCACCTCACACCAGTCAGAATGGCTAAAATTAACAAGTCAGGAAATGACAGATGCTGGCAAGGATGCGGAGAAAGGGAAACCCTCCTACACTGTTGGTGGGAATGCAAGTTGGTGCAACCACTCTGGAAAACAGCATGGAGACTCCTCAAAAAGTTGAAAATAGAGCTACGTTATGACCCAGCAATCGCACTACTGGGTATTTACCCTAAAGATACAAATGTAGTGATCCAAAGGGGCACGTGCACCCAAATGTTTATAGCAGCAATGTCCACAATAGCCAAACTATGGAAAGAACCTAGATGTCCATCAGCAGATGAATGGATAAAGAAGATATGGTATATATATAATGGGATACTATGCAGCCATCAAAAGAAATGAAATCTTGCCATTTGCGATGACATGTATGGAACTAGAAGGTATTATGCTTAGCAAAATAAGTCAATCAGAGAAAGACAACTATCATATGATCTCCCTGATATGAGAAAGTGGAGATGCAACGTGAGGGGTTTGGGGGGTAGGAAGGGAGGGAGACATACCATAAGAGACTCTTAATCTCACAAAACAAACTGAGGGTTGCTGGGGGAGGAGGGTTGGGAGAGGGTGGTGGGGTTATGGACATTGGGGAGAGTATGTGCTATGGTGAGTGCTGTGAAGTGTGTAAACCTGGCGATTCACAGACCTGTACCCCTGGGGCTAATAATACATTATATGTTTATAAAAAAATAAAAATAATAAAAAAATAAAATTAAAAAAAGGATTTATATATTAGTAATGTCGATTCTTACAGTTCTTGAACATAGTGTATGTCTCCATTTATTTAGGTATTCTTTAATTTCTCTGCAATGGTTTATAGTTTTCGGTATACAAGTTGCACTCATCTTCCGTCAAGTTTATTCCTGAGTGTTTTATATTTTTTATGCTATTTAAATAAAAATTATACATTTCAAATTTTGATTGTTCACTGCAAGTACAAGAAATAAAACTGATCACCTTTATTGAACATGTATCCAGCAACCTTGCCAGACTCAATTTTTCCTTATACTAGATTTCTTTTGTAGAGTCTATAGATATTCTATTACAGGAATTGAAGTTAAATAAGAAGTTGAAAATATAAATAAATAAATAACAAATAAGCAAAAGTTAAGGAAAAACAGAGAGAAACTGACTCTTAAATACAGAGAACAAACTGATGGTTAACAAAGGAGAGTGGGTGGGGGGGGGTGGGTGAAATAGATGATGGGGATTAAAGAATACATTTGTCATGATGAACACGGAGCATTGTAGAGATTTGCTGAACCACTATATTGTACACCTGAAACTAATATTACACTGTATGTTACTAATTAAAGTGTCAATAAAAATGCACAAAAAAGAAAAATAAGATAATAAATAAATAGGTGATGGGGATTGTGGAGTGCACTTATGTGTTCGACACCTGGTGTTGTATGGAAGTGTTGAATTGCTATATTGTACAAATGAAACTAATATTACACTGTATGATAACTGGAATACAAGTAAAACCTTTAAAAAAAGAAATTGACAAAATATGGTCAATAAACAAATGCAGACAATTACTGTTTTTTGTGTGATATATGGGCTACATTGTATAAGCTAAGGATGACTTCTACATTTTTAAATGGTTACATATTGGATGATTGCGTATCATTATCTTTCCTTGATTTTGTCTCTTAGACCATAAACCCTACAATGTTCACCATCTGGCCCTTTACAGAAAAAGTTAGCCAATTATTATTTATAGAGTCAATCATGTTACCTGTAATATACTTTTATTCTGTCCTTTCCAATTGGCATGACCTTTAATCCTTTTCTTGCTTTTTGCACTGGGTAGAAACTTCAATATTATATGGACTACAAGTGGTCAAAGCAGAAATTTTTGCCTTAATCACAATCTTAGGGGGAAAGCATTTATACTTTCACCAGTAAGTTTCATGCTAGAAGTAGGTTTTTCTTAGATGACGTTGGTCAGATTGAGAAAATTTCCTCTTATTCTTAGCTTACTAAAAGTTCCTATCATGAATAGGTATTGGATTTTATCAAATATATTTTTGCATTAATTGAGTGGATTTTTTTTTGTTGTTTGTGTCTAATAATATAGTGAATTACATTGGTTGATTTTTTAATGCAATTAGATTAAATCATTTTCTCGGGTGACCTTTGGTAGTTTGTATTTTTCAAGGAGTTGTCCCATGTCATTTACGTGGTCCAATATTTAAGGATAAAGTTTTTGATATATTCTTTTTGCTATAATTTTAATTTCTGCACAATGTAGAGTGATGGCCCTTTTTTTTTGTAAATTATGTTTTTAAATTATGTTTTCTCTCTTTCCTTCCTGGTCAGTCCCACTAGGGACTAGGTTTACTGACCTTATTTACTGACCTTCCCAAAGAATTTTATTTTTGCACGATTGATTTTCTCTATTATTTTTCTGATTTCCATGCCATTGATTTCTACTCTGGTCTTTATGATTTCCTTTATTCTGCTTAATTTGGGATTCAGTTTCTATCCAATTTTCCAGTTTTTTAAAGTAGAATTTTAGTCTATTGATTTGAGATCTTTCCTCATTTCTAGTATAAGCATTTAACCCTATAATCATCCATAAGATTACAAATGACTCACATGCATTGCATAAATTCTGATATATTGTGGTTTATTTCATTCATCTCAAAGTACTTTCTTAATCTTCAGATTTCTCCTCTGACCCATGGTGTATTCAGAAGAAGTTTGTTTTTTGGTTCATAAATATTTAGTAATACATTTTTGCATTGATTTCTAATTTAATTTCATTTTGGTCAATGAACAAATTTTGTATGGTTTTAATCCTTATGAATTCATTGACCCTTAGATTCTCCCTGCAAAAAAAAAAAGCTTTTGGCATAATTCAGAGTCCACTCATTTCATTTCAAAATCACCCAATAAAATAGGAATGTGTGGATATCATCTTAATTATACATATGTGTGTATATGTTCCCCTGGAGGAAAAAGGAGGCATGAAAGGCTCCTGTTTTATTAAAATACAATGTTATTTTTTAATTTAAAAATGTATTCTTCTGATAATTTTAAATATAAATTTAAAATAAAATACCATTCTTTCTAAAGTATCAGAAGTGAATGCATTAGATAATGCTGAAGGTAATGAAAGCTCAGTGTGAAATAGAATAGCAGCTTGCACTGGAGTGGAAACAATGAAGGTTTCTTTTTTTAAAGCATGCAGTTTTATAGTAGCAACTTCTTACCTGTTAGAACATGTAAAAAAGACTGAGCTCCTCGGTCTTCAGAAAAAAGCAAGCTTTAAGTTTGGCTCCATTTCACGCTTGTTTCTCAAACATCTGAAACCACATCTCAGTGGGGTGCCTGTGTGGCTCAGTGGGTTAAAGCCTCTGCCTTCGGCTCCGGTCATGATCTCAGGGTCTTGGGATCGAGTCCCACATCAGCCTCTCTGCTCAGTGGGGAGACTGCTTCCTCCTCTCTCTCTCTCTCTCTCTGCCTGTCTCTCCATCTACTTGTGATGCCTGTCTCTGTCAAATAAATAAATAAAATCTTTTAAAAAAATTAAAATAAAATAAAACCACATCTCAGATTGCACCATATTTTGGAAACAAGGAAGGAATGATCAGGGAAACAGGAGCTGGCCAGGCAGCCATTCTCTAGGAAGGAATGCTGGCCTTTCTCTGTCCAAATCTGTGCAAGTTGAGAGGAGGAAGGGAAAGCCACAGCTTGCCTTGAATTTCTAAAGTGCAGAGTCTCCACCTGCTGGTTTATGGGACCCAATTAATATGCTTATAGCTATCACTTTTCTAGGACGGTCAAGAGTAATCTTGAACTTCCAGTAGAATCAATGTGTTTACCATAATTTTACATCAGGAGAAAAATAAGATATATACTCCAAAATTTTTAAAATGTAATTTAAGTCTTTTAGGGTGTATCAATGAGAAGTTTTGAATCATACCACAGAGGGCAAGTTTTAAAATAACACTCTTGTTAGCAATCCCTTTCCTTCTATCCACTCCTTGTAGTTTCTGCTCAGATTTTCTTCTCCCCCTCTTGTCTCTCTTCCATCTCCCTATCCCAACCAACTCTTTCACTCTTTCTTGCAACACCTAGCTTCCTACATTCACCTTTCTTCTTCATTGTTTTCTGCCTTCTGATTTCAGATAAGAAATCTGTTCATTGCCTAGTTCCTGTCCTTTTATGTATAAACTATGTGTTAGCTTCTTTCCTTTCTAAAATCTGTGAAATCAATCTTTAATGATCATTGTTTTTCTTTTACTTCTGATCTTGTAATCAAACAATTTCATCACTACATATGTAACTCTTATATATTTTCATTATTCCTGCTTGATGCCTTTAAGATGCTTGAATCTTACCCATCCAAAGACTAAAGTCCTCCTTTAACTCAGGAAATGGTCTTCTATTATTTCTTTAATTATATTCTCTTCTACATCTCTTATGCAGCAATTGGAAGTTGCTGTATAGAACTTCCTCAATAAATTTTCTCAATTTTGTGTGACTCAAGGTAGCTGAGACTCAAGGGTCCAGTTTTGTTCTCTCTCCCCCCATCTATATTTTTATGACTCTAAGACCATTACCTGAGAAGTCTAACTGATTACTGTTTAGTGCTTCTACACCTGCCTGAGCACTGAGTATTATATAAAACTGATTATATAAACTGATTATATAAAACTGATGTATCATTGACTTGTACCCCTGAAACTAATAATACTTTATATGTTAATTAATTGAATTAAAATTTTAAAAATTATCTTAAGAATGCTTTCTCATTACCTCCAAGAATGAAAGCAAAGTTTGGGTTTTTGTGTTCTTTGGGTTTTTTAAAGATTATATTTATTTATTTGACAGATCACAAGTAGGCAGAGAGGCAGGCAGAAGGAGGGGGGGACCAGGTTCCCTGCTGACCCGGGAGCCAGATGTGGGACTTGATTCCAGGACCCTGAGATCATGACCTGAGCCAAAGGCAGAGGCTTAACCCACTGAGTCACCCAGTTGCCTTTTGTGTGTGTGTGTGTGTGTGTGTTTAAGGTTATTTGTCAGAGAAAGAGAAAGCATGAGAACAAGAGGTGGGGGGTAGACGCCACAGGCAGAGTCGGGAGTGGGAGTGGCAGGTAGAGGGAAAAGCATGCTTGCCACTGAGTAAGGAGCCTCATGCAGGGCTCAGGGCTCAATCCCAGGACACCAGGATCATGACCTGACTTGAAGGCAGATGCTTAACCCACTGAGCAACCCAGGCATCCCAAGAATGAAAGCAATTTAAAATGAAACAATTTTTTAAATTTTTTATTTTTTTATTAACATATAATGTATTTTTATCCCCAGGGGTACAGGTCTGTGAATCGCCATGTTTACACACTTCACAGCCCTCACCATAGCACATACCCTCCCCAATGCCCATAACCCCACCACCCTCTCCCAACCCCCTACCCCCGGCAACCCTCAGTTTGTTTTGTGAGATTAAGAGTCTCTTATGGTTTGTCTCCCTCCCATCCCATCTTGTTAAAATGAAACAATTTTAATATTATCTTATTCTTTCCTCTCTCCTTTAAGGAATCCAATATACATATTTCCCCTTCTTTGCCTGTTCTCTGTATCAATTGTTATATCAACTGTGGCAGACACGCTTTGGAAAGATCAAATGATTAGAGAATAAGGTCCCACAAAAGACCCTCTCAATAGCTTCAAGATGTGCCTCACCACTCCACTCCGGTGTTATCTCTCAAACAGCACAGCCAGGGCCAACACAGAGAAGTGTGTGAAAAGATCAGTGGATGTGGCTTGTGTCTAAGGGATGAATGACCATAAAATTCACAGAAGACAAGTTTTGCAAAAGTACTGCTGCATGGAGTAAGGGAAGAAAGTACAAAGTGAAAAGAGGCTCTGAGGCTCCCCTAATGCCATTGGCAGGAAGCAGTCTGATGAAGCTATTCACCAGCAAACAGGTGCCACTTCCATGAAAAAAGGATGACTCAGGACAGAACCAAGATTCCAGAGAGAAAACAAAGAGCTACCAAGGACCTGTCAGGGAAAAAAGAGCTGGTGGACTGCCACTTTCGGGGAAGGAATGCTGGCCCTCCCCAGTCCAACATCTGTGAAAGTGAGAACATGGATTATTCCCAGGCCTTGCAATGTAATCAAGGAAATCTGGCTGGAGTTTTCCCAACTGGAATTCAGAACTGCCATGGATTAGTGACTCCTTTCTACCTTCTGCTTTCCCCCTTTTCGAACAAGAATGCGTTTTGGTTTTGGGTTTGTTTTTTTTTTTTTTTTTTTTTGAGATTTTATTTATTTATTTGACAGAGAGGTAGAGAGAGGGCATAAGTAGGCAGAGCTGCAGCCAAAGGGAGAGGGAAAAGTAGGCTCTCCTCCGAGCAGGGAGCGCAACGTGGAGCCTGATGCCAGGATGCTGGGTTCACGACCTGAGCTGAAGGCAGCCGCTTAACCGGCCAAGCCACCCAGGTGCCTCTCGAGCAAGAATACTTAGAGCAGTTACCCTATGCCTGCCCCCCGATCGTTAAGTTGGGTATATTAGAGATAGATAACTTGTCTCTAGTTTCACATGGCCACAGGTGATGAGGAATTGTACCCCAGGACTGGTACCTAATGGAATAAAACCAGGGGCCTCATTCTCACCTGGACCTGATTTAGATGATGAGATTTGGGGCCTCGAGCTGGTGCTGTAATGGAATGAGATTTGTTATTCTGCATGCGGGATGAATATGGAGCTTCAGTGTCACACTCGAAGGTGACCCTCAGTGAGTCATGCCCTCATATAATCTCTTCCCCAGAAAGTTAAAGGGAATTGTGACTTGCTTCTAACCAGTATAATATGGCGAAGGTGATGGATGTCATATCTTTTTTTTTTTTTTTTTAGGTTTTATTTATTTGTTTGACAGCGAGAGAGACAGACAGAGAGGGAACACAAGCAGGGGAGCAGGAGGCTCAGCAGGAAGCCCGATGTGGGCTTGATCCAAAGACCCTGGGACCATGACCCAAGCCAAAGGCAGATGCTTAACAACTGAGCCACCCAGACACCCCAAATGTCATGTCTTTAACAAGGTCACGTTAAATGGCAAATGTGATAGGATGCCATTCCCTTGATTTGGATGTTATTGGGCAAAGTTGACGGAAGGTCAAGCTGTGACTGTGTTTTGTCATATTAGGCTTTATTTTAGCATGCTGGGGGAAAGGGCTCTTCTTTGCTGGCTTTGAGGTAGACTCCAGGATGTCAGAGGACTGGTAAGACAACATGGTAATGAACAGCCGGTGACCTCCAGGAGTTGAGAGTGGCCCCTAACCAACGCCAGCAGTAGATTAATTCTGCCAACAACCTGAATAAGCGTGAAGTTGATTTTTCCCCAATCAAGCCTCCAGTTAGTAACACAGTCTGTGAGACCCCGAGCAGAGGAACCAGATAAGTTGTGACTGGACTTCTGACCAATATAAACTGTAGGGGAAAAACCTGTGTCATTGTAACCTGCTATTTGTGGTAATCTGTTATGTAGCAGTAGAAAACTAATATCATCATTAATACCCTTTTACTTATGTTCTTTCACTGTCATTCTCCGGACTCTATACCATTTTGCAATGCCCCTTGTTCTGTTTGAATTTGAATATATTAGCCATTTGTAATTGAGTCTTTATTTCCAATATGATTTTGTCTTTTTAAATTACTATTTCTGGGGCGCCTGGGGGGCTCAGTGTTAAAGCCTCTGCCTTAAGCTCAGGGCATGATCCCAGAGTCCTGGGATCAAGCCCTGCTCCCTTGCAGGGAGCCTGCTTCCTCCTCTCTCTCTGCCTGTCTCTCTGCCTACTTGTGATCTCTGCCTGTCAAATGAATAAATAAAATCTTTTTTAAAAAAAATTGCTATTTCCTTTCCTGAGTTCAGTTAACTCTCGTTTCATGACTTCCTGTCTTCCTTCCATTTAATTCCTGTGTCTTATTTTCAAATTTAGTTTCTAGGGTGCCTGGGTGGCTCAGTGGATTAAGCTACTGCCTTCGGCTCAGGTCATGATCTCAGGGTCCTGGGATCAAGTCCTGCATCGGGTTCTCTGCTCAGCAGGGAGCCTGCTTCCCCCCTCTCTCTCTGCCTGCCTCTCTGCCTACTTGTGATCTCTCTCTGTCAAATAAATAAATAAAATCTTTAAAAAAAATTAGTTTCTAAATTTGAATATTTTTCAACTCATGAATGCCTGGTTCAGTCTGGGGCATAGTTCTCTTCTGCTTCACTGGTGGGGATGATGTTCTTGTTCTTGTTTTCATTCTCATTCTTGTTTTGGAGAAAATATGGAGCTTCAGTGGAGCACATCTACAGCTATCTGTTCATTCTGTAATGTTAATTTTCCTGGACCAGTAAAAACAGTTGTGTGTAGGTGGGATAAGAATTTTTATGGCTCTCTAGGTTTCTTTTTTTTTTTTCTTGTCCTTTTAATTTAATTTAAATTTTTTTTGTTTCGGGTTTTTTTTAAAACATCTTAATTTTATTTTTTTTAAGTGTTCCAAGACTCACTATTTATGCATCACACCCAGAGCTCCATGCAATACATGCCGTCCATAAAACCCACTGCCAGGTTCACCTGTCCCTCCACCCCGGTCCCCTCCAAAACCCTCCATTTGTTTCTCAGAGTCTAGGTTTCTTAATTCAAGATCACCCTGTGCTATTAGCACAGTGAAGTACATTTTCACTAATAATGGGAATCTTTGGGGAAGAGAGAGGTTGACAGATCTTCTGATTTTGTGATTCTCTTTTGTTTCTGAAAGTAACAAAATTTCCCCTACCTGCTTCTTTTTTACTTTTACTACCATGATTCTTGGGAGCCTCCAAGATTTAAGGCACCACTTTGTTCCCTATAATAATACCTTCTCAATCCTATTCTCCTTTGACTCTCTCCATATTCAAGTTCCTTTTTGTATCTTCCGCAGTGTATATACCGTATCCATATACATGTCCCAGATTTGTTTCAAAATCTCCCCACTCAGAAAAAAAAAAAAATTATTTGCAAGAATGATTTTCTCTCTGCCCACTCCACTCTTTTTTTTCCCAGTCACACTAACCATTCTGACATAGTCCCTAAATTTGGCTTTGAAAGATTTGGGTATTTATTTCCTGTTTATATATTAAGTCAAAGTTCATAGTATTTTCTGTGTTCTGGTTGCAATGTAACTGTGGGTTACACGAATTTCTTGTCTGCTTTAGAGCATAAATCATGAGTAGAGTTGGATGATTTTTAACAAAATAAACACACTGGTTGGACCAATATTCACATCAAGAAATGAAATGTTTACCTCAAATTCAGAAGTCCCCTCCGACTACCTTCCAGTGACTTCCTTAAGGATAGCATTATCCTAATTTTTAGGAGTATGGATTATTTTTATCTATTTTGAACTTTATATAAATTAAATCAAATCCTGTAAGTCATTCATGTCTGACTTCTTTTACTAAAAAATATGTGAGATTCATTCATGTTGTTAGTTCATTCAGTCTTATAAATAGCTATTGTATTCATATTCCTAAATTTATATATTTTACTCTTCATATTTATTTTGATAGTCCCCAGTTTGTACTTATGACGAGTTCCATAATTATCATTCTTTTATATGTTTTTTATTGAGCCCATAAACACAATTCTTTTAAGTGAGTACCTATTAGTGACTTCACTAGGTTTTTAGAGTATGCATGTGTTCAACTTTAGTAGATTTTGTAAAAAAAAAAAAGAATTTTTTAAGTGTTTATACCAATTTACACTCCCACCAGTAGCATATAACAATTCTAATTGCTTTACATATGTGCCAAAAGTTAATATTATATCTTTTTTTTCCTTACAGCAATTCTGGTAAGCATAGAGAGATGTCGCATTCTGAATTTAAACGTTGCTAACCAAGATTAATGTGGTTGAGTCTCAATTTGTTTATTGGCCATTTGGATATTCTGTTTTATAAAGTAACTGCTAAATTTATTTACCCATTTTCCTGTTATGTTTCTTCCTTTTTGAGATTGATTTATAGAAATTCCTTATGTTTTTTATATTCTAGATATAAACTCTCTTATTGACTATATGCATTGCAAATATCTATGCTCATAAGAGAGATCAGTCTGTAGTTCATCTTCTGGTCGTTTTGGGTTTGATTTGCTATTTTCCTAGTTTCCTAAGGTGGAAGCCTATCTCATTAATGTGAGGTTTGTTCTTTCCTAATAGAGGTGGTCACAGCTATAAATTTCCCCTTAAACAATTGCTTTAGCTGCATCCCATGAGTTTGGTATGTTGTATTTTTTGCTTTCACCAGCTTCAATTTCTCTTGTGATTTTTTTCTTTGACCCACGTGTTATTTTAAACTATGTTGTCTAATTCCCAAATATTAATGAAATTTCTAATTTCTTTCTGTTCTGGATTTTTAATTTAATTCCACATACTTTGCATAATTTCAGCCCTTTTGAAATTATGAAGATTTTTTTATGGCTTAGCATATGATCCATTGTGGAGACTATTCCATGTGCACTTGAGAAAAAGATGTGTTCTGTTATTACTGAGTGGAGCTTTCTATAAATGTTCATTATATCAAGTCAATTGATAGCATTGTTTGATTTGTCTATACCCTTGTTAATTTTCTGACTACTTGTTCTATCAGTTTTGAAAGCAGCATATTGAGATCTTCAACTATCATTATTGAATTGTGTGTTTCTCCCTCCATTTCTGTCAGGTTTTGCTTCATATACAATAATATTGTATTGTATATACATTAATAATAATTATTATATATATTATTATATCATCATATATATACTACTGTATATATGTTAATAATTCTTATATCTCCCTGATTGTATACATGTTAATATTGTATATATTGTTCTTAATACTTGTATTGTATGTATGCTATTGTATATATTGTATATATGTTATTGTATTGTATTGCTATTGTATATATGTTAATAATTCTTGTATCTCCCTGAAAAATTGACCTTTTCTTTTATCATTGTGAAGAGTCCCTCTTCATCTCTTATAATGTTTATAACAAAGTCTATTTTTAACTTATATTAATGTAGTCACTCAATCTTTCATGATTACTGTTCATATGAATATTTTTTCCATTCTTTTACTTTCAAACTATGTGTATCTTTGGATCAAAAGTGTGTCTCTCATAAATACCATATAGTGGGATCATGTTTTTTAATCAGTCTGGCAATATCTGCCTTTTGGTTAGAGTATTTAATTTACTTAGATTTAATGTAACCATTTATGTGGTTGGATTTACAATAGCAATAGCCATATTGCTATTTATTCTTTATATCTCATGTCTTTTTTGTTGTTTTATTTCTCCTTTACAGTCCTTTTTTCTTTTAAACAGATTTTTGTAGTATTCCGTTTTAATTTTTTGTTGCTGTTTTAACTTTTTTAAAGTTATTTTCTTAGTGTTTTCTCCAAGAATTGTAATATGCATCTTAATTTTTTGCAATCAACTTCAGATTAATACTAACTGAGTTTCAGCAAAATACTAAAGCTTTTGTACCAGATAGTTTTATACCCTCTCACTCTTGTATGATTATTGTCATATATATTATTAACATGTTACAAACCCAACAATTAAGTATTATAAGTAATGTTTTATAAATCTTTTTTATATTAAAGAAGTTAAAGGAGTAAAAAAAAAAACGTGTTTACAGTGTCTTTTATATTACCCTACATATTTACTAGCTCTGATATTCATTTCTTCCTGTGCATTCAACTTACCTTCTAGTATTGTTCAATTCCCCCAATATAGTTCTATTCCTACCTCTACTCCTTTGTGCTACTGTTGTCATATGTGTTATTTTATGTGTTACTTTATGTGTTATAAACCCAGCAATAAAATTTTATAACTATTGTTGTTTGTCTTTTAAGTAAATTAAGAAAAGCTACTATTTAACCAAAAGAAACAAAAACACTGATTTGAAAGGATACAAGACACCCCTACCTTTATAGCAGCATTATCAACAATAGCCAGATTATGGAGAGAGCCCAAATGTCCACCGACTGATGAGTGGATAAAGATGTGATATCTGAAGTCTCCAAAGGCCAAAATGTGAAACAAAAGCGAAAATGAACTTTGGGGACTTCATCAAGATCAAAAGCTTCTGCACAGCAAAGGAAACAGTCAACAAAACAAAAAGGCAACCCACGGAATGGGAGAAGATATTTGCAAATGACAGTACAGACAAAAGGTTGATATCCAGGATCTATAAAGAACTTCTCAAACTCAACACACACAAAACAGATAATCATATCAAAAAATGGGCAGAAGATATGAACAGTCACTTCTCCAACGAAGACATACAAATGGCTATCAGACACATGAAAAAATGTTCATCATCACTAGCCATCAGGGAGATTCAAATTAAAACCACATTGAGATACCACCTGACACCAGTTAGAATGGCCAAAATTAGCAAGACAGTAAACAACGTGTGTTGGAGAGGGTGTGGAGAAAGAGGAACCCTCTTACACTGTTGGTGGGAATGCAAGGTGGTGCAGCCACTTTGGAGAACAGTGTGGAGATTCCTCAAGAAATTAAGAATAGAGCTTCCCTATGACCCTGCAATTGCACTGCTGGGTATTTACCCCAAAGACACAGATGTAGTGAAAAGAATGGCCATCTGTACCCCAATGTTTATTGCAGCAATGGCCATGGTTGCCAAACTGTGGAAAGAACCAAGATGCCCTTCAACGGATGAATGGATAAGGAAGATGTGGTCCATATACACAATGGAGGGGGAGGAGTTAAGATGGCGGAGAAGTAGCAGCCTGAGACTACATCAGGTAGCAGGAGATCAGCTCGATAGCTTATCTAAACATTGCAAACACCTACAAATCCAACGGGAGAGCGAAGAGAAGAAGAACAGCAACTCTAGAAACAGAAAATCAACCACTTTCTGAAAGGTAGGACTGGCGGAGAAGTGAATCTAAAACAACGGGAAGATAGACCGCGGGGGGAGGGGCCGGCTCCCGGCAAGCGGCGGAGGAACGGAGCACAAAATCAGGACTTTTAAAAGTCTGTTCCACTGAGGGACATTGCTCCAGAGGCTAAACCAGGGTGAAGCCCACGCCGGGTCAGCGTGGCCCCAGGCCCCGCAGGGTCACAGAAGGATCGGGGGTGTCAGAGTGTCGGAGAGCTCTCAGGTATTAGAACGGAGAAGTCGGCTGCACAGACAGAGCCGAGGTTCGGACTCTCAGCTCGGGCTTACCTTGAACTGGTCGCGGGCTGGGTGAGCTCGGAGCGCGGCTAGAGGCTGGGGATACGGGAGTGATTGGGTGCTGTCCTCTGGGGGCGCACTGAGGAGTGGGGCCCCAGGCTCTCGGCTCCTCCGGGCCGGAGACTAGGAGGCCGCCATTTTCATTCCCGTCCTCCGGAACTCTACGGAAAGCGTTCAGGGAACAGAAGCTCCCAAAAGCGAACCCAAGCCGATTACTTACCGGCGGTGCAATCCCGCCTCGGGCAAAGACACTTGAGAGTCACTACAACAGGCCCCTCCCCCAGAAGATCAACAAAATATCCAGCCAGGACGAAGTTCATCTATCAAGGAGAAAGCAGGTTCATTTCCTAAGACAGCAGAGCAAATCCAGAGGAGGAGAAAGCAAAGCACGGAACTCATGGCTTTCTCCCCATGATTCTTTAGTCTTGCGGCTACTTCAATTTTTTTTTTCTTTTTTCAATTTTTTTTTTCTTTTTTCAATTTTTTTTCTTTTTTCTTTTTTCTTCTTCTGCTAAACTTTTTAAAACTTTTACCCTTTTCTTTTTTAACGTTTTTTGACTAGTTCATCTAAATATATATATTTTTTCTTTCTTTTTTTTATTTTTTTAATTTGTTTTATTTTTTTAATTTTTTTCTTTTCTTTTTTTTTTTTTTCTTTTTTTTCTTTTTTCAAAACCTGTTTTTATCCCATTTCTCCCCCCGACAATTTGGGGTCTCTTCTGATTTGGTTACAGCGCATTTTTCTGGGGTCTTTGCCACCCTTTTAGTAGTTTATTTGCTCCTTCATATCCTCTTATCTGGACAAAATGACAAGGCGGAAAAAATCACCACAAACAAAAGAACAAGAGACAGTACCGAAGGCTAGGGACCTAATCAACACAGACATTGGTAATATGTCAGATCAAGAGTTCAGAATGACGATTCTGAACATTCTAGCCGGGCTCGAAAAAGGCATGGAAGATATTAGAAAAACCCTCTCTGGAGACATATACACAATGGAGTATTATGCCTCCATCAGAAAGGATGAATACCGGGGCGCCTGGGTGGCTCAGTGGGTTAAGCCTCTGCCTTCAGCTCAGGTCATGATCTCAGGGTCTCTGGGATCGAGCCCTGTATCAGGCTCTCTGCTTGGCAGGGAGCCTGCTTCCTCCCCTCTCTGGCTGCTGCTCTGCCTACTTGTAATCTCTCTCTCTCTCTCAATCTGTAAAAAAGAAAAAAAAAAAAAGAAAGGATGAATACCCAACTTTTGTAGCAACATGGACAGGACTGGAAGAGATTACGCTGAGTGAAATAAGTCAAGCAGAGAGAGTCAAGTATCATATGGTCTCACTTATTTGTGGAGCATAACAAAGAACACGGGGGACATGGGGAGATGGAGAGGAGAGGGAGTTGAGGGAAACTGGAAGGGGAGATGAACCATGAGAGACTATGGACTCTGAAAAACAACCAGAGGGTTTTGAAGGGGCGGGGGGGGGGGGGTGGGAGGTTGAGGAACCAGGTGGTGGGTAATAGGGAGGGCACGTACTGCATGGAGCACTGGGTGTGGTGCAAAAACAATGAACACTGTTATGCTGAAAATAAACAAAAATTAAAAAATAAAAAAAAGATGTGGTATCTGTATACAACAGAATATTACTCAGCCATAAAAAAGAATGAAGCCTTGCCATTTTCGATGACATGCGTGAAGATAAAGAGTAGTATGCTAGGCAAAATAAGTCAGCCAGAGAAAGACAAATACCATAAGATTTCACTCATATGTGGAATTTAAGAAAGAAAACAGATGAACATAGGGGGGATGGGGAAAGAGAGGCAAACCTGAAAACAGACTCTAAACTACAGAAAATAAACTGAGATTTACTGAAGGGGATAAGGGGGATGGGTTAAGTAGCTGATAAGTATTAAGGAGGGCACTTATTGTAATGAGTTCTGGGTATTGTATGAGAGTGATGAATCACTAAATTCTACACCTGAAACTAATGTCACGCTATGTTAACTAACTGGAATCTAAAACTTAAAATGAAAAAAAAGGAAACCAACAGGTATATGAAAAGATGCTCAATATCATTAATCACCAGGGAAATGGAAATTAAAACTACAATGAGATATCACCTCACATATGTTAGGGTGACTATTATAAAAAAAAAAAGATAACAAGTGTTGATGAGGATATGGAGAGAAGAAAACACTTGTACACTGTTGGTGGGAATGCAAACTGGTGCAACCATTATCAAAAACGATGAGGAGATTCCTCAAAAAATTAAAAATAGAGCTACCATATGATACAGCATCCTCCTTCTGGAAACATATTCAAAGGAATTGAAATTAAGATCTTGAAGTGTTATCTACACTCTCGTGTTCACTGTAGCATTATTCATAACAGCCAAGACACGGAAGCAACCTAAATGTCCATTGATGGATAAATGGATGAAGGAAATATGGTAAGTACAATGGACACTATTCAGCCTTTAAAATAGAAAGGATATCCTGCAATTGTGACTACATGGATAAACCTGGAAGACATTATGCTAAGTGAAATAAGCCAGACACAGAAGGACAAATACTATGAAACCACTCACTTAAAGAATCTAGAATAGTCAAACACATAAAAGCAGAGTTGATTGGTAATTTCCAAGGGTTGGAAGGAGGAAGAAATGGGGAGGTATTAGTCAAAGGGTACAAAGTGTAAGTTAAGCAAGATGAATAAGTCCTATAGCATATGCCTATTAGTTAATAATACTATATTGTATACTTAAAATGTGTTAACAGGATATTTTTTATGGTAAAAATGTAACAGGATATGTCTATGGTTCTAATCATGATATAATGACAATAATAATAATTATTAACTAAGGAAAAGGGCAGGAGGAAATTTTGGAGGTGTGGATATATTTATGACATAAATTGTGATGATGGTTTCTCAGGTGTTCACTTACCTCCAAACTCATCACCTTGTATATATATATATATATATATATATATATATATATATACACACATACACACATATATACACATATATACATATATATACATATATATATACATATATATGTATATATATATATACATATATATGTGTATATATATATATATATACACACTGTTTTGTATGTCAATCATACCTCATTAAGGGTTTTTTTTAAAGAAATATATGCATATATTTTTATAATTACTTTTACCAGTATTTTTTGTTTCTTCATGTAGATGAAAGTTTCCATCTGCTGCCACTTTCTGTTAATTCGAAGAACTTCCCTTAGTATTTCTTGCAGGGCAGATTTACCAGCAAAAAATTCAGTCCAACTTGAGCTGGGTATATCTTCCTTTCACCTTCATTTCTGAAGGAAAGTTTCACTGGATCCTTTCAGCACTTGAAATACATCAACTCTTACTCTCTACTGGCCACTATTATTACTGATGAAGAGTTAGTTGTTATATTATTAGGATTCCCTTGTACAGGTTGAGTCATTTTATTACATTCAAGATTTTCTCTTCACCTTTGGCTCTCAAAGGTTTGACTATGATGTGCCTAGATGGGGATCCCAGTGTTTCTTTTACCAGGATATGTAGAATAATGTCTTTTATGAAATTCGGCAAGTTTTCAGCCACTATTTATTATTGATATTCTCTATTTTATGAGTAGTTTTCTTGTTCTTTCCTTTAATATTTTAAGTATGATTTCTTTTAGTTATTTGAACATATTTATAACTTATTTGAAGGCTTCTTTGAGCCAGCATCCGGGCTTTCTCAGAGACACCTTCTGTTGACTTTTTTTCTTGTGTGTGGGTAACACTTTCTGTTTTCTTTTGCATTTTTTGTTGTTTTTGTTGTTGTTGAAAATCAACATTTAAGATAATATGCTATATTAATTCTGGATTCTGATTCTCCACCCTCTGGCCGGGAAAGTCCTTACTGTTTGTTTATTTTCTATTTTAGTGACATGCTTGGGCTAATTCTGTAGTCTGTTTCCAAAAAATGTGCAGACTATGGTGTCCCTACTCAGTTTCTTTTACAATTCTTATTTTTATTTTTAAGCTTGCATTTCTAGGGTCACCCATGGGTCATTATAACTTATAACTTAATGCAGCAGCAATTGATCAGAGGTTCTGTTTCAATATCTTGTGCCAGTAAGGCTTCTACAATTTAGTATTGGGTCTAAGTGTGACTTGGGGAATATTCTCAAGGTTCAAGGAGTTTACAAATATGTCCTAGTTTTTATTTTCTACATTCCCAAGGCCTCACATTCAGCCAGGGATGAGTAGATTCCTAAGACCCTATCTGGTCCCTCCTGAGCATGCATAGCCTAGCTTATGTGCACAGACATCTAGACCACCAGGATTTTAAGTAGTATTTTAGCAAGATTCTCTTTGGCTGTCTTATTCCCTGAGTCCCCTGTTAAATTTCTGACTGCTCTGCCATTTTATTGCTTGTTCCAACCAGTACTGTGACTTCAAACTTGTTGAAATGTTCATCTTCCCTGATTATTTGCTCCTAACATCTTTGCTGTTATTTCTATAACATCCTAAGACATTGATTTTTCTACATGCTCTTTCTCAAATAATGTCAGTTCCCTCTCATAAAGCAGAGGAGTTGTCACATTCCATGGCCTGGCTGGTCGCCTGGTAGAAATTTTCATGATCAACTGAAGTTGGGAGGGGGTGTTGTTCAAAGAAGGCTCTAACTAAAATACTCCAGACTTCTACTGTTATTATTAGGGCTTAGTTTAGATTCCTTGTTAAATGTTTCCAATTTTTCTTCCTTTGGTCAATTTTCAGAGTCTGACAACTTTGTCCAGTTTTATCACTGCTTTTTAGTTTATTTAAAGTTATTGAAATGTTTTCAGTGTCAACATATGTGGTATATTTTGGTGTATTTTCCATGTGAAATTGAAAATAATGTATATACAGCAGTTGTTGGCATACATACACTCTAATTTTATGTCTTTTTGATGTATTGGCTCTTTCAATTTGAAGTGTCTCTCTTTATCCTCATATCTTCATAAAGTTTTCTTTGATTAATATTAATGTAAGCATTCCACTTTCTTATTAGTAGATGCACAATATTTTTTCCATTCTTTACTTTAGATCTATGTTATTATATTTACAATCTTTCTTTGAGGGCAACATGTACTTAAATGTTTTTCTTGTGAGAAGCCTTGCTTTTTAATCCAATCTATCAATTTCTGCATTTTAATTAGAGTATTTAATGATATTTGTTTAATGTAATTGTCGATGTGTTTGGATTTAAGTCTACCACTCTGCTGCATGTTTTATT
Organism: Meles meles; assembly: GCF_922984935.1. Classification (NCBI taxonomy): domain Eukaryota; kingdom Metazoa; phylum Chordata; class Mammalia; order Carnivora; family Mustelidae; genus Meles; species Meles meles. The sequence continues at coordinate 122,105,777 of NC_060070.1, read as the reverse complement.
TTTCCCACATCTGCATCCTTTATTCTTCTTTACCTGTCTTTGTTGGTATATTCATTTTATCTCTTTTAATAGGAGTTGAGTAGAGATGTCATGGCTAGAATCTTTAATATTTGTGAAACTTAACTGGAAAATCGCAGAAAAGGAAAATACAACCTTTGAAAGGCATGTAGAATAGGCTTTCCTCTTTGAGTCTTCAGTCTTTTTGAAAGTCTCTCTTCAGTTTCATCCAACTTTTCAGCACCAAACTCTGACCTCTGTCTTCTCATTCTGATAAGACTGTATGTTTTTGTTTAAGCTATATTCTCCCAGCTTCTCCTTAAAACCAACAAACACCCTCAGGGGAAGATCTGAGGAAATGAGCTCACCTAACTTATCTTATGTCCCTTTTCTGAAAAAAAAAATGTTTTCCCATTTATTCTACTTTCAATGATCTCCAGTTCTTTCAAGTAGCTTTTTTTAATTATTCTTTTAGTTAGATTTTATATTTTTTATAAGTAAAAGGGCTAGATGTCAGGTCTGAGACTTTGACATCTCAATAGCAATGAGCACACTTAGCATACAGATATTGCTTTCTAAATACATTCTCTCCAAAAGGAACCAGAGTTCCTTGGAGATATAACTGATTTTAGAGATGAGGAAAGGAAAATGTAAAATGATCATAGAATGTTAGAATGCATTAAAAAATGGTAGGTACATGTCAGATGTCAGAAAGTAAGGATGCGTTCAAAAAATGGTGGAGACATGCTCTTCACACAGATAGGTGAAAAATAACTGAAAAAATAAATGCATACCATAAAAACTCAAATCACAATATAGTATGGCTATATTAATGTCAAAAACATAGACTTCATAAAGTTTTGCAATAAATAATTTAAAATTTTAATGATAATAGGAACAATAAAGAAATAGATAACATTTCTAAATATATGTGCACCTAATACTATACCTTTGAAATAAATAATGCAAAAGTTGAAAAAATAAGAAAAAAATGGCAATCATAGATATTTTTATTTTTTTCAAGTTTTTATTTTAACTCCAGTTAGTTAATGTACAGTATTATATTAGTTTCAAGTGTACAACAAAGTGATTCAACACTTCCATAAAATAACCAGCTCTCATCACAGCAAGTGTACTTCTTAATCCTCATTACCTATTTCACCCATCCTCCCACCCATCTCCCCTCTGGTAACCATCAGTTTGATCTTTGATTCCTATAGTTAATACTCTTTTCCTTGGCTTATCTCTTGTACTTTCTCTCTCTCTTTCTCTCTACCTCCCTTACTCTCTCTCCCCACCCCACTCCCTCTCTGTTTTTTTTCCATTTGTTTGTTTTCTTTCCTAAATTCCACATGAGTGAAATCGCATGGTATTTGTCTTTCTCTGACCGGCTTATTTCACTTAGCATTATACTCTCTAGTTCCATCCATGTTGCTGCAAATAACAAGGTTTCGTGCTTTTTTACAGCTGAATAATATTGCACTGTATATATAAATTCTTTATCCACTCATTAATCGATGGACACTTATACTGCTTCCATATCTTGACTATTGTAAATTGTGCTGCTATAAACATTAGAATGCATGTATCCCTTTAAATTAGTGTTTCTGAATTCTTTGGGTAAATACTTTATTTTTAACTTTTTGAGGAACCTCCATACTATATTCCAGATTGACCTCATGGGTTGGCATTTCCCATCAACAGAGCAAGAGGGCTCCTTTTTCCCCACATCCTCACCAACATACATTGTTTCTTGTGTTATTGATTTTAGCCATTCTGATAGGTATGAGATGATATCTCATTGTGTTCTTTATTTAAATCTCCCTGACGGTAAGTGATGACAGACATCTTTCCATGTGTCTATTGGCCATCTGTATGTCTTCTTTGAGGAAATATATGTTCAGTTTTCTGTCCATTTTTCAATTGGAATATTTGTTTTGGGGGTATTGAGTTTTATAAGTTCTTTATATATTTTGAATACTAACCCTTTATCAAATATGCCATTTGTGAATATCTTCTTCCATTCTATAGATTGCTTTTTAGTTTATTTATTTATTTATTTATTTTGCTATGCAGAAGCTTATTTCGATGTAGTGCCAGTTTTTGCTTTTGCTTTTGTTTTTTGCTTTTGTATCCCTTGCCTCAGGAGACATATCTAGTAAAAAATTGCTACAGCCTATGTCAAAAAAAATTACTGCCTGTATTCTCCTATAGGACTTTTATGGCTTGCTGTCTCACATTTAGGTCCTCAATCCATTTTGAGCTTATTTTTATGTATGATATAAGAAAATGGCCCAGTTTCAATCTTTTGCATTTTGTTGTCCAATTTTCCCAACATCATTTGTTGAAGAGACAGTCTTTTCCCATTGGATATTCTTTCCTATTTTGTTGAAAATTAATTGAGCATATAGTTGTGGGTTTTCTTTAGGATTTCCATTCTGTTCCATTGGTCTATGTCTGGTTTTGTGCCCATGCCATACTGTTTCTATCACTACAGCTTCATAATATAACCTGAAGTCCTCCAGCTTTACTCTTCTTTTCCAAGATTGCTTTGGCTATTTGGGGTCTCTTGTGGTTCCATACAATTTTAGAATAGATTGTGCTAGTTATGTGAAAAATACTAGTGCTATTTTGATAAGGATTTCATTAAATGTATAGATTGCTTTGGATAGTATAGACATTTTAACAGTATTTGTTTTTTCATTCATGAGCATAAAATGTTTTCCCTCTTGTTTGTGTCTTCTTCAATTTCTTTCATCAGTGTTTTATTGTTTTCAGAGTACAGATATTTCCCCTTTTTGCTTCTCAGGAGACCCTCTTGGAGAAGCAAGCAATCTCCTCTGACTTGGGCCCTGGTGAGTTCCCTGCCCTACCTGTCTGTGTCTAGGTCCGTGGTGTGCCCAGATCCACAGATCACCTGTATTTTCTCTCTGTCCAGTGGCTGGGATGCAAAACTCCAAGTTTTAAAGGCCCGGTACTGTGTGCACTCACTCCCATGTCCCAGTGGGGAAGCTCAGGGTGTGCTCAGCACCATCTCCAAAAAGCTGGTGCACAGTGCACACTCAGAGGCTGGAGTTTATTATAACACTCAGCAAAAAGTTGGAGCCAGGCTATCAGCCACCTGCACTTGACTCAGTCTCCTAATCCCTGGTGTCCCAGAAAAGCCATTGCAGAATCCTGAATGTATTGTGTCAGACAGCAAAAAGCAGCAGCCAGGTTATCCATGAGCTGCTCCAGTCTCTGTACTCCTCTCAATCTGTCCGAGAAAAGCAGCTGTTTTTCAGTTGCACTGAGGTTAAAGTCTATTGTGGCTCACAAAGAAATTTAAGAGGTTTTCTGCTCTCTGTGTACTTCTGAGACTCACTGCTATGCTCCACTCAGTGACTGCTTGATAGTTCCTTTTTGTCTGCAGGAGACAAATATGCTCTTCAGGAAGGGGAGCAAGCTTTCCCTGAGCAACCCAGGGATCCTCTTGCCATGGCTTATTGTGCAGTCACAAACCACTGCTATCTTTACAACTTACTCCCTCTTCCTGACTTTGCTCTGCAAACTGTGGTTCCTCCCTTTTTTGGCTATGCATCTTCCCCCTCCCCCAATTCTAGGCTCTGAATTTCTCTTCTGCCAAATCCTCTCACTCCAACTGTACAGATATTTCCTTACTCTTCTGATCCTCTTCCTAGTTGTTCAAAGTAGTTGAAGATTGATCTAGTTGTATTTGAAGGATGAGGCAAGTCCAGAGTCCCTCTACTACTCGGCCATCTTGGAACCCCTCCCTGACTCCACTAATATGGAACTTAAAGTGAGAAACAGGTCAGTGGTCCCTAACCTAGTAACAAGAAATGGATAAACAGGGCTAATTTCTTCTTACCATAGAAGATATACATCCTCCACAGAAGAAGAGTGAGTCATTTACAGGCTGTACTATCACCTAGCTTACTTGATGGGACCTTTCCCAATGAGATCTCAGTGATGTCCTCCCTTAGGAACTTTGCATGGAGCCAGGTTTGACAGTCTGATACTATCTCAGTTAGTGGAAAGGTTTCAACTTCTGAATTTTTTTCTTTTCTTTTCTTTTATTTCTTTCCTTTCCTTTTTATTTATTTTTTTTTTAAGAACCAGAGTGTTTGCCATTGAGTAGTCTCAGAGAGAACAGCTGGAGAAAACAACTTCTCACAGGTCTGTCCTAATGGACAGATGTTAATACATTGTGTGCAGGAAGATTTTTGGTTTTCTTTCTCTTTGATCTAGAAGCAGCTGTCAGGAATTCCACTCTGCAGGAACAAGATGGCAAGGTGATCCCATGTTCTACCTCTTCCACTACCCCTTCCTGCTCCCACCCAACAGCAGAGTCAGACTCTGGTGAGAAACACAGCTCCTCTAGTGGAAACTGGAGTCCTCTAAACTAAGCCCTGTGATTCTGGTCTGATAGGACCAATGTTATAAAGGTAAGTCAGTTTGTCAGTCTGCACAGCAGGCCTCTCCCTCAGAAGATCAACACAAACACCCTACATCTACCAAGTTTATTGATTAAAGAAAGCAGCCAAAACACAATATCAGAGTGCACATCGTATTCACTTCCTGAGGATGTTGGTGGTGTTGTTGATATTATTATTGCTTTTTTTGCTGGGTTTTTTTTTTTCTTTTCTTCTTTCTCTTTAATTCCTCCTTTCTTTCTTTCTTTTCAGGACACATGACTAGAAGGAGAAATTCACAGCAAAAGAAAGAACCAGAGGTAGTACTCTCTGCCATAGATTTAATCAATATGAATATAAGTAAGATGATGAAACTAGAATTCAAAACAACAACTATAAAGATATTAGCTAGGCTTGTAAAAAGCATAAAAGACACCATAGAATTCCTTACTGCAGAAATAAAAGAACTAAAATCTGGTCCAGCTGAAATTAAAACTGCTATTACTGGGTTACAGTCAAAAATGGAGATTCTAACTAACTGGGATAACAGGAAGACAGAGTCAGTTATATAGAAGACAAAATGATGCAAAGTAAGGAAGTAAGAAAAACTGGATCACGAGGGGAGACTTTGAGAAATCAGTAACACCATAAAGCACAATAATATTCAAATAATAGGGATCCCAGATGAGGAAAGAGAGAAGGGGGCAGAAGGTTTATTTGAACAAATTATAGCTGAGAATATCCCTACTCTGGGAAGGGAAACAAACATTCAAGTCCAGAAGGCACAGAGAACACCCCTCAACATCAGTAAAAATAGGTCAACACCCTGACATAAAATGGTGCAGCTTGCAAATTTCAGAAACAAAGAGAAAACTCTGAAAACCACTTGGGACAAGAGGTCCTTAACCTACAAGAGTAGAAACATAAGGCTGGTGGCAGATGTGTCCACAGAGACCTGGCAGGCCAGAAAGGCCTGGCATCATATATGCAATGTGCTAAATGAGGGAAAAAATGCAGCCAAGAATACTTTATTCAGCAAGGCTGTCATTCAGAATGGAAGGAGAGATAAAGAGCCCCCAGGACAAATGGAAACTAAAAGAATTTATGAACACTAAACCAGGCCCGTAAAAAATATGAAAGAGGATCCTGTAAGCAAAGAGAGAGCCCAAAAGTAACAAAGACCAGAAAGGAACAGAGACAACCTACAGAAACAGTGACTTTACAGGCAATGCAATGGCACTAAATTCATATCTTTCAATAATTACTCTGAATGTAAATGATCTAAATGCCCCAACAAAAGGACAGCATATCAGATTGGATAAAAAATAAAATAAAATAAAACAAGACCCATCAATATGCTATCTACAAGAGACACATTTTAGACCAAAAGAGATCTCCAGATGAAAGTGAGAGATTGAAAATAATTTACCATGCTAATGGACATCAAAAGAATGCTGGGTAGCAATCCTTATATCAGACAAATTAGATTTTAAACCAAAGACTGTAATAAGAGATGGAGAGGGACATAATCAAAGACTCTCTCCAATAAGATCTAACAAGTATAAATATTTATGCCCCTAACTTGGGAGCAGCTGATTATGTAAACCCATTTAAAAAATAAAAGAAACTTATTGATAATAATACAATAATAGCAGGAGACTTCAACACCCAACTCACAACAATAGACAGATCATCTAAGCAGAAGATCAACAAGGAAACAGGGCTTTGAATGACACACTGGACCAGACAGACTTCACAGATATATTCAGAGCACTTCATCCAAAAGCAACATAGTACACATTCTTCTCAAGTGCATATGGAACATTCTCCAGAATAGATCACATGCTGGGTCACAAATCAGGTCTCAACTGTGTACCAAAAGACTGAAATTATTCACTGAATATTTTCAGACCACAATGCTTTAAAACTTGAATTCAGTCATGAGAGATACTTTGGAAGGAACACAAATTCATGGAGAAAGTACAAATATAAATACAAGTTGAAGAGAATCCTACTGAAGAATGAATGGGTCAACCAGGAAATTAAAGAAGAATTTTTTAAAATTCATGGAAGCATTAAGAATGAAATACAAGGGGCACCTGGGTGGCTCAGTTGTCAAGCGTTTGCCTTCAGCTCAGGTCATGATCCCAGAGTGCTGGGATCGAGCCCCATATCTGGCTCCCTGCTCAGTGGGAAGCCTGCTTCTCCCTTTCTCTCTGCAGCTCCCCCTGCTTGTGTTCCCTCTCTTGCTTTGTCTCTCTCTGTCAAATAAATAAAAATCTTTAAAAAAAAATGAAATACAACAGTTCAGAACCTTTGGGATGTAGCAAAGGCAGTCCAATGAGGAAAGTATATAGCAATACAGGCCTTTCTCAAGAAACAAGAAAAGTCTCAAATATACAATCTAACCTTCCACCTAAAGGAGCTAAAAAAAGAATAGCAAATAAACCCTAAGCCCAGAAAGAGAAGAGAAATAATAAAGATTAGAGCAGAAATCAATAAAATGGAAACAAAAAGAACAGTAAAACAGATCAATGAAACTCGGAGTTTCTTCTTTAAAAGAATTAATAATATCAATAAACTCTTTGCCAGAGTCATGAAGAAGAAAAGATAAAGGACCCAAATATATAAAATCACAAATGAAAGAAGAGAGATCACAAGCAACACTGAAGAAATACAAACAATTATAAGAATATATAATGAACAACTAAATGCCAACAAATTAGACAATCTGGAAGAAATGGATGCATTTCTAGAGAGGTATAAACAATCAAAACTAAAATAGGAAGAAATAGAAAACCTGAATGGACACATGACCAGCAAGGAAATTGAACCAGTAATCAAAAATCTCCCAACAAACAAAAGTCCAAGACCAGATGTCTTCCCAGGGAAATTCTACCAAACATTCAAAGAAGATCTAATACCTATTCTTCTTGAAGCTATTTCAAAAAAAATAGTAATGGAAGGAAAACTTCCAAACTCATTCTATGAGGCCAGCATCACCTTGATCCCAAAACCAGACAGAGACCCCACCTAAAAGGAGAATTACAGACCAATATCCCTGATGAACATGGATGCAAAAATTCTCACCAAGATACTAGCTGGTAGGATTGAACAGGACATTAAAATAATTATTCACCACAACCAAGTGTGATTTATTTCTGGGCTGCAAACGTTGTTCAATATCCACAAATCAATCAATGTGATAGATCAAATTAACAAAAGAAAGAACAGGAACCATATGATTCTCCTAATAGATGCAGAAAAAGCATTTGACAAAATACAACATCCCTTCTTGATTAAAATTTTCCACAGTACAGGGATAAAGGGAATATACCTCAGTATCATAAAAGCCATATAGGTAAAACCCACAGTGAATATCATTCTCAATGAGGAAAAACTGAGAGCTTTTCACCTAAGGTCAGGAACACAACAGGGATGTCCATTCTCACCACTGTTGTTCAACAAAATATTAGCAGTCATAGCCTCAGCAATCAGATAATAAAAAGAATTAAAAGGCATCCAAATCAACAAAGAACATATCTACAACAATGCAGATAACCTCTGTGGAAAAATGAAAAGACTCCACCCCAAAATTGCTAGATCTCATACTGGAATTCAGCAAAATGACAGGATATAAAATCAATGCCCAGAAATCAGGTGCATTTCTATACACTAACAATGAGACAGAAGAAAGAGAAATTAAGGAATCAATCACATTTATATTTGTACCAAAAACCATAAGATACCTAGGAATATACCTAACCAAACGTGTAAAGGATCTGTACTCTGAAAACTATAGAACACTAATGAAAGAAATGGAAGAGGAAGACACAAAGAAACAGAAAGACATTCCATGCTCATAGATTGGAAGAATAAACATTGTTAGAATGTCTATGCTATCTAGAGCAATCTATGCTTTCAATGCTATCTGTACCAAAATACCACCAACATTTCTCACAGAGCTGGAACAAACAATCCTAAAATTTGTATGGAACCGGAAAAGACCCCAAATAGCCAGAAGAATGTTGAAAAAGAAAACCAAAGCTGGTGGCCTCACAATGCAAGACTTCAGGCACTTTACAAAGCTTTAATCACCAAGATAATATGGTACTGGCACAAAACCAGACACACAGATCAATTGATCAGAATAGAGAAACCAGATATGGAACCTAAACTCTACAGTCATTAATTCCAACAAAATAAAAGACAGTCTCTTCAACAAAAGGTATTGGGAAAATTGGACAGCCACATGTAGAAGAATGAAACTGTACCATTTTCTTATACCATACACAAAAATAAACTCAAAATGGATGAAAGATCTAAATGTGAGACAGAAATCCATCAAAATTCTAGAGAAGAACACAGGCAGCAACCCCTTTGACCTCAGCCACAGCAATTTCTTGCTAGACACATCTCCAAAGGCAAGGAAAACAAAGCAAAAATGAACTAATGGGACTTCATCAGCATAAGCTTCTGCATAGCAAAGGAAATAGTCAACAAAACCAAAAAATAATAGGAGAAGATATTTGCAAATGTCTTATCAGATAAAGGGCTACCATCCAAGATCTATAAAGAACTTGTAAAATCCAACACCCATAGAACAAATAATACAGTCAAGAAATGGGGCAAAAGACATGAATAAACATTTCTCCAAAGAAGACTTACAAATGGCCAACAGACTCAGGAAAAAATAGTCAACATCACTCAGCATCAGGGAAATATAGATCAAAGCCATAGTGAGATACCACCTCACACCAGTCAGAATGGCTAAAATTAATAAGCCAGGAGACAACAAATGTTGGCGAGGATGCAGAGAAAGGGGAACCCTCTTACACTGTTGGTGGAAATGCAATCTGCTGCGGCCACTCTGGAAAACAATATGGAGGTTCCTCAAGAAGGTAAAAATAGAGCTATCCTACAACCCAGCAATTGCACTACTAGGTGTTTGCCCCAAAGGATATATATGTAGTGATCTGAAGGGACACCTGTACCCCAGTGTTTACAGCAGCAATGTCCACAATAAGCCAAACCAGGGAAACAGCCCAGATATCCATCAACAAATAAATGATAAAGAAGTGGTGTATATATACAATGGAATATTGCTCAGAGATCAAAAAAGTAAAATCTTACCATTTGCAATGACGTTGATGGAACTAGAGGGTATTACACTAAGCAAAATAAGTCAATCAGCGATCTCACTCATATGTAAAATTTAAGAAAAAAAAACAGATGAACATAGGGAAAGGGAAGGAAAAATGAAATGAAAACAGAAGACAAGTCATAAGAGACTCTTAAATATAAAAAACAAACTAAAGGTTGCTGGAGGGGAAGAAGGTGAGGGGATGGGGTAATTAGGTGGCATTAAGGAGGGCATGTGATGTAATGGGCCCTGGGCACAATATGCAACTGATGGATGACTGAATTCTACCTCTGAACTAATGATATACTATATGTTAACTAATTGAATTTAATTAAAATAATCTTTTTTATGTTCCATATGAGTGGTAGTAGCTTTCTGAGAATTGTATCTGCCTCACCTTTAACCACAGGGTTATTTTTTAACTCTTTTGGCATTGACAAATGACAAAATTAAGTCAATTTAGTAAAATGTTTGATATCCTTTATCCAAGGGAAAATAATCCATGGATTGGGGAAGTAAAGTGATTCAAAAACTGTGGAGCACTTTTCCCAAGGTATTTGGGCAAGTGTGAGTTTATAGAGCTTTTGAAGAGGGAACATGGAAACCGTGCATGATTGGCTAAAATGTTGGGGTTTTCCTTACAAGGTTACCAGGTCTTATTTTCTGGGGGAAGGTAAGCTAACTGAACTCAAGTTGGAAAATCGTAACTGGTATATGTTAAGTTTCCTTGACAGGTGTTTTCTGTAAGTGAAGACTGTAAGTTTAGATTTGGGGTATGAGTGGAATGCTGGGGTGGCCTCCATTTATGGGTCCTGATAAAGGAATTAGCTTTATTTTCACATTTCAATGACATAAAGACCAAAACACCAAAATATATACATTTATGTCATAGATAACTATGTTTACACATATTAAACTACAGAAGGAAAAGTAAGAGCTCTGAGACACATTTGACTCCTTAATTCATCAGGTCAGATTTACCAAATGAGTTTTGGCACCAAAAACAAACAAGAAAAAAACTGATTTTCTGAGCTATCTGGATTGCAAATTCAGAAAGGGGATTGTGATCCTGTAATAGGATCATGGGTTTTCTCTCTTTAAAACTCTTCATTGTTTTCCATTACATTTAGTATAAAATCAAAATCCTACTATCACCCACGGGCTTTAAGGGCCCAGCCCCAAGTGACTTCTCCAATGTAATCTTTTCCCTTCCTTCCTCTCACTGTCTGTGCTTCAGTGAACTTTTGCTCTGGTTTCCTAAGGAGGTTCACCATCAATTCTTTCAAGGTTTTGTACAATTTATTACCTTTACCTGAAACAGGCCCCCCCTTGCTCCCAAACACACACACACACACACACACACACACACACACACACACACACCCTCCAGCTCGCATCTACTTAATCTTTCATGTCACATCTGGAATGTCACCCTTGAGACCACCTCTCTGGCACTCCAAGGTAACTGAGATCATCCAATATTTCTCTGCTCTAGAACTGCACATGTTTCCTGTGACGTTTCCCACCCGTACAAAGTTTGGCCTGGTTGGGTTTTGTGCGTCAGTTTCCCTCCATTTTCAACTCCGGGAGTGGAGGGGACGCTTCTGTTTCCTTCTCTGGATTCGCAGGAGCAGCAGGGGCCTGAGCCAGCTCTGCCCAAACCGAGTGTTCAGGGGGCGGGGAAGCAGGTGGGACTTGTTTAAGGCGGGGGAAAGGGCTGTGGGCGGCGAGGAGGGAGGCCGTTGTCTGTCAGCCGCAGGCGTCCAGGAGGAGGCCGTGAGGGGCAAATGTCCTCGCTGCTCAGGCTGGGGTGTCTGCCATCGAGCCCGGGACCCAGTGGCCTCCTCCCCCGCCGCCCGCAGAGGGAAGACAAGTGGTGTGTGCTGGTGGTTTGGGGGCGCGGGGGGAGCCAGCGAGGGGCGCCGCCGTCAGTGTCTTCCAGGAGCCCGCGGATGACCGGATCGTCTCTGTCCCCACAGCACATTTTTTGTTACTGGTGAAGCCCGAGTGTCATTATTCCAACGGCACGGAGCGTGTGCGGCTCCTGGATAGGTATTTCTACAACAGCGAGGAGTTCGTGCGCTTCGACAGCGACGTGGGGGAGTACCGGCCGGTGACCGAGCTGGGGCGGCCCATCGCTCAGGGCTGGAACAGCCAGAAGGACATCATGGAGCGGAAGAGGTCCGAGGTGGACACCGTGTGCAGACACAACCACAGGGTGTTTGAGAGCTTCCGGTGCAGCGGCGAGGTGAGCGCGGCAGGGGCGGGGGGCCAGGGAACGAGCGAGAGAGAGAGACAAAGAGACAGAGACAGAAAACTCTGTCCAGGAGGCACACGCAGGATCTTTTTTTTTTTTTTTCCATTTTATTTATTTTTTCAGCGTAACAGTATTCATTCTTTTTGCACAACACCCAGTGCTCCATGCAAAACGTGCCCTCCCCATTACCCACCACCTGTTCCCCCAACCTCCCACCCTTGACCCTTCAAAACCCTCAGGTTGCCCCAACCTCCCATCCCTGACCCTTCAAAACCCTCAGGTTGTTTTTCAGAGTCCATAGTCTCTTATGGTTCGCCTCCCCTCCCCAATGTCCATAGCCCGCTCCCCCTCTCCCAATCCCACCTCCCCCCAGCAACCCCCAGTTTGTTTTGTGAGATTAAGAGTCATTTATGGTTTGTCTCCCTCCCAATCCCATCTTGTTTCATTTATTCTTCTCTTATCCCCCTACCCCCTCATGTTGCTTCTCCATGTCCTCTTATCAGGGAGATCATATGATAGTTGTCCTTCTCCGAATGACTTATTTCACTAAGCATGATACGCTCTAGTTCCATCCACGTCGTCGCAAATGGCAAGATTTCATTTCTTTTGATGGCTGCATAGTATTCCATTGTGTATATATACCACATCTTCTTTATCCATTCATCTGTTGATGGACATCTAGGTTCTTTCCATAGTCTGGCTATTGTAGACATTGCTGTTATAAACATTCGGGTACACGTGCCCCTTCGGATCACTACGTTTGTATCTTTAGGGTAAATACCCAGTAGTGCGATTGCTGGGTCATAGGGTAGTTCTATTTTCAACATTTTGAGGAACCTCCATGCTGTTTTCCAGAGTGGTTGCACCAGCTTGCATTCCCACCAACAGTGGAGGAGGGTTCCCCTTTCTCTGCATCCTCGCCAGCATCTGTCATTTCCTGACTTGTTCATTTTAGCCATTCTGACTGGTGTGAGGTGATATCTCATTGTGGTTTTGATTTGTATTTCCCTGATGCCGAGTGACGTGGAGCACTTTTTCATGTGTCTGTTGGCCATCTGGATGTCTTCTTTGCAGAAATGTCTGTTCATGTCCTCTGCCCATTTCTTGATTGGATTGTTTGTTCTTTGGGTGTTGAGTTTGCTAAGTTCCTTATAGATTTTGGATACTAGCCCTTTATCTGATATGTCGTTTGCAAATATCTTCTCCCATTCTGTCAGTTGTCTTTTGGTTTTGTTAACTGTTTCCTTTGCTGTGCAAAAGCTTTTGATCTTGATGAAATCCCAATAGTTCATTTTTGCCCTTGCTTCCCTTGCCTTTGCTGTTGTTCCTAGGAAGATGTTGCTACGGCTGAGGTCGAAGAGGTTGCTGCCTGCATTCTCCTCAAGGATTTTGATGGATTCCTTTCTCACATTGAGGTCCTTCATCCATTTGGAATCTATTTTCGTGTGTGGTGTAAGGAAGTGGTCCAATTTCATTTTTCTGCCTGTGGCTGTCCAATTTTCCCAGCACCATTTATTGAAGAGGCTGTCTTTTTTCCATTGGACATTCTTTCCTGCTTTGTCGAAGATTAGTTGACCATAGAGTTGAGGGTCGATTTCTGGGCTCTCTATTCTGTTCCACTGATCTATGTGTCTGTTTTTGTGCCAGTACCATGCTGTCTTGATGATGACAGCTTTGTAATAGAGCTTGAAGTCCGGAATTGTGATGCCACCAACTTTGGCTTTGTTCTTCAATATTCCTTTGGCTATTCGAGGTCTTTTCTGGTTCCATATAAATTTTAGGATTATTTGTTCCATTCCTTTGAAAAAGATGGATGGTATTTTGATAGGGATTGCATTAAATGTGTAGATTGCTTTAGGTAACATAGACATTTTCACAATATTTATTCTTCCAATCCAGGAGCATGGAACATTTTTCCATTTTTTTGTGTCTTCCTCAATTTCTTTCATGAGTACTTTATAATTTTCTGTGTATAGATTCTTAGTCTCTTTGCTTAGGTTTATTCCTAGGTATCTTATAGTTTTGGGTACAGTTGTGAATGGGATTGACTCCTTAATTTCTCTTTCTTCAGTCTTGTTGTTGGTGTACAGAAATGCAACTGATTTCTGTGCATTGATTTTATATCCTGACACTTTACTGAATTCCTGTACAAGTTCTAGCAGTTTTGGAGTGGAGTCTTTTGGGTTTTCCACATATAGTATCATATCATCTGCGAAGAGTGATAGTTTGACTTCTTCTTTACCAATTTGGATGCCTTTAATTTCTTTTTGTTGTCTGATTGCTGAGGCTAGGACTTCTAATACTATGTTGAATAGCAGTGGTGATAATGGACATCCCTGCCGTGTTCCTGACCTTAACGGAAAAGCTTTCAGTTTTTCTCCATTGAGAATGATATTTGCGGTGGGTTTTTCATAGATGGCTTTGATAATATTGAGGTATGTGCCCTCTATCCCTACACTTTGAAGAGTTTTGATCAGGATGGGATGCTGTACTTTGTCAAATGCTTTTTCAGCATCTATTGAGAGTATCATATGGTTCTTGTTCTTTCTTTTATTAATGTGTTCTATCACATTGATTGATTTGCGGATGTTGAACCAACCCTGCAGCCCTGGAATAAATCCCACTTGATCGTGGTGAATAATCCTTTTCATGTACTGTTGAATCCTATTGGCTAGTATTTGGGTGAGAATTTTTGCGTCTGTGTTCATCAAGGATATTGGTCTGTAGTTCTCTTTTTTGGTGGGATCCTTGTCTGGTTTTGGGATCAAGGTGATGCTGGCCTCATAAAATGAGTTTGGAAGTTTTCCTTCCATTTCTATTTTTTGGAACAGTTTCAGGAGAATAGGAATGAGTTCTTCTTTAAACGTTTGGTAGAATTCCCCTGGGAAGCCGTCTGGCCCTGGGCTTTTGTTTGTTTGGAGATTTTTGATGACTGTTTCAATCTCCTTACTGGTTATGGGCCTGTTCAGGTTTTCTATTTCTTCCTGGTTCAGTTGTGGTAGTTTATATGTCTCTAGGAATGCATCCATTTCTTCCAGATTGTCAAATTTGTTGGCGTAGAGTTGCTCATAGTATGTTCTTATAATTGTCTGTATTTCTTTGGTGTTAGTTGTGATCTCTCCTCTTTCATTCATGATTTTATTTATTTGGGTCCTTTCTCTTTTCTTTTTGATGAGTCTGGCCAAGGGTTTATCAATCTTATTGATTCTTTCAAAGAACCAGCTCCTAGTTTCATTGATTTTTTCTATTTTTTTTTTTTTTTGGTTTCTATTTCATTGATTTCTGCTCTGATCTTTATGATTTCTCTTCTCCTGCTGGGTTTAGGGTTTCTTTCTTGTTCTTTCTCCAGCTCCTTTACGCGTAGGGTTAGGTTGTGTACTTGAGACCTTTCTTGTTTCTTGAGAAAGGCTTGTACCGCTATATATTTTCCTCTCAGGACTGCCTGTGCTGTGTCCCATAGATTTTGAACTGTTGTGTTTTCATTATCATTTGTTTCCATGAATTTTTTCAGTTCTTCTTTAATTTCCTGGTTAACCCATTCATTCTTTAGAAGGATGCTGTTTAGTCTCCATGTATTTGGGTTCTTTCCAGCTTTCCTCTTGTGATTGAGTTCTAGCTTCAGAGCATTGTGGTCTGAAAATATGCAGAGAATGATCCCAATCTTTTAATACCGGTTGAGACCTGATTTGTGACCCAGGATGTGATCTATTCTGGAGAAGGTTCCATGTGCACTAGAGAAGAATGTGTATTCTGTTGCTTTGGGATGAAATGTTCTGAATATATCTGTGATGTCCGTCTGGTCCAGTGTGTCATTTAAGGCCTTTATTTCCTTGTTGATCTTTCGCTTGGATGATCTGTCCATTTCAGTGAGGGGAGTGTTCAAGTCCCCTACTATTATTGTATTATTATTGATGTGTTTCTTTGATTTTGTTAGTAATTGGTTGATATAGTTGGCTGCTCCCACGTTAGGGGCATAGATATTTAAAATTGTTAGATCTTCTTGTTGGACAGACCCTTTGAGTAGGATATAGTGTCCTTCCTCATCTCTTATTATAGTCTTTGGCTTAAAATCTAATTGATCTGATATAAGGATTGCTACCCCAGCTTTCTTCTGATGCCCCTTAGCATGGTAATTTTTTTTTCCACCCCCTCACTTTAAATCTGGAGGTGTCTTCGCGTCTAAAATGAGTTTCTTGTAGGCAACATACTGATGGGTTTTGTTTTTTTATCCATTCTGATACCCTGTGTCTTTTGATTGGGGCATTTAGCCCATTAACATTCAGGGTAACTATTGAGAGATGTGAATTTAGTGCCATTATTAGTCTGTAAGGTGACTGTTACTGTATATTGTCTCTGTACCTTTCTGATCTACTACTTTTAGGCTCTCTCTTTGCTTAGAGGACCCCTTTCAATATTTCCTGTAGAGCTGGTTTGGTGTTTGCAAATTCTTTCAGTTTTTGTTTGTCCTGGAAGCTTTTGATCTCTCCTTCTAGTTTCAATGATAGCCTAGCTGGATAGAGTATTCTTGGCTGCATGTTTTTCTCGTTTAGTGCTCTGAATATATCATGCCAGCTCTTCCTGGCCTGCCAGGTCTCTGTGGATAAGTCTTCTGCCAATCTAATATTTTTACCATTATATGTTATAGACTTCTTTTCTCAGGCTGCTTTCAGGATTTTCTCTTTGTCACTAAGACTTGTAAATTTTACTATTAGGTGACGGGGTGTGGACCTATTCTTGTTGACTTTGAGGGGGGTTCTCTGCATCTCCTGGATTTTGATGCTTGTTCCCTTTGCCATATTAGGGAAATTCTCTCCAATGATTCTCTCCAATAGACCTGCTCCCTTCTCTGTTTCTTCTTCTTCTGGAATCCCAATTATTCTAATGTTGTTTCGTCTTATGCTGTCACTTATCTCTCGAATTCTCCCCTCATGGTCCAGTAGCTGTTTGTCCCTCTTTTGTTCAGCTTCCTTATTCTCTGTCATTTGGTCTTCTATATCACTAATTCTTTCTTCTGCCTCATTTATCCTAGCAGTGAGAGCCTCCATTTTTGATTGCACCTCATTAATAGCTTTTTTGATTTCAACTTGGTTCAATTTTAGTTCTTTAATTTCTCCAGAAAGGGCTTTAATATCTCCAGAGAGGGTTTCTCTAATATCTTCCATGCCTTTTTCGAGCCCGGCTAGAATGTTCAGAATCATCATTCTGAACTCTTGATCTGACATATTACCAATGTCTGTGTTGATTAGGTCCCTAGCCTTCGGTACTGTCTCTTGTTCTTTTGTTTGTGGTGATTTTTTCCGCCTTGTCATTTTGTCCAGATAAGAGGATATGAAGGAGCAAATAAAATACTAAAAGGGTGGCAAAGACCCCAGAAAAATGCGCTGTAACCAAATGAGAAGAGACCCCAAATTGTGGGGGGGGAGAAAGGGGATAAAAAGAGGTTCAGAAAAAAAA
Organism: Meles meles; assembly: GCF_922984935.1. Taxonomy (NCBI): domain Eukaryota; kingdom Metazoa; phylum Chordata; class Mammalia; order Carnivora; family Mustelidae; genus Meles; species Meles meles. The sequence continues at coordinate 122,088,514 of NC_060070.1, read as the reverse complement.
AAAGAAAAAATTTTAAAAATAAAACAAATAAAGAAAAAATATAAAAAAGAAAGAAAAAATATATATATTTAGATAAACTAGTCAAAAAACGTTAAAAAAGAAAAGGGTAAAAGTTTTAAAAAATTTAGCAGAAGAAGAAAAAAGAAAAAAAATTGAAAAAAGAAAAAAGAAAAAAAAATTGAAGTAGCCGCAAGACTAAAGAATCATGGGGAGAAAGCCATGAGTTCCGTGCTTTGCTTTCTCCTCCTCTGGAATTGCGCTGCTTTCTTAGGAGTTGAACCTACTTTCCTTGATAGATGAACTTCGTCCTGGCTGGATATTTTGTTGATCTTCTGGGGGAGGGGCCTGTTGTAGTGACTCTCAAGTGTTTTGCCCGAGGCGGGATTGCACCGCCCTCACCGGCGGCCGGACTAAGTAATCGGCTCGGGTTTGCTTTTGGGAGCTTCTGTTCCCTGAACGCTTTCCGTAGAGTTCCGGAGGACGGGAATGAAAATGGCGGCCTCCCAGTCTCCGGCCCGGAGGAGCCGTGAGCCTGGGGCCCCACTCCTCAGTGCGCCCCCAGAGGACAGCACCCAATCACTCCTGTATCCCCAGCCTCCAGCCGCGCTCCGAGCTCACCCAGCCCGTGACCAGTTCAAGGTAACCCCGAGCTGAGAGTTCAGTCCTCGGCTCTGTCTCTGCAGCCGGCTTCTCCATTCTAATACCTGTGAGCTCTCCGACACTCCGACACCCCTGATCCTTCTGTGACCCTGCGGGACCTGCGGCCACGCTGACCCCGCGTAGGCTTCACCCTGGGTTAGCCTCTGGAGCAATGTCCCTCAGTGGAACAGACTTTTAAAAGTCCTGATTTTGTGCTCCTTTCCTCCGCTGCTTGCCGGGAGCCGGCCCCTCCCCCTGCGGTCTATCTTCCCGTCGTTTTAGATTCACTTCTCCGCCAGTCTTACCTTTCAGAAAGTGGTTGATTTTCTGTTTCTAGAGTTGCTGTTCTTCTTCTCTTCGCTCTCCCGTTGGATTTGTAGGTGTTTGCAATGTTTAGATAAGCTATCGAGCTGATCTCCTGCTACCTGATATAGTTTCAGACTGCTACTTCTCCGCCATCTTGACTCCTCCCTTTTTCAATGTTTTTGAGGGAGGCTTGGATGGCTATGTATTTCCCCCTTAGAACCGCCTTTGCTGTATCCCATAGGTTTTGGACCAAAGTGTCTTCATTCTCATTGGTTTCCATGAATTGTTTAAGTTCATCTTTTTTTTTTTTTAAAGATTTTATTTATTTATTTGACAGACAGAGGGATCACAAGTAGGCAGAGAGGCAGGCAGAGGGAGAGGAGGAAGCAGGCTCCCTGCGGAGCAGAGAGCCCGATGCGGGGCTCGATCCCAGGACCCTGAGATCATGACCCGAGCTGAAGGCAGCGGCTCAATCCACTGAGCCACCCAGGCGCCCCTGGTTGATCCAAAGCATTCTTCAGCAAGGTGGTCTTTAGCTTCCAGGTGTTTGAGTTCCTTCTGAACTTTTCCTTGTGATTGAGTTCCAGTTTCAAAGCATTTTGATCTGAGAATATGCAGGGAATAATGTCAGTCTTTTGGTATCGGTTGAGTCCTGCTTTGTGACCCAGTATGTGGTCTATTTTGGAGAAGGTTCCATGTGCACTTGAGAAGAATGAGTATTCTGTTGTTTTAGGGTGGAATGTTTTGTATATGTCTATGAGGTCCATCTGGTCCAATGTTTCATTCAATGCTCTTATTTCTTTATTAATTTTCTGCTTCTATGATCTGTCTATTTCTGAGAGAGGCGTATTAAGATCTCCTACTATTATTGTATTCGTATCAATATGACTCTTTATCTCGATTAATAGTTTTCTTATGTAATTGAGTGCTCCCATATTGGGGGCATAGATATTCACAATTGTTAGATCGTCTTGGTGGATAGTCCCTTTAAGAATTATGTAGTGTCCTTCTGTATCTCTGACTACAGTTAAAGTACATCTTTTGTCACCAATTTTCTCTTTCAAATCAAAAAGTTAGAGTATAAGGGGTATTCTCTTTTTTGTTTTGGGGAAACTAACAAACAACCTAAATTAGTAGATGCATAATCATAAACACACCAGAGGTCTGTTGTGAACAGCAATTGACAGGTTTTGCAATAGACAGATGTACATGTTGCTTTTTATTAGAATGGATATACCTTCAATTATCAAAATCAGAAATGTGTTTCTTTTTTGTAATCTAGAGTTTATCTCATAATGATCTGTAAGCTTCTGATACCTCTCTTTAAACTCAGGCACATCTAACGGTTTCAGGTCACAACTCTGTGTCTTGCCCAGTCATCCCCATCTGCCTACACAGTGTTTCCCCACAGGGGTGCTGACCTAACAAGCCCATATGCACTTACACACAGTCCTATTCTTGGAGCAGATTTCCCAAAATCAGAGGCCCAGAAAAGAGTGTGTCTGAGAGCTGAGGCCAGAGAGCTTTTTGCTATCTCATACTGAGAACAAACTACATGCTCACAGACCATTTTGGCTTTAGCCCCCATATCATTCTTCTCTAATAATCCCAATCTTACTTAACTAATAAATGTAATATACATTGATATTTCTATATTAAATATATTTACAGCATGCTAAACAATGTGTTGTAGTGTCACAAAATTTTAATTTAATAAATATTTAATGCTATTTAGTGCCAGGTGTTGTTCCATGCACCGAAGAAATAATAATCCTCATAAAAATCATATAGATCAAATACTGTCATTCTCATTTTGTAAATAGAACTATTAAGGTATAGAGGTGTCAAGTAACATATCTATGTTCACCTAATCATTTCATGGCAAGGATGGCATTTAAACTCAAATATTGTGGCTTCCGATCTGTGCTCTAAACCACTATGGTGTGCTACCTTTGATAGAACCATGATGATGGATAGCTGATAGCTGATGGTTGAATGGGTAGAGAGAGTTATGAAGGGAGGGAGGATAGAAGCGAGAGAGGGAGGGAGACGAAAAAAAGTTACATATTTTGACCTCTCTATGTCTCTTTTACCACACCATGCAAAAGTAGTGCTAGAAATTTGTTAGGCATCAACAGCCAGAGCTCACTCGGCAGGCCAGTGTAGGTGTGGTGCTCACAGAGGAGGGCAAAATGAATGTGGAATGTGTGGTGATTACTGCTGCTATACACAGGGTCAGAGACAAATTCTAAAATATCTCACTGCATGAGTTACAGATTCATTGAAAAATGGAAAACTTCAATGGCAAGGATCAACCACATAAGGAAAGGCCATCCTGCCCCTTCCCCCAGAGGCATTTACATTCCAGGGCTGGGACCTCCTTATTGTTCCCCCTTTAATAGGGCAAATGTGAGAAGGTGGCCTTATCAGTGGGGATTTTCAGATTGGTGTCAAGGAGAGAGGATTTGGGCACAGTTATTTATAAGAGTTTTCTGTGTGGGGAATGCCTGGGTGACTCTTGGTTTTGGCTCAAGTCTTGATCCCAGGGTCATGAGATCTAGCCCTGCATCAGGCTCCATGCTGGGTGGGAATCCTGCTTAAGATTCTCTCTCTCTCCAACAGATGAATGGATAAAGAAGATGTGATAAATGTGTGTGTGTGTGTGTGTGTGTGTGTGTGTGTACAATGGAATATTACTCGGGCAACAAAAAGAATAAAATCTTGCCATTTGCAACAATGTAGTTAGAACTAGAGGGTATTATGCTCAGTGAAATAAGTCAGTCAGAGAAAGACAAATATCATATGATTTCACTCATATGTGGAATTTAAGAAACAGCAGACGAACATAGGGAAAGGAAATGAAAAATGAAATAAGATTAAATCAGAGAGGGGACAAACCATAAAAGACCCTTAACTATAGGAAATAAACTGAGGGTTGCTGGAGGGGAGGTGGGTGGGGGATGGGGTAACTGGGTGATGGGCATTAAGGAGGGCACTTGATATAAGAAGCACTGGGTATTATATGCAACTAATGATCACTAAATTCTACCCCTGAAAATAATACACTGTATGTTAATTAACCAATTTTTTTTAAAAAGGAAAATTCTCTTTCTCTCCCTCTCCCTTTGCCACCTCCCCCCACTTGTGCACTCTCTCTCTTAAGAAAAAAAAAATTGTTGTTGTTGTTTTAAAGGGTTGTCTAGGAACACATGCTGCCAGCATCTGGGGCCCTCCATCCCATGGGAAGTTTAATTCTTCTGGCAGGAAATTGAATATTGGCCTCAGTTCAGCCCCAAGAGCTGGCAAAAGAGGCTCCCTGGGCCAGCTAGCTCCCAATCCAGGCAATCCAAGTGAGTATGGTGAGTATGTGGATGGCCTTCAGCCTCTCTTCCCGCTGCATGGTGGTGAGTCAGGGTGGAGACCTGCAAGGCTGCTCCATGCAAAACACCATGGTCAGAAACCAAACAAATGGTGGCCTCAAATATGAGCCCTTAATTTAAGAAAAATACAAGACCTGGATTGCAGAATTGCAGAAATTGAGTATCAGTCAAGTTGTAATTCACATGAATTCATGTAGCATATATCCTAAAGTAGATAAGGGCAGCAATTTTAATTTGTCTCAAGAAATACCATATAGTGATGTGTGTATTAATATGCAGATGTGTATATATACATATTCAGATAAGCTCTAAATGCTAACAAAACTACCTGAGGGAAGATAAAAAAAGGAAAAAACAGAGTCTAATGCATAGTCAAAATAGAAGAAAAATAATTTATATCATTTAGACACTTCTGACAAAAAGAAAATCTTTCTAGATCTCTAGTGACTAAACTAATTTAAAGAGTGGATGAAGCCTTCTGTATAATAATTAGAACTAAAAGACTCAAAATAGAAATATTGTTGGTTTATACAAATTTGTGAAAGGAGCACCAAACTTAAAGGAAAAATAATTTTTTTGCCTTACTACTAATTGACCTTATTTATGACTATAACAGTAGATAAGCTACTTAGATCGGTATTGATGTGGGAAACAGAGGTAGAAGAAAAGTTATTAAATTTCCTTACTACTTAGAGCCCACTGACAAGTCCTTGAAACAGGCAGAGTGACATTCCTCTGCCTTTACCTTAATACTTTGCAAAGGGCAAAAAGCAATCCTAGCCTGACTGGCCCCTACCCCCAACCAGGATCCTATAAGTCTACTTTAACATATAAAAATTCCTTTGGAAACTTCCTTTATCTCTAAACCCTCCAAGATACATACTGGCAATCATCCCCAAGCATAGGGCCCACCGATATACATCTGAAAGGTCTCCTGACTCAGGTTTTACTAGTTGGTAATAAATGACTTTTTCCCAACAATAGCTAGCCCCTCAAGAACCTGGAAACTTTGCTTCCAAAATTCCTTAGAGACTGATGCTATCCCTTGACACTATCCAACTTGCAACTATATAATGGACCACTCCTCACAGTCCCAGGGCAACAACTCTTTCTGCCCACAGGTCCTGTCCCCATGCTCTAATAAACCACCATTTTTTAAAAAGATTTTATTTATTCATTGGACAGAGAGAGAGATCACAAGTAGGCAGAGAGGCAGGCAGAGAGAGAGGAAGAAGCAGGCTCCCTGCTGAACAGATACCCCGATGCAGGGCTGGATTCCAGGACCCCTAAGATTATGACCTGAGCCAAAGGCAGAGGCATAACCCACTGAGCCACCCAGGCGCCCCTAAACCACCATTTTGCACCAAAGATGTCTCAAGATTTCTTCCTTGGTCATGGGCTCCCGACTCCACCCCACCGAACCTCACTTATATTCTGAAAAGGTCATCAGTATGGCCTGTGTTTTTCTACTTCATTCTTCTTTGAACAAATATTTATGGAGCGATACTGTTCTAAGGCACTGGAAATACATGGTGGGGTGGGGGGAAACAGGCAGCATTCCTGCCCTCCTGGAGCTCAGTTCTAGTAGGACTACATTATACTCACCAAAATACATGGATTTCCGACTAGATCATCTCTGTTGTCCCTTCTAGGCCCCAGGACATCTCATGGTGACTGTCCTGAAGTCACTGAATAGTCACTTTCCCAAATGGCCTTGCTTCTTGTTAACTCCTAAGTTTTAATTAGCCAGATTTTGTTTTATAGACCGTTTTACAGAGTTTCACATTCAATTTGTGTTTGACCCAGCTCCCTGTTGCTACAGCCGCAGACTTCCGCAGTAAAGGCTGGGCGACAGCTTGGGGGAAAGAGGACAACTAGCGAAGGGACAAGCAAGAGGGTTTCTGTGACTGGGTGTCCCCATAGCTCAAACCGTTGCAGACCTGATAATAATAGGAGAGAGGAAAGAGACACAAAGGCTACATGGGGAAAGCCCCTTAGAAACTATGGGATTCCCACGGGGATTCCCTCTGTAGAGAAGTTCAAAATTTTAAATGTCGGTCTCGATGGCCATCTGGTGGTCGAAGGGCCACATGACAGTCTTTTGTTGCGTAACAAAACCGGATTCAAGTTTAAGATTGTTAAAAAACAAGATGGGATTGGGAGGGAGACAAACCAGGAGACTCTTAATCTCACAAAACAAACTGAGAGTTGCCAGGAGGAGGGGGTTCGGGAGAGGGGGTGGGGTTATGGACACTGGGGAGGGTATATGCTATGGTGAGCGATTCACAGACCTGTACCCCTGGGGCTAATAATACATTATATGTTTATTAAAAAAATTTTTAAATTTTAAAAAAGAAAACGAGCAAAGGAAAAGAGAGAAGGAGAAATCAAGAAACATACTCTATAGAGAACAAACTAGTGATTCCCAGAGGGGAGGTGGGTCGGGAGATGGGCAAAACAAGCGAAGGGGATTAAGAATACAATTATTGTGATGAGCACTGAGTCATGTTGAATCAATATATTGTACAACTGAAACTAATATAACACACTATGTTAACTATTCTGGAGTTAAAATTTAAAAATAAAATAATAAAAAAGATTGTTAAATTTCTTAACTTTTTTCAACTGGAATTTGATTACTAAATGTCCATACCTTCATTCTACGTTATGTTAATAAAGCTTAAGCCCTTTCTGGGATGGAGATTTCAACATTACGATGAAACAGAGGTAACTCAGAAAAGGGGAGGCTGAAGGGGAGACAAAAGAAGAATGCAAAGTGGCCTCTGGAGGCTGAAAAGGCAGGAAAGATTCTCTTCTGAGCCTCCAGAAGGAATGCAGACCTGCTGATACCTTGATTATTCCCATATGACCTATTTCAGGCTTATAACTTCCAGGATGGCCAGAGAATAAATTTGCATTGTTCTAACTCACTAAATTAGTGGTTACTTGTTACAGCAGAAATAGGAAACTGATAATGAGAAGCAATAGAGCTCAGAGCTCAAGTCCTGAAGTCAAACAGAATTTACTTCTTACCATAGCTACAGTTCTTCCTACCCATATGAACCTCTCTAAGCCTCTTTTTCCTCAACTGTAAAATGGGACTGCCCAAAAAAGTCTGCATGTGGAAAGAGAAAATAGGGAGGCAGTAAGGTCTGCTGTTGTTCATAATAAGCCTGATACAAATGTTTGACATTTTAAAACATGTCTATTTACAATTTTATTTAAAAGGTTAAATTTTATGGGATGCCTGGGTGGCTCGGTCAGTTAAACAACCAACTCTTGATTTCATCTCCAGTCATGATCTCAAGGTCCTAGAATCAAGCCTTGGTTGGGCTTTCAGCCATTCTTGGTGTGAAGCCTGTGCGGGAATTCTCTCTCTTTCTCTTCCTCTGCCTCTCCCCCCTTATACATGTGAGCTCTCTCTATCTGGCTCAAAAAAAAAAAAAAAAAGTTAAATGAGACTAAAATAGTAAAATGCTTAGGGAAATAAAAAGAGGAGAAAAATTTTTCATTTCTGTTTTGTAAGGTGAAAATTCTGATACATTTCATTTTTAATCCCTTCAAAAAAAGTAAATACCAAACTTGCGAGATTCATAGAAAACTGCAAAGAATGAATATTAAATACATCAGAATATATCAGAATTTGTCTAGTACACATTTAATTAACTATATTAGGTTAAAAATATTAACAATATTCTGCTGAATTATCACTGCAACTGTGTAACTTAAGAAAGTTTGGGAGATCGTCAGCAAAGGAAATAGAACCTGCCTTTTCCCTTTCTGCACAACAACAAAGTAGGAGAAATATAACAGATTCTGAGTGTTCATTATACTGTTAACTCAAAACAATTTTAATGCCACTTGATAGAATATGCTAAGAAACTGACAAATGTAAATGACTCTACTGGACAGTAAGCTATGCAAACTAAGAAAATTACAAGTTCTGACAGGGGAAAAAAAAAAAAAAACTTTCCCAAGGATAGAAATAAACTCTAATGAATGATTTGAGATACAGAGCATTTGGTTAATAAATCAAGATTATTTTTATGAATCATTCCTAAAGTAAAACACCATTATGCCTTTTGAGTACTTTATTAATGGAGATTATATCCACTTGAATAACCTTAAATGTGGGCTTGACCCTCATATAACATGGAGGGTTTGTCTTAAAGAAAACACAACACAGCAGAACTCTCCAGGAACAAATGCTGTAACACATGAGGAGAGGTACTCCTGATAAGTACATACACCACACTGTTAGGTCCCCCAGTAACGGGTCCATGATTAAAGGAGTGAGACTGATATAAAGCGAAGGTCAAGCAAAGCTTTATTCCCCGCCAAGCATGAAGAATCAGACCGAATGTTCGGGGCTGTGCCTCTTACAGAGAGGGCGACCTCTCTCTGCTTCACAGACTAGCTTTTAAGAGCAAAGGCCATGTGGTAGGGCCTGGCCACGCACAGGTGGCCAATGAAATTGTAACACACAGAGAAAGCTGCACAGTCATATTAGGTCACACATAAGTGACCAATTGAATTACAATTTACCCTAGTAGATATTTGAACCAGCCTATCACCTTGTTCAGAATTGGCGTCCAAAAGGTGCCCAAAGGGCGGGGCCCATACTCCTTGGTAACTAGGGATACAGTATGTGCCCCCCCACTGATCGGATGTCTCCACCTGGCCTGACCCACCCTTGTATTTGGGCTTTGTTACCTGGAGCTGGTTTCCCGAACTTGTTTTTATGTAAGTCCCCTGGGGGAAGGGGGACAGGGACAGTTTAAGTTTCAAACAACAAAGTTATTGTTTAACCGGATTTAAGCACTCTGACTAAATAGGTCCTTACACACACGTTTAAGGGAAAAAGGCCCTAGGAGTATAAAAGGGAATCAAATGTCAGTGTACTCGCATCACAAAACTAAAGTGTATGAGCCGTAGGCCACAAGAAGTGCTTACTTAGCTGAGATAATATCAATTTGTGTTGAAAACCTGAAAGGGGAGTAAATACATATCAGAGTCCATATTCAAAGCTGTATGTAGGCATTAAATGGAAAGAATATAGCCCACTATATATATAGCCCATGTAGCCATTCAACCAATAAAAAAGACAGCTCTAAGAAAAGTATAATCCAAGTTAATGATGCACATATCTAGAGTAAAGGCTACATAGTTCAACATCCATTTGGGATAAAATGCTTAGAAAAATAAGGATAGAAAGGAACTTCCTCAACTTGATAATTAAACTCTACAAAAAACTTTACAGCTAACATACTTAGTGGTAAAAGACTGAATGCTTTCCCTGCCTAAGACTGGGAACAAGGCAAAGATTTCCCCTGCCCACTCTCATCCAACAGCCCTGGGACTTCTAGCCAGTACAATAGCAAGACAGGGAAATAAAAAGCATGTAGATGGTAAAGGAAGAAAAAGAAATGTCTGTATTTTCAGAAGACATGATAGAAATTCCACTGAATATACATATAAACTACTAGAACTAAAAATTGATTTCAGCAAGTTATATGATATAGGATAAACATATAAAAATCAATCTCCATATACTAATAAAGAACACACAAATACCAAAATTAAAAATATAACATTTTAAATCACTTAAGCCTTTCTGGAGATGCCAGCCTCGCAATAAGAACATGCTTCTTGCAGAAGATCTCCAGAAGAGAAGAGGAAACACAAAAGAAGCACCTGACTCAGAGCCTTAGTTCCTACTTCATGGATGTGAAGTGCTCAGGATGTTGTACAATCACCACAGTCTTTAGCCAAGTGCAAACAGTGGTTTTTGTCTGTCAACTGCTCCACTGTCCTCCGCCAGCCTCCTGGAGAGAAAGTAAGCTTCCAGAAGATGCTCCTTCAGACAGATGCAGCACTAAACCACCCTGAATCAAGGTGAGTGGGAAACCATCCAGAAAAACACATTACGGATTTTGGAACTCACTCAAAAACGAAATGTGCAGGTATACGTCTAACAAAACATGCAAAATTTGTATGCTGAAGACTACATAATACTGATAAATCAAAGAATATCTACATACAGGGAGAGACACACTGCATTTATGGGTTGAAAGACCCACCATACTAAAGATGCCAATTCTTCCAAATTGTTAAACTGCTTCAACTCAATGACTATAAAAAATAAAACAGCAAGAGTTCTTTTAGATATAAACAGATTATTCTAAAATTTATATGCAAAGGCAGAGGACCTAGAGCAGATAAAAACAATTTTGAAAAAAAGAATGATAATGGAAGGAATGTTTCTGCCTGATTTCAAGACTGATTATATAGTTGGAGTAATCAGGACTGTGATATTGGCAGAGGCACAAACACATAGATTGATGGAACAGAATAAGGAACCCAGAAGCAGACCCATGCAGTGTGCTCAACTGATTTTTGAGCAAAGGTGCAAAAGCAATTCAATAAAGGAAACCATTCAACAAACGGTGCTGAAGCAACTAAACAACTACAGGCGAAAGAGAGTATCACACATCATATAAAAATAAACTTGAAATGGATCACAGACTAATATATAAAGTGTAAAACCATAAAACTTTTAGGAAAAAAAGTTTTAGGATCTAGAACTATGTATAGAGTTCTCAGACTGCACACCAGAAACATGATTCATAAAAGGGAAAATAATAAATTGGATTTCATCAAAATTAAAACCTTTTTCTCTGCAAAAGACCCTCTTACTATGAAAAGGCAAGATATAGACTGGGAGAAAATATTTGCAAATCACATAACTGATGAAGCCTAGTACCTAAATAAATATAAATTCTCAAAATTCAGCAATAAAGAGGCACCTGGGTGGCCCAGTCACTTAGGTGTCCAACTCTTGATCTCAGCTCAGGTTTTAATCTCAGGGTCACGAGTTCAAGCCCTGCAATGGGCTCCATACTGGGCATGAAGCCTATTTTTAAAAAATAAATAAATAATAATAATAAAAAACTCAACAGTAAAAAAAAAAACAATCTGATTAGAAAATGGGCAAAAGACATAAAATGACATTTCACCAAAGAGGAGATACAGAAGTCAAATGATGTTATGAAAAGAAGTGCAACATCATTAGCCATCAGAGAAATGCAAGTTAAAACCACAGTGATATATCAGTACACACCTATCAGAATAGCTAAATAAAAAATGAAAATATCATTAGCAAAAACAAGGTTGCAGAAAAACTAGATCATTGATACATCACTGGTGAAACTGTAATGTGGCAAAGCTGCTCTGGAGAGCAGTTTGGCAGTTTCTTTAAAAACTGAACATGCAACCACCGTGCAGCCCAGCAGTTACCCCAGTGCATAAAGATCCGTGTTCACACAAAAACCTGTACATGAATGTTTAGCGGTTTTATTCATAATCGTCAAAAACTGGAAGCAAATTGTGGTATAAACATAGCATGTGATACTAGCTAACAATAAAAATAAACAAAGACACACACAACAACCTGGATGAAACTTCAGAGAATTAGGCTGGGTGGGGAGGGGGGAAGGTCAGTCCCAAAGGATGATATAGTGTATGATTCTATTTATATAACATTGTTGAAATGACAAAATTATCAAAATGAAGATGGATTAACAGGCCCAGGGGTTATGGAAGGAGCAAGAGAAGTGGGTGTGGCTATTAAAGTACAAAATGAGGGACAGCGTGGTGATGGAAATGTTCTGTATCTGGACTAAATCAAGGTCAATATTCAGACTGTGACAGTTTACTATAGTGTACAAGATGTCATCTTTCAGGGAAATCAGATAAAGGACACAAGAGATCTCTGTATTATTTCTTATAAGTACATCTTATAATCTACAATTATATCAAAATGTTTAAAAGCATATTAACATTTTTGACAGAACTAGATGATAAAGTATATCCATGCACCTCAAAAGACAAGTTGGTGGGACACAGTCCACTAATGGTCACAAGATCTCCCTGGAGATCTTGTCTGTGCTAGAGTGTCTGTGCTAGAGAGTGTGGGTGGAAGCAAGCAGGTACTTGACATGTCTGAGAGTAGAATAAATCCCAAACAGTCAATACTCATTGAAAAACACAGAAACCGATACAAGAGCAGCAGATGAAACTAGAAAGGATCTCCCTGATCCAAAAGCCTTAGAACACAAAGAGCAGGGTAAGGTTCGAAGGGGATGGAGCAGTCTCACCCCTAAGAAATCTCTAAACTGACCCTCCAGGAACTTTTCCAACGTAGGGTCCTACACTAACAAAAACAGAGGAGTAGTGGAATCAAAAGTGAGCCAGGCAGAAATAAGGAGATGAAGAAAAAGCAGCTCAAAGTGAAGGATGGAAACACAGTCTGGAACTCTCCCAAGCAAGCTGTCATATTTTCTAGCCTTATGCAAAAATAACAGGAAAGCTCTGGGAAGTGGGCAATTATCCTAAAGTATGCCACCTTCTAAAATCCAAGGAGATCATTTTCATATAAAAAGAGCAACAGAAAAGGACTGAAGCTATATCTTCTACAAAGTTAGTGTAAATATGAAGAGAATATGAAACGGAATAGATCCTTACAAAGCACACAAGAAAAATCACAACACCAAAAAACTATAATCTATTTTGAAACAAGCTAAATGTCATTAAGAAAGTGTTAGAAGTATGAAATAGCAACATAAATCAGAATTAGAAGATCTCAATATGGACAATAATATTGTATTATAACATGTGCTATAATGATGCACTAAATATTACTTCAATGACAATCATACGACCATAGATAAATGTATCAAAATAAACACCATACACTTGAAATTTATAAAATGTGGCATGTCAAATTTATCAAATAAGAAAATAATTTTTTTTAATTTCAGAAATATGGTCAGAGTACTCAGGAGATAATTAGAAATAAAATCCACTTCAGAAATGAAGACTAAACTAAAAAAGAACAGAAGAACAAATAAACACAATGAGGAAGTCCTCAAAAGAAAGAAAGAAAAGTAAAAAAGAAAAAATTTAAAGAAAAAAGAAATGAGAGGTCAAGAGGATTTAAAAGAAAATGACAAATATTAAAGATATGCAAAAAAATCTAATATGTAAATGGTAGGGGTTCCTAAAAAAGGAAAACCAAATCAAATACTAAAAAATAAAATTCAATAAAGCATTCCTAAAATTAAAAAATTTTGAACGGTATACTGAAAGAGAATACGTGACAGGGTTCCTGGGTGGTTCAGCAGGTTAACTCTTGATTCCGACTCTTGATTTCAGCTCAGGTCATGATCCTAGGCTCCTGGCATCAAGCCCTATGGCTTGATGTATGGCTTGAGTCTGGCTCCATACTCAGTGCAGAGTCTGGTTGAGATTCTCTTTCTCCCTCTCCCTTTGCCCCTCCCCCATACTCACACTCTAAATAAATAATAAATAAAATATTTTTTAAAGATTTTTATTTATTTATTTGACAGACAGAGATCACAAGTAGGCAGAGAGGCAGGCAGAGAGAGAGGAGGAAGCAGGGTCCCCGCTTGAGCAGAAAGCCTGATGCGGGGCTCGATCCCAGGACCCTGGGACCATGACCTGAGCCGAAGGCAGAGGCTTTAACCCACTGAGCCACCCAGGCGCCCCAATAAAATATTTTTAAAAAAGAAAGAGAATATGGCTTATTTGAGAACATCAACCCAGATGACCAAAACCAAGATGTATTCTAACAAAATTTCAGAATATTAAAGTCATCTCAGCAAAAACAGTAAATGACTTGATCATTAGATTGTCATAATACGTTTTGATAATAATGTTACATGAAAATGTAGTAACATTTTTAAGGTATTCAAAACCAGAAAATAGGAACCAACTTTTTCATATCCAGCAAAACTGACTTTCGAACTATTGAATATAATGTCGTCCTAGGAAGCAACTAGGGAAAGAGCTTCTTGTAAATCACAACCACACAGGATGCCTGGATGGCTCCATCCTTAAGTGTCTGCCTTCGGCTCAAATCATGATCCCGGAGTCCTGGGATCCAGCCCTGCATCAGGCTCTCTGTTTGGCAGGAAGCCTGCTTCTCCCCCTCCCACTCCCCCTGCTTGTGTTCCCTCTCTTGCTGTCTCTCTCTCTCTCTCTCTGTCAAATAATAAATAAAATCTTTAAAAAAAAAAAAAAATTGCAACCATAGTGATTATATCAGTAGTTCACAGCTTTTGGTGTCAGGATCCCTTTGCATTCTTAAGAATTACTGGGAACTCCAAAGAGCTGTAGTTTATGTGGGTTATGTCAAGCAGTACTTATCTGTTAGAAATTAAAACAAAAACTTTTAATATTGGGTCACCTGGGTGGCTCAGTTGGTGTCTGCCTTCGACCCAGATCATGATCCCAGGATCGAGCCCTGCTCTGTTGAGCAGGGAGCCTACTTTTACCTCTCCCTCTGCCCCCGACTAGTGTTTGCTCTCTCTACTGCTCTCCCTCTCTCAAATAAATAAACAAATTTTTTAAAAAAGAAAGAAAAGAAAAACTTCTATTTATTTGTTTGTTTAAATAATGGTGATAAACCATGACACATTAACATAAATGACATACTAATGAAAAGGATATATATTTTTTAGCACAGAAAAAATCTTTTTTTAAAGATTTATTTATTTTAGAGAAAGAAAAAGCACACATGAGTGAGGGGAGGGGCAAAGGTAGGAGGAGAGGAAGAATCCCAAATAACTCCATGAGGGGCTCCATGTGGGGCTTAGTCTCATGACCCTGAGATTATGACCTGAGCCAAAATCGAGTTGGAGGTTTAATCAACTGAGTCACTCAGGTGCCCCTAAAAAATCTTTTTAATGTATCAGTTAGGATTCACTTGGTCATATATTCTTCTATGTTCAGTCTGTAATAGTATGTTGTTTTGATTAAAACACATAAAGAAAATGTAGACTCTCTCAGATTTATAGCTGGAAAGAGGGGAATAATTTTTTTTAAGATTTTATTTATTTATTTGACAGACAGAGATCACAGGTAGGCAGACAGGCAGCCAGAGAGAGAGAGGAAGGGAAGCAGGCTCCCTGTTGAGCAGAGAGCCTGATGCGGAGCTCGATTCCAGGACCCTAGGATCATGACCTGAGCTGAAGGCAGAGGCTTTAACCCACTGAGCCAAAGAAGGGAATAATTTTAATAGCCTTTCAGTTACTGTATATATTCTTCTTTGATAAGAAACTAAAACTAAACAAATGGTAGATTCTTATAAATTAGTTGTAATGTGGAATCTGAAATCTTATCAATGATCTTTTCATGTTCTGTTATGTTAAAATTCATTGGTCTACCTTGTATTTTGGGTGGACCTCCTAACCATGATAATTTTGCTGTATCATGCATTGATCATTTGGCAAGGGATTCGCAGGACTATGCCAATCTCCAAAATGTTGACATGATTCACTAAACAATATGAAAAGATCATCTTTGGTAATGTCACCATTAATCTCAACCAAGTAATCTTTATTATTGGGAAGCTGCAGCAAACTCAAGTTTCCCAAAATTTTAATTTTCTCTGGAAAATCTGATTTTCACTGTTAGTATCATTTTCTTTGAAGTGACAGGTTTCTTTTGTTTATTTTTGAGAAAATGTCTACCAAACATATCCAAGGCGTAATAACCATAGTGTGTCTGTCAGTCACTCATTCAAGAAAAATGACAGTCCATGAGAAAGAGAAGAGGTGGTTAGTTTTGTACACAACTCAAGCAATTACACAGTGCATTTTCCCAAGATAAATGCTCTTCTGTCACTTTGCAACAGAAATGCTAATTTGTCACACTGCACATTAAGATGCCTGCTTGAGATTCAAGAGTTAGTAAAGCTAATGATTTTTCTTGCTTTATCAAGGCTATCTTTAAGTGAAGCTGGACTTTCTGAGGATTTTTCACTGCAAGTATGTGGCAGCCAAAGATACCATGACTACTTGTACAGTTTGGTGTTACTGCCTGGATTTGCACTAAGGCACCAAAGTTTTACCCACTGTAGATTTTGCATCACCAGTACGAATACAGTGAAAAAAGAAAATAAAACATCATTATTATTATAAAATTTGTTTTGACCTTGCAGATTCCCCAAAAGTGTCTCAAGGACCTCTAGGAGTCCACAGACTTGAGAACACTACACTCGAGGGACACCAACATAAGGAATAGCAGTCAGCATTATATATGGTATTACTCACAGAACTAAGACTGAAAAAGGAGCAAGTATCCTTTGTAATGGTATGGGACCCATTAATATGGATATAGGACAACTATAAAAAGGGAAAATGATGAGGAGAACACAGCAAAAGGAATATTAACTGTTTTCAGTAATCATTTTGGCAGTTGTAGTACGAGTATCATTATCCTCAGACTGCTCTGTGTGTTCATTCGGTAAAAGCAAAGAGTTTGATGGATATTCTAATTGTATGTATCCCTGTGTCTTTGAAAACCAGAATTATTGGTGTGGAAGAAAGGAGACACAAGTGTAATACAAAAGGGATTAATTTTTTATTTACAGATACATAAATGTTATACTTCTATAAATATGAATATTGCACATAAACATTTTTGTTTCCACCAGGAAGACCTGATAAAATGACGAACTCCTAACTCCACATTATGGTCTCAGTGACATTTCCCACTAAAATTAGCCAGGGCTTTCTAAAACAATCGCTGATTGCAGGTCTGGCCAGGAGACATACAGAACATCTTGTTATATAACAGATGACAAAGAAACTATCAAAAGACTTGTGTCACAAGGACATGGGATTCACATGAAGTTTCCATGAACCTAAGGTGATATGAATGAACTTGTGACTAAAAACTGCCATGAGCTAAAATCCATCAAATACGTTCAAATCCTCAAGCTTATAATGATATAAAAAAAGAAAAATAAAAAGTAAAACCTAACTGCTCATCTTTGGATAATAATAGGAACCAAATTCATTAGCTGGAAAACTAATAAAGGGAAAGAGTTAAACACTTTTCCTTTCTTTCCACTGTACCACCTGGCAACCCACCAATAAATGAAGGGAGGTGTCTCTTTACAGAAGCAATGAAGCATTTCAATGAAGAAGGAATGACGAAATGAGGATATCCCCATTCTGCAGCCCCCAGTGAATGAAAGGGCCTAGGCAATGAGCACCACCAGTGACGGCACCATAAAAAAAGACACAACTGGACAGTCTGTGTCTCGTTGTGAGAAAACACACTGCCACCTACAGACTTGAAAAGGAATTAAACCTAAGTCTAGCCAGGCTCTACTTCCAGATGCCAACTTGCAGAAAATGCAGAGAACAGAAGGACAGGCTAAACTGCACCAGGTGCGTGCAGTTGGTAAAATCCAGATTGTGGGAAACTCTGCAGGTCAAATGCCTCAGGCTTTTCAAAATATTAACCATAAGGGAGGGAAAGGCATGCAGAAGAAACCAGTAAAGTATGAGACATACAAGACAACTAAGCTTTGTTGTCATGAATTCAGACTTGAGTGAATAAGGAATAAAAAACCAAAGTGGTTACTCTAACATTCAGAAAAGGATTACTTTTGAGAGGACATAGGGGGTTTCGGTGGGTCTGAGGTACATGGAAAACCATGCATGGCTGGTAAAGTTCTATTTCTTGAGCTGAGTGGTGATTGCCGGGGTTTTGCCTTAAATAATTCACTAAAGTCTACATTTTGTGTGGTTATTGGTATCTCAGTTTTTATTTTACAGTAAAAAGTGTCATTAAAAAACAGTGAAAGAGGAACAGTGCCTCTGCGTGTTTGTCTTCTGGAGACAGTGGAGAGCGCAGTTGGAAAGAGGATGATGTTAGGGTAACTCGCAGGGCTCACTTAGTTCTGGGCTCTAGCTCCTCGATACTACTTCAGGCTCCAGGGCAAGAAGCTTTGGTTGGGACCTCTTAGCATGGTTGTGGTGAAGAAACTGCACTTGAGACCTGCAGGGACAGTGATCAAGGTCTCAGGAGGGACCCCCATCCCACTACAGAGACTTTGCACCCAAGGCCGCCCAGACAGAGCCAGCCTCACAACCTATCCCCAAGACATCTCCATCTGGCCAAAGCATTGGGAGAACAACCCACCACCCAAACACAAGGATAAAGACTTTACCTCATCACCAGACAACCGAGTCTCTGCATATCCTGGAATGAGAGTGAAGAAACAGAATGCCCCTCATTAGGACCAAATGTGATTTTCCTGAAGGGTAGGGGGTGACCTGAAATATCAGAACCCCATCTCTGCTGACCTCCCCTGAAATATTTCTGGCTTCAGAAAGGACTATTCCTGGATACCTTTCCTGGGCAGCTTTCCCTGCCTCACATCTTGGAAGTTAGGGGAAGTGGGAGAAGCCATGCGCGGGTGGGGAGAGACTCCTGAAAAGCTCATTTACCTTTCTGAGCCCTGAGGCAGATGACAGTCCCCACCAGAACGAAGATCAGTCCAAGCAGGAAGGCTGCAATTCCACTTAGCATCTTTCTCCAAGAATATGCCGACTGAGCTCCTATGGGAAACAGGTCTTAAAATTAGTAAAAAGTTCCCAATATTTGGTGCACCTTCCTGGAATCCCAGAGCCTGTACCAGACACCAAATCAAATGCTATTGAAAAAAGAAATACATTTAGAAAAGGTTCTTTGACGCCAAGGTTTGCATCCATGGAATCTGTAACTGATTCCTACAGCCCACAAGAATGCCCGCTAACTTCTTAAGACAAAGTATGAGAGGACACTAGTTCCCACAGTTGGAAATAAGTGATGAAGTGATTAGACCTCCTCATTTCTTGGAAGATACAAGCAGAGATATCTGCCATGTCTACTCCCACCCTAACCCAAGGACCCCAATTTCCATGACTCCCTCAGATCAGGGGAAAGAAGAATGAGTGTTGGGACAAGATGAATGTGGAGGTCACAGAGGCCCTGTGCTGAGGCAACATCACCCCGAGTCGGACCCAGAGAGTATAAGAAGCAGATTCTCACTCCACTCCACTGAAACAGGGCTCAGCAGGCTGACATGATTAACAAGGCAGGTGTAGACATCTCCAAGTGCAGGAGTCATTTCCAGCATCACCATTGTCTGGAAGGTCCAGTCTCCATTCCTGACCAGGCCAGTGGATAGGACACCGACCCTCTGCTCCTGCCCATTCCGGAACCACCTGATCTTGATGTCGCCTGGATAGAAACCGGTCACAGAGCAGAAAAGCAGACTGCGATGCTGCAGGGATGGGGTCCTCTCTGGATGCACGGTCACCTCTGGTTGTACTGGAAGGGGAGAAATGATACATTGTGAAGGAAAACCACCAAGCCAGGACAGGTTCCTCAAGAGACTGTGTCTGCACTTAATCTCCTTCTCACCCCACCCAAGTGGAAACTGGAAATGGGAAGAAATTTTGGCCCCCAAGACTCAGAAACTGGGTATGTCAATGCCCCAAGGAGGAGTTAGACCTTATCAGAGACTCCCACAATTACCCCTTCTACTTGAGAGCCCATTGTGACTTAACGTCTTGAGAACTTTGGAGGTCTGGGACCAAGACCACAGTGACCTGACCTGTGAGGAAATGAGTAGATCACAAATGGGGACAGAAAAGACTCCCCTGCTCATAAGACA
The DNA here is from genome assembly GCF_922984935.1 of Meles meles. Classification (NCBI taxonomy): domain Eukaryota; kingdom Metazoa; phylum Chordata; class Mammalia; order Carnivora; family Mustelidae; genus Meles; species Meles meles. The sequence goes on along the minus strand of NC_060070.1, from coordinate 122,068,654 downwards.
TTTATCCTGAAGCAGGAAATTGCCTATCATAAGGAAGTAAAGTCCATGGCCAGGTTCACATGTGGGAGATGCCTGAACCCCACCAGACCTCACGTTCCAGCTCACCTTTCCTCCCCACAGTGAAGGGTGCACCCAGCTTGTAGTTGTGCCTGCAGAGGGCATCCACAGAAGCTCTGCTCCTCTCCAGTATATCTGGCCGATGGTTCCACAGCTCAGCGTCAGGCTTCCCCAGCTCTGTCAATGCCACGAACTTTCCCACATGGCTGTCGAAACGTGCATACTCTTCCAAGTTAAAAATGAATCTCACCACAAACTGCACCTTCTCTGTCCCATTGATGAAGTAACAGTCAGCCTTTGCCTGAATCACAAAATCTTCTAGAAAACAATGAGAACAAAAAGACTTTACATCAACCTCTACTTTTAGGAAACCATATCATGGTAAATAATGCCAGACCCCATGGATTTGAGAGGAGGCCTTTTGAACTCAGTAAACAGGTCAAAGTAGCCTCTTTTCCCCTGAACCCCACCCTGGTTCCATTTAGCACCCTGGTTCCCTCCATTGTGAGAAGAAGCCTGAGGCTTCTTTGGTCAGCCAAACAGAAGACATGTAACCCAAAAAAGACAAGCCAAAGAGAGAGTCCCAAGAGACATAAACATTCATGCCACAAATAGTTTTTGACCCTTTGTGTTTTGCTGACACTGTGCTGGTTTTTCCAAGCCAAGTTTTCAGAATCCCAAGGTTTTAACTCCCTTTGTTATCAAGTTGAAAACATCCAACCCCAAATAAAATAATTCAATAGTACTCTTGTCCTTAACAGGTTCATTCTACACATTCTTTCTGGAGTGAAGTGAAGGAGTGATGGGGGTTGGGGCGGGCAACAAAGACAGGCAGACTAGTTAGGCATTTTGAAGTGAAGCTAACTCTCCTTCTACTTTTCAGTCACTATGGGTTTTACCCAAGAATTTTCTTTTGGACCTTTCCCCTTGCACTCTTACTTAGAGACCTCACCCCTCTATTGGCTCAAATAAGGTAATGATTTCATTAACTTTGTTGGTGTGAATTAGAATACTACTAATCGATGGCTCAAAGAATAATATTACTATCAGCATCATTGGCACTATACCTACCATTCCAGTAGCTACAACAACATGGTGATAGGGAATATACAGTTAGTTTAAACCTTCTTTGGGGGTGGGGGGAGTTTACATGAAACAGTGCTATTAAAGGTGGAATAAAAAAAAACTTAATTCTATTGTCTGTTACGATTTTCTACTTTCAGAGCACCTGACTAATGTTGATAGTGATTGGTTTGAGTTATGTATTTTTTTTCATACAAAGTCTACTCCGCTCATGTTCTTCAATGTAATTTGACACTCAAAAATTACGTAATCTGTCCTCATTGGTAGGAAAAACTATAATTCTTACTCACTGAGCACACAGTGTGCTCTGGTCTAAGTGTTTGTGCCCCACCACACCCCCAAATTCATGCGTCGAAATCCTACCCCCAAAGATGATGTTATCAGTAGGAAGTGGTTTTGAGAGGTGTTTGGGTCATGAGGGTGGAGCTCTTGCTCATGAGTGGAATTAGTCCTTATAAAGGAGGCTCCAGAGAGATCCCAAGCCCCTTCCACCACGTGAGGACACGAGGAGAAGGTGCCACCTATGAACCAGGAAGAGAGTCTCCACTGGAACACAGCCATGCTGACACTTTGATCTTGGGCTTCCCAGACTCCAGAACTGTGAGAAATAAATTTTTGTTGTTTATAAGCCACCCAGTCTGTGGTATTTTGTAACAGCAGCCAGAATGGACTAAGACACAATTATATCTGTCATAGACTTGAAGATCTGAAAAATTTTAAGCGACAAATTGGTAAATGGCCCCAGGTTATGTTTCAGTTGATTTGCATACTAGTTCTATACCCAGTGGTTGTACCTAGAACCACTTACCCTCCCTGACCTGTTATTGAAAAACACTGAAGCAGAGCTCAAAAGCATAGTGTTAAGAGACAAAGAAAGCAGAATGTGATTCAGTGCACAATGTATTTTTTAAAATTTTAAAATACACATGAAAAACAACGCTAAATATTCCTAAAGGCCAGCCTCACACACCAGACGCATTAGAACGGATCCGCAAGGAAAGGAGGGTGTGGAAATGCAGACCAGGAAAGAGGAGAGAGTCCTTACACTGGCAAATGATTGCCAAGTGCTATGAACTCACTGGGTAAGATTGACACAATTCTCTGTATGCACTCAAGAACGACAAAAATAAAAGGAAATTCAAATGGGTTGATAAGGCAGGTTGGTCAGAAAAGATCTACCTGCAGAAAGAGCATGAGTTAAGGCTTAAAGGACAATCACTACCAATCCTGAGCTCTAAATTTGCTTTCATCTCAAACTCAGAGGCCTTCTCCAGGAACTACTGAGCTGAGCATTAAGGATGGCAGCTCCTTCCTGGATCAGCTCTTAGGAGCTAAATTCAGCTCTAACCTCCAGGGCTCTTCCTTCTTACAGTTTAAATTAGAAAAAGAAAGTTATTTGGGGGTCAGATTTGTGTCAAATTTAAGATCTGAACTGATTTTTTTTTTTCATTTGTGTTGTTTAATGGACATTATAAGCTCAGAGAGGTTTCTATTCTGGTAGATAACGATCCTCTCCTATCCACCCCACCCTCCCAGGTTTGTTCCTCTTTTGTGTTTAATGAAACTTTGAAGTTCAAACAGGCTCTGTTTTTAGGGCATTATATCCTGTTTTCTGCCAAAAAGTATGTGTTCAGGGTGTAATACTGCCTCATGTTCACACAGCCCATCTCCTTGGCTAGAAAAATAACGGTAATAAATACCCAGGAACCTGAGGACAGGCATAATGCATTCAACTTCTCTTATTTCTCAAAACTGGGGTTAATAAATACCAAGAGAGGAAACCTTTGTTTCCAATTTCTTTTGTCCACATATATCCCAGTTGGATAAATATAAAAACAGTTGCAATCATCAGAACAAACTCTTGTCTGGAAAAAATGACAGCTATTCTCAGGCTGGCCCCAGTTGATACAGTTCTTCAGACTGACATTGGTACAATAAGGACTCTAAGCAAGACAAAATGTTTCCCTTCATCCTAGCACCCTTCTCCTTGAAGCCGTGGCATAGGAAGTCCCTTTTCCCAGCAGTCCATTGTGTATGGTAAAGAGAGGAGGCATATTTTAATTTCAAAGGGAAGAACACTTTGAAGGCAGAAGCCAGAAGCCAGTTCCGGTCTGCAGCCTGGACCTACAGGGGAAAACATCCCTCCCCCATGCCCATTCTTGCATACACACCTGAAGAAAATTGCTCTGTTCTTACCTGGAGAGTCTCTGCCTTGAGTCCTGGAGGAATCCAGTCTAATTACACTCACTAGCAGAACCACCGTCCATGGAACCCACCCAGAACCCATTCTGGAAAGAAACGTAAAAAATTAGCGAAATCATCAACTGCTTCAGAATGGGGCTCACCCCCACAAAACGCAGTCAAAAAATATTTATGAAGAGTATGAATACCTTTCTGGTTTCCTCAGGATTGGAAACTCTTCACACTGATAACCAATCATGATAGAAGAGTTTTGCATCATTAGATGCTGGGTAGACTACTTTCATAAAGTCGTGTATATCACTCAAGAATTGTTTACCTGCAGAATCACTGATGGTGATCTAATGCATGTGGAAAATGGGCTGTGAGTAAAATTGTTTAAAATTAGTGTACATAGTTATGTGGTCCTAGAAGAACTACACATATTGTTTATCATGCATTTCGCTATCTTTTAACCAACAAGTCTCTTCTCCTATGGCTGACATTGCCAACAGCATGTGCGAATAAAGCAGAAAGTAGACAGCGTTCTGAAGAGTTTGCCTTAAGAGGAGTTCATGAAGGGATTATCAGAGAAGAAATAGAAGAGATTGAGAACCACCTGAAGAGTATAAACCAAGAGAGGCCACAAAAAAGAAAATGAAGAGAAGATAAAAGAATAAAATTCTGCAAAAAATGTTCAAGAGAGAGCTCCTGGGCAGCTCAGTCTGTTACGCTTCTGACTTCAGCTCAGGTCATGGTCTCAGGGTTCTGGGATTGAGTCCCATAATGGATTTCCCCCTCAGTGGGATTCTGCTTGCTTTTCTGGCCCTCCCCACATCCCCTCAAATAAATAAGTAAAATCTTTTTAAAAACTGTTCAAGAAGATTAAATATAAGGATTATTGTGTTTTATACTTAGTGGAGTGCCAAAAACTTTCCCTGGGACACAGAGTATTAGAAATGAAGGCAGCAGATATAAATAGTCCTTCAAGAATGTTGGAAATGAAAATAAGGGAAAAGATGGGACTTTAGCAAAAAGCCACACAAAAGATAAGTTACCTTTAAGAAAGACCTTAACGGGGGCGCCTGGGTGGCTCAGTGGGTTAAAGACCCTGCCTTCGGCTCAGGTCATGATCTCAGGGTTCTGGGATCGCACCCCGCATGGGGGGCTCTGCACAGCAGGGAGGCTGCTTCCTTCCCTCTCTCTGCCTACTTGTGATCTCTGTCTGTTATATAAATAAATAAAAATCTTTAAAAAAAATTTTTTTTTAAAAAGACCGTAACGATTAAATAGATGATGGGTATTTATGGAGAGCACTTGTTGTGATGAGCACTGGATGTTATATGTACGTGACAAATCACCAAATTCTACTCCTGAAACCAATATTATACTATATGTTAACTAACCAGAATTTAAAAGCTTGAAATGGAAAAAAAAAAAAAAAGGAAAGACCATAACAAGTTTCTCAGTCAAGTGGAAGGCATCTGTATGCGGGAGAAGTTGAACTAAAAAGGAGAAGAAAAGTGAAATTACCCCCCAAAATTCTTAGTGGAATCCAAAGAAAGAGATTGTCAGACTTGGTTATAAAAAGGAACACTTGTTCAGAGACTAAGATGAAGACAGGGGGATTTGAGGTGAGAAAGAGGGGAATGAGGAAGTTCTAGTCATATGGTTCAGTGGACTCCATTTAAGACAAGGCAAAAATCTGCTAGAAAAGTGTTGGAAGAAAATCTGATTGACAACTACAGAGAGAAGGCTGCTTTTTAACCAAAATAGTCAATAAGTACAATTATTATTTATTTACCACAAAGCCATCCATGCCCAATATTATGGACCATGCAGGGATGACACAGATATGTTCCTTGTTCTCAAGAAATATATAACCTAAGCAGAGTGACAAGGAAACAATCCACTCTAATGTCAGGAAGAATGAGATTAATTTGCTAATGTCTGGGTACACGAGAAGAGTAAATTTCAACTTAATCTAGAAAGAGTTCATGATAAAGTTGATACTTGATACAAGTGACATAACAAGCAGAGATTCTTAGAATTTGGAGCACCCAGTACATGCAGACAACAGAAGGGAGATAAACAGTGAAATAAAATGTTTATCTGGAACTCCTTTCAAATCCCTTATTATCTGCAATAAATACATGCCTACTACTTTACTGCATGGGAAAAGATACAATATAATTTTTTTTTTAATTCTTCACTTCCCAGAGAGAACACACATGCTTTGGTGCATATGTAAGGTAGGATTATGATGTAGTTGACCAGAACATCCAGAAATACTTGACTTAATACTTTGTCAAATACGCTTGGGAGGCCCGCAGGAAATCTCTACCCATAAGTAGTAATGCCAAATTGTAAATCAAAGACTGACTCCATTATTTGCTGGTCAAATCTCTGATACCCCAGGAGAAGGTTTAAAGACACTTTTCTGTGAAGCATGAGACCCAAGCAAGGTCTCACGTTCCCTCTTAAATCACACTGATACCACTTGCCAGCTATAAAGGATTAAGAACTCACAAACGTAAGAGTAATAGCGTGGGTCACAAAGGGATTCTGTTCAAAACGGCAAAAACAGGATTCAGTAAAGAGCTGAAATGCAACTATATAACCTTTAATTAACATGGCCCTTGAACTCTTAGTAAACACACCCTGCCCTGGAATCTGACCAATCAAAATAATAATTCTTTCTCCTGGGAGATCACAACAGATAGAGAAAAAGATAGGGAGGTATGGAAGACATCACTAGTGTTCACCAACGTCCTCTACTTCCTGGGCACATGGAAAATTGTACTTCCTGGTTTCCCCATACTATGTGAACAAAAAGGTTCTTGGTCAAAGAATTTAACTACCGTTGCATGACTCTTCTCTTCTTCCCTTATCAAGACAACCAAGACAGCCTTGTGTTGAAGTGGTGGAATCAAAATATAAAAACAGTCTAATCAGCAGAGTCATCATGAGGAGAAGCCCTAGAGAGTCCCCCAAACCCACAACAGGTGCTGTATGAATGAGAGGGAAGTTTTGCTTGATTAAGGCTCTGAGGGTTGTTACCAGAGCCCGCCCTAACTTAACCTAACTAATACAGGACAAGAACAAGAATGCTGACATGCCCCCTGCACATCCCTTAAGTAGATTTGAATATTCATGAATTAGAAGCCTAAGCACAGGCCAAAACTGGTAGACTCTGTCCACAGAGCATCTGACCCATGACTGTGGTACTTCTTCTAGAGGCCTATGGTTGTGTTGCTCCCACTTGGGAGGGCACGCGTGGAGCTGAGTGAAAACGTGGTAATCAGAAGGAGCTCATGCCACCGAGTTTTAACTTCCTCCCTTCTTCCTACCCACACCTACCTTAGCCTTTCCCATGTATTTTATCTCATTTAGAAGTGGAGAAAAGCATTCTGCTTGATGCTAAGTGAATGGGAACCTGACATGGAGATTATCAGAAGAAGCAAAAGCAGGAGAGGGCAATAGAGGCTTAAGCCCAAGTCTGGTTAGCTCCTCTGCAGGCAATACTGTAGCTGGGCTTCAGCCCCTTCTCTCAAGGATGAGAGAGAGAGATCTTGAGGAGAGAAGAAAGAGTGAGGCCGATACAGATAAAAGGCATGATTGTTTTGAAGTTAGAGGAAGAGAGTTGATAGATAGCAAGAGGTGTTGAGGGGAGACTGGAGGATGTGGATTCTGAACCAGGAAGTTAGGAGGACCACTCTTCCCTAATTCTGGTGTGAATGTGTTTAAGGCTCATAAACGCTAAAATCTGGCTTGCCTATATCATCATCATCATAGCTAATATTTGATGATTATACTTTATGAGTCAGTTTTTAAACACTGTGAATGTCTGTGTCTGTGCACGGTGGTGGGGGATGAGGGGAGAGAGAAAGAGAGAAAAAGAAGGGGTGCCTGGGTGGCTAAGTGGGTTAAAGCCTCTGCCTTTGGCGCAGGTCATGATCCCAGGGTCCTGGGATCGAGCCCCACATCGGGCTCTCTGCTCCGCAGGGAGCCCGCTCCCTCCTCTCTCTGCCTGCCTCTCTGCCTAGTTGTGATTTCTCTCTGTCAAATAAATAAAATATTTTTTTAGAGAGAGAGAGAATAGAGAGAGAATCATACTAATAACACTGGCAGAGGTATTATTATGACCTCCCTCTTATAGCTGAAGTAGGGAAAGGATGAAGCAAGGGTCCCGTAACTAGTAAGTCCATCAGCAGTGCTTTCTCCATTGCGTGGTGTTTCTTACTTGGAGGCCCAAGAAAGCTTTATTTCTACTGCTTCAGTATCCTTGCGATGATAAGACGCACAAAGGGGCAAAATAACTGAAGGACTTTATTAAAACTACTTGGAGCCAGAATAGACCCCCAACATATCCTACCTCACATAAGGAAATCAGTGGTCTCATATATCGCAAGCAGGGAGTGGCATAGAATCTATTTATGGGCACTAAGAGGAGAAAGCAGTACCAACCCGTGAATCTCCCTTGTATCAATGGCCTCTGATACAAGCATCAGTTCATCCAGTTAGAAACTTTGTTGAATCAGATCAGGGGAGAGGCTAATAAAGGGAGAGGTGGTGGCCTGGCTCCTTTCTCCCATGTTTTTGTTTTTGTGTTCTACTTCTATGAGCTCGAAAAACAAAGTGGGGCATTCTGAAATCTCTCTTCCTGTCTGATTTCAGCCAAGAGCCTTACCTAATATAGATACAGGCTCTTCTGTGACTTACCGCTCAAATCTGTATCTTGCATCCTTCTTCCTCATTCCTTCCTTCCTTCTATTCTCTAGGGAGTGAGAGAAGGTAGGTATGATAGATGTGACCATTTCCTTTATTTTATTTTATTTTTTTTAAAGATTTTATTTATTTATTTGACCGACAGAGATCACAACTAGGCAGAGAGGCAGGCAGAGAGAGAGGAGGAAGCAGGCTCCCTGCGGAGCAGACAGCCCAATGCGGAGCTCAATCCCAGGACCCTGGGATCATGACCGGAGCCAAAGGCAGAGGCTTAACCCACTGGAGCCAACCAGGCGCCCCTGCATTAGTATTAATAAGTAAATTCATCTAAAGTTTTTATTTTCATGCGTTGTCATAGTTTAACGTTGATACTATACTCACTTCACTAAAAGAGCACATTTGCTGCTGCTGAACCACTTAATTAGGATTAGAATTCTCTTTTTTTCTTTTTCTTTAAAGACTTTATTACACCCCCCTGAATATCTCAACCTGGAACTTTTATTGAGGTAACTGTTTTACAGTTTTTCCTGTTTCTTCATTGGAAATTATTCTAAACAAATATTCTACCTCTAAAGGCATTGCTTTGGGTATATTTTTTTTTTAAAGATTTTATTTATTAATTTTGACAGAGAGAGATCACAAGTAGGCAGAGAGGCAGGCAGAGAGAGTGAGAGGGAAGCAGGCTCCCTTCAGTGCAGAGAGCCCGACGCGGGACTCGATCCCAGGACCCTGAGATCATGACCTGAGCCGAAGGCAGCGGCTTAAACCACTGAGCCACCCAGGCGCCCCTGGGTATATTTTTCAAGAGAATTATTCATTCAATCCAAATTTTCAAGTTTATTTTTATAAAATTGAACAAACCAATTTCTTACGATTTTCCTGTTCCTGTATTAATTTTGTCTTTTCATTTCTTATTTTCTCTACTTTTTTCTTGATTCAGTTTGTCAGTGGCTTATTTATCTTATTGAAAATTTTTTTATTTTGAATTTATTCTATTTTTCTATCTTCTAACTCTTCAGTTTCTGCATTTATTTTTATTTATTTTTTGCATTTATTTTTATTATCTGCTCCTGTTTTCTCGTGACTGGTTGTGTTGTTCTTTTCACTTCATTAGCTTGGTTTTGTTCTTTCCTTTAATTGATTCAAGCAGTGAGGGCCATGAATTCTCTGCTGAGCACTGCCTGAGCTATATCCTAAGACTTTTTTTTTTAATATTTTATTTATTTGACAGAGAGAAATCACAAGTAGGCAGAGAGGCAGGCAGAGAGAGAGGAGGAAGCAGGCTTCCTGCAGAGCAGAGAGCCCGATGTGGGGCTCGATCCCAGGACCCTGAGATCACGACCTGAGCGGAAGATAGAGGCTTTAACCCACTGAGCCACCCAGGCGCCCCCTATCCTAAGACTTTTGATATGTGACTTTTAATTATCATTTTTCTAGAAATTGTTTGCGTTTGTTTTTCTCTCTGATAAAGAAAGAGACAGTTTCTTTAAGTTTCTATGTGGAGAAGTATTTATCTTTTCTGATTTTTGTATTATGATCCAGCTTGTTCCATTATGGTCAGAGAATAGTATCCATATCATATCTAATTTTAGGAACTTATTGAGGCTTTTTGTACCATAATATGTAGCCCATTTTCATTAATGTTTTGCTGAAATGTGAAAAGATGTGTTCCCTAATTTTAACGAAGAAAATTTAATATAGATACATCAGATCTAATTTTATACTGTTGGACTATCTTCTGTGATCATACTTATTTTTGTCCACTGAGAAAAGTAAATTAAAGTCACCTAACCTAACCTAAATTTCTGAATATTTTCCTTGTGTAGCCCTTAATTTCAGCTTTATGAGAGTTGTTTATGTGATATCTAGAACTTAACTGCACATCTTATATATCCATTATGAATTTAACACCTTACATTATAAAGTGCCTTCTTGCCTCACTCAATTTTTTTTCCCATTTTATTTATTTTTTCAGCGTAACAGTATTCATTCTTTTTGCACAACACCCAGTGCTCCATGCAAAACGTGCCCTCCCCATTACCCACCACCTGTTCCCCCAACCTCCCACCCCTGACCCTTCAAAACCCTCAGGTTGCCCCAACCTCCCACCCCTGACCCTTCAAAACCCTCAGGTTGTTTTTCAGAGTCCATAGTCTCTTATGGTTCGCCTCCCCTCCCCAATGTCCATAGCCCGCTCCCCCTCTCCCAATCCCACCTCCCCCCAGCAACCCCCAGTTTCTTTTGTGAGATTAAGAGTCATTTATGGTTTGTCTCCCTCCCAATCCCATCTTGTTTCATTTATTCTTCTCCTATCCCCCTACCCCCCCATGTTGCTTCTCCATGTCCTCATATCAGGGAGATCATATGATAGTTGTCTTTCTCCGATTGACTTATTTCACTAAGCATGATACGCTCTAGTTCCATCCACGTCATCGCAAATGGCAAGATTTCATTTCTTTTGATGGCTGCATAGTATTCCATTCTGTATATATACCACATCTTCTTTATCCATTCATCTGTTGATGGACATCTAGGTTCTTTCCATAGTCTGGCTATTGTAGACATTGCTGCTATAAGCATTCGGGTACACGTGCCCCTTCGGATCACTATGTTTGTATCTTTAGGGTAAATACCCAGTAGTGCAATTGCTGGGTCATAGGGTAGTTCTATTTTCAACATTTTGAGGAACCTCCATGCTGTTTTCCAGAGTGGTTGCACCAGCTTGCATTCCCACCAACAGTGGAGGAGGGTTCCCCTTTCTCCACATCCTCTCCAGCATCTGTCATTTCCTGACTTGTTAATTTTAGCCATTCTGACTGGTGCCTCACTCAATTTTTTTCCATTTTAATTTCACCTTTTTAATAATAGTGACGTGACTTCTGCTTCCTTTTTGTTTGCTGTGCCTTTGCCATCATTTTATTTTTTGCATAAATGAATGGACCTATTTGAGTCACTCTTTTAGGTGTGTTTTTTGCGTATTACAAACAGCAGTTTTTCTTTCAATCTAATCTAAAACTATTTATTTTATATATCAGTTAAGCTCACTTAAATTTTTTTTTAAATATTTTATTTATTTGACAGAGAGAACTCACAACTAGGCAGAGAGGCAGGCAGAGAGAGAGGAGGAAGCAGGCTCCCTGCGGAGCAGAGAGCCCAATGCGGGGCTCGATCCCAGGACTCTGGGATCATGACCTGAGCGGAAGGCAGAGGCTTTAACCCACTGAGTCACCCAGGCGCCCCCACTTAAAATTTATATAGCAAATAGATTCAGTGTAATTTGTAATTTGTAGGTAAAATTATTTTCTGTTAAATATGCTGCTTATATGAGTAATTCTTTTAGAAAATATTTGTGCCTCGTGTTTTCTAAATTGCAGTTTTTCAGATATTTTAAAAGGTGTATATTTGGTGATTGTCTTGATAATTTTATTCTTACATAATACAATTAGTTCCCTCTTTCTTTAGACAGTTTCTACTAGTTATGAACATCATAAAAGTGCTAACCTACATCCTCTCCTCTCCTCTTCCATTTTCTTATTTTTCCTTCCCTTCCCCTGTGGTCATCTGTTTTGTTTCTTAAATTTCACATGAGTAAAATCTTATGGTATTTTTCTTTCTCTTATTGACTAATTTCGCTCAGTGTAATACCCTCTAGTTCCAACCACGTCACTGCAAATGGCAAGAATTCATTCTTTTTGATGGCTGAAGAATATTCCATTGTCTATATATACCACATCTTCTTTATCCATTCATCTGTCAATGGACATCTGGCCTTTTTCCATAGGTTGGCTACTGTGGACATTGCTGCTATAAACACTGGGGTGCAGGTGCCCCTTCGGATCACTGTAGTTCTATCTTCTGGGGTAAATATCTAGTAATGCGATTGCTGGATCATAGGGTAACTCTATTTTTACCCCTACATTTTTAACATAGTTTCAAACTGGCAACATCCAAAGTTAACTCTACCCCCCTTCCAAATAAAACAAAGGCTTTAGAATGTTTTATCTGACTCATTCTCATGTTGTGATTGTTCTACCATGTTCTTAAGTTTCATAGTCATATCTGTTCGTGAATTTTACAGTTATTCTTCATTCCTCATTCTGATTTACCAATATTATAGACAGATATTTTGTTGTTATTGTTTTTGTGTGTGTTTGTGTGTTTCTCATTTTTGTTTCCTGTGTCCCAATTTTTCTTGCTCAATTTAATATGCTTATGTGAGTGGTATAAAAGAAAAACAAATGACAACTACCATATGATGTCACTTTTTATTCATAAGATTGACAAAACCTAAAAAGCTAATTTAACAGCACTCCATGTTGATGAGAATGTGGGGAAACAGATAAATTTATATATTGCTGATGGAACTGTGCATGAACACAACCTTTATGAGGGCAATTCTGCAACATATATCAATATCAGTAATATATATACATACACTTGGACTCAGCAACTCCCCGTTTAGAATTTTACCCTATGGGTATTCTTGCACATGTGCATTATAACGTCTACACAAGGCATTGCTTATACTAGCTAGAGACTTCAAGTAACCTAGCTACCCATCACTAGGAGAAGACAAGCTAAATGAAATCGAGTACTTCCATAAAATAGAATGCTATATAGTCATATATTTCTAAGTATAAAAAAAAGTTCAAAACAGTGAATCTAAGGACTATTTGTAAAAACAGGGAACAAGAACATATTCACAAATTTGCTTAAATATACATGAAATTTCCCTTCATGTATATTTCCCTTAAATATACATGAAGGATAAACATAAAGCTTGGAACATGGACTGTGTGTGCAACGGGTCTTGGTAAACCATGGGAAGGACGGGAGTGAGGATTTCCTCTACATACCTAGTTAGGGCTCTTCAATTTTAAACCCCATTAATATATTTCCTATTCACATAAATATATTTTTAAAAAAGAGACTAACAGGAGGGTAAGCAGAATGAAGGAGTATAAGCAACTCTTTTGAGGAGTTTTGTAGTAAAGCTAGGCAGAGTCCACCTTTTCCAAGCTTTGCGAGCCAGGCAACGTGCCTAAACCTCCATTTTCTCATTCTTAGAACTGATATAGTAATATCTGAACATAGGATTATCTTGAGGAAAAAGTACAAAGTTATACATGAGGCACTTAGCATAGCACTTGAATGATTATTGTTATTGTAATGGCAATTACATGAATTGTAATAATTCATAAGTCCATAAAACTCTAGGTTCAAAACCCAGTATTTCCTACAATCACTAAATGGGCATCAGACTCAATCAGATGGGTGCTTTTTTTGGCTCACTCGGCACCAAAAACCAGGAAGATCTTTGTTTTCCTTACTTCCTACTCCTTTCTCCAAAATTCTGACAACTGCACTCAGTCCCCTCCTGAATCACAACTGCCATGAGAATGGCAAAGGGGCTACCCTACGTGGCTGGGGAATAAAGGACTTGAAATTCAATGCCATTTCCACACTGGGCAAAGCAGATGGGTTGTCTGCGAGCTCCAGAGGAATCTATGAGAGTTTCCTAAGGTTTCCCCTCTCCATTAATACCATCCTTTGGAAAGAGTAAAATATGACCAAATGGGAAAGATGCCAAAGGTAAGTGACAAGAAGGGGAGGTTAAGGGACAGCAAATCAAATGGTGCTGGGGGGGAGGCGGGTGAATGAAAAGAACTAGAACTCGGGAACAGACTAGAATTACTCCTATCTGTGGTTACCAAACAAACCACACTTGTAGGCTTTTGCCAAAGTTCCACACTTTGACCCTCCCGGGAACATTTCCAGAAAGTGTCCCTGACATAAGGTCTACTTGGGAGTTTCCCTCAGATAACCAACTTTCCAGACACCCTAGGATCCTGAGGTCTGCTGCATCTTTCTGATGCCTGTCTGAATGCCTGAGTTTTCTTCCCAGCTCAATCACTGAGTAGCCCTGCAGTTTCAGGCCAGTTTCCCTTTCTATAAAGTAAGATTTGACTGCTTTATTATTTTTAAGATAGCTTGCAGGCTTAAACTATTAGGTGTCATTATATTGAGCCTATCGTCATTACACTGAGGCTATTAACAGATCATCTTCCTGCTTATGGCAACAATTTCCCTAAGGTTGGGACATACAGGAATGATTATTCCCGTTTTATAAATAGAGGAAGGACGTTTGGTTAAGAGGGAAAGGAATTGGGCCAGACTTGTCTCTCTCCACGTGGGTATTTAAGTTCAGTGGTATTTGAGACACAAACACCAGAATGAAGCAAAGGTTTATCTGCATAAGAAAGCTTCCTTCTCTCACTTGGCCCACTCCCAACAGTTACCAGGATGAAAAAAAGAAACCAAAACTGCAAAAGTTCCGGGTAGTTCATTGCTAGAGCTGGAAAGCACCTGGTGTTTCTGGGAACGTGAAAGTTTCTCTTTCCTAGAATAGGAACCTTCAAAGGTAAGTCCCTCCCAAAAGGCAGTAATGCACACAGCTCTGAATTTTCAGTGGTTGGCATGTGGAGGGAGGACCGAGAAGATTTACTCATTTGTGCAACAGACATTTGCTTATTGTCTGCTATGAATCGAGCCCTGTGCCAGGTAGTCGATATAAAACTTAGTAAAATATATAGCTTCCCCCCAGGAACTCATGGTCTAGTGGGAGAACAGAGGGGTGGGGGGATGAGGAGTTTACTACAGGCTGTGAAAGAGGTAAGCCCTGGGGCAACGGAAGCACATGCAAAGGACACTTTCTCCAGACTGAGCTCAGAATGGAAGACCTGACCCAAGTTAAGCCTTGAAGGACTGGGGTAAATCATAAAGGGTGGTTCAGGAAGCAGCAAGAACACACCATATGCAAAGGCGCACAGGCATGAGGAGGGCAGGAAGTTTGCGGTGGGAGCTTAATGCAACAGGGAAGGGTGCTGCAAATGAGCTGCACAACCTCGCATGCTGTGAGGAAGAACTGAGCAAAAAGGAAGGAAGAGCTTGAAGGACTTTACGGAAGTGACGTCATCTTATGTGTCTGCAAAAGAAAAATGACTTCATGAAGAATGGCTGGAAGAGCTGAGCCAATGACGGGGAAACCTCTTTGGTGATGAGATCATCTAAGACTAAATGAAAGTTATAATAACCATGGGACTAGAGAGAAGGCAGCGAATTCAGAGCTCTTTACTGGATCTGAGTATGAATTCAAGATTATGAACACGTGACATCATATAATTTACTGGTTGAGGTTGTGGACTCAGGGGTCAGGCTTGGATTCAGCTCCAACTCCACCCCTGTATAACTTTGGAAAAGTTATTTAACCTCTTTGAGACTCAGTTTCTTCACCTGTAAGATGGGGATAATAATAACCAACCACATAGGCTTAAGGAAAAGGACTAAATATATGATAATGCCTGAAAAACATTTAGCATAGTTCCTATCATATTAAATCTCTATAAATGGTAGATATTACCAGTGTTTTATTAACACTGTTAATTAGGAAACAGTACTCTACCCCTCCATATCCTAGCTTCCCCTAAAATATCAGATATCAGTGTGAAAGGGGAAAGACACAGAAAGGCAACCTCATGAATATTTACATCATACTGGCTAATATTTATCTCGAAGAACAGATTAAGACACAGGTAGCTAACAAAACAGTAGCTATGGTCACCTCTGGGAGGTGAAACAAGGGTTAGTTTTACTTTTCTTTATGTATATGTGCTATTTACATAATAAGGAAAACGTACTTTAAATAGATGTATTATGCCACAATACTCAGCACCAGGGAAATGAGGATCTTAGAAACAGACAGCACCCCTAGTCGGCACACATCCAAACTTCCACCATGTCAATAGCTCTAGGAAAAACTAGCCAGCAGCACAAGCCCAGGGAAACTCCCAGCACGAGCTACTCTGGATCATGGAGATGACCACAGGAAGGGCCCCATGTCGCCGGGCTCTCAGTCCTCCAGGAGCTGCTGCACCAGGCGGGAATAGAGGTCCTGGCCCTCCATGAGCTCTGAGTGCTCCCGCAGTTCACCCTGCCTGAGCACCAGGACCTGGTCCGCACTCTGCACCGTCTGCAGCCTGTGAGCAATCACCAGCACTGTTCGGTCCCTGTGGGATTTCCAGTCCTGCAGCTGAAGAGGGAGGATCATAATGCCTCAGAAGGGTAAGAAGAGGGGCACCTGGGTGCCTCAGTGGGTTAAGGGTCTGTCTTAGGCTCAGGTTATAATCCCGGGTCCTGGGACCAAGCCCTGTATCAGGGGGGCCTGCTTCTCCCTCTCTCTCTGCTGCCCACCCTGCTTGAACTCTTTCACTTGCTCTCGCTCTCTCTCTCTCTAATAAATAAAACCTCTTTAAAAAATAATAAAGAAAAATAAGAGCAGGATGGGCACATGTCACAACTGAGCAATATCTCTTGTGGCACAGGGTAAGGAAGGCGTGAACGATGAGAAAGACGACAGAGTCTGCACTGCCCTTCTCTCTCAGTTGTCCCGTTGTAAAGGGAACTGGGGGAAAGGAGGGGCTGTTCCCACACCCCACACTCTCCATTCCACTCCCCACCCCCTGCAAAAGCACAGATAGTCTTTCTTCCACTAGTGGGCCATTCGTCTTCCTCTGCCCAATTCTGCATACACTGGTCCTTCAACCATGAGCCTTGGGTCCCAATGCCTGCCCCCTCAGGACTCACAGCCTGCTCACACTGGACATCCAGAGCACTGGTGGCTTCATCCAGGATGAGGACTCGTGGGTCCCGCACAAGGGCCCGGGCAATGGCCACACACTGCTTCTGTCCCGCAGCCAGCTGGTTCCCTTTCTCCCCTACATCTGAGGAATCCGAGAAATACCTTTTCTCAGACACAAGTGGCCATGACAGCGTCCTCCCCATGAGCAGGGACAAGCGCACAACTGGTCTTTCCACCAGCACCCATGAGGAGGCATGAGAGCCTACGTCAGGAGGGCAGGGGTGGACAAGAGGGCTCCCAAGAGAGGGAGCATACTACCCCGGGGGCTGTCTCCCAGTCGGGACCGCAACCAGAGAACTCCCGGTGCCGGGGAAGGCCGGAAAGTGGGAGCCAATCACGGGGCAAGGAAACAGCAGACAATCCGCATCCCCAGGAACCTCCTCTTCTGAAGGAGGGTACCTGTATCCAGTCCGTGCTCCAACTCCTGTATGAAGCCGTGGGCATTGGCGGCCTGGGCAGCTGCCATCACCTCCTCATCACTGCAGCTCTTCAGCCCGTAAGCAATGTTGTCCCTCACAGAACCGGAGAAGAGCACAGGCTCCTGCCCCACCGAAGTCACCTGCGCAGAGGGGATGGGAGCAGGGGACGGTGTGTTAAGCCCCCGTGGCAAGGATCCTCTTTTCCTCCTGGTCTAGCTCCCTTAGAATGGACTCCTTGGGTTTCTTCCCACGGATCTCCCGTGCTCTCTGCACATGCTTCTTCCCTCCTATGTCCTGTCCCTCTTCCTCACCGCACCCGCTCTGCCCACCACCACCCACCTGTCGGTGCAGGTAGCAGTGTTCGTACTCGGAGATGGGCTTCCCATCCAGCAGCAGCCGTCCCCCGGTGGGCTGGTACAGATTCTGCAGCAAGGCAGCCACTGTGCTCTTCCCGGACCCATTGGGCCCCACCAGAGCCGTCATCTCACCAGGGCGGAGAGTGAACGTCAGCCCCTAGAAAAGCCGAGAAACAGTCAGAGGCTTGCCCCGAGGCCCTTGCCTTCTGGTTCTGTCGGGGGTGGGGGGGGGGGGTGAAGATCAACCTCTCAGCGACAAAGGATCTACTACAGGCCGTGCCGCCTGGGAGCCGAGGTCCGGGTTCCCTCCCTGCTGCCCCTCTCAGGCACCTTGAGCACAGGCTGGTCCGGGCGGTTGGGATAAGCGAAAGAGACATCTTGGAATTCCACCAGCCCCCGCAGAGTGGGAGGGGCCAGCGTCCCAGGCGGAGGCAGCTTTGGCTTCCGATCCAGGTACTCAAACACCTTCTCCGCAGCCCCGACGTTGCTGAGCATATCGCCGCACATGTAAACCAGGGTCTGGAAAACAGGAACGGAGGGGTCAGCTCCCCAAATGCAGAAACCAGCTCCCCAGCTCCTCACACGCTCCCTGCCACACTCTGTCCAGGTCAGGCTTCTCCTCCCCTCATCCGAAAAGGATTCCCTCCCCCTAAATGCGATTCAGTTGGAATTTAAAGGCAACCCAAGGCCCCAGCGAGCCAATCTGCAACGTAAAGGATAGAGAGGTCCTTACAGCGCTAATTCTCTCCCCAGACCCTCCAGTTCCCGCTCCGCATTACTTGTGCACTCTCCCCTCCTGTTTTGCCTAACTGGACAGGGAGCTCCTTAAAAGCAGGCACTGTGCCCACCTCATCTCTGCCACTCTAGCCACCAGAGTGCCTAGCACAGCTCTCCATACATGAAAGATGCTTCACAAATATGTAGGAAAATTATAAAATAACCACCAAGGTGAAGTAGCTATTTTTGAAAACTGGTAAAGCTAGGGAAAGACCCAAATGCTATTCTGCCTTTCCTACTCAAACTGTACCACTGGGTTACCAAAGAGTGGACCAGGGTAAGTCTCCCTGGATAGATGTATTCCAGCTAATAAGTGGAGGAATGGTAGTGTCACCGTCTTGCAAGCCCTAATGATTTGAATGGATCTAGGCATTGAGCATTAATGGCTGATGCTACCACAGACATACATGAGAGAGATAAATGTACTATAGACACATACGTTACATGTATGAGACAAGTGGAAATATAATCCCTGTATTTGATAAATTTTAGGAACTACTGTTACACTTTTGTGGTGTAATAGGTGTTTCCTGGTTATATTTTTTAAATATTTATGTTTTAGAGATATGCCCTGAGGCATTTACAGATAAAACTATATCTTGAATTTGCTTCAAAATAATATGGGTGAAGGTACAGTTGAAACAGAATGGCCATGAGTTGATCATTTTAAAGCAGGTGATGCGTACATGCAGGTTCATTATAGTTCACCTTTTTTGTTGTTGGCATAAATTTGAAGTTCTCCATAATACAGTGAGTTGGGGGTTAGTTTGGTTTGTATTTTTAAGGGGCTCAAAAAAAGGCCAAGGGCCAGAGGTCAGAGAGAAAACTGGGGGGGTGGGGGTTGGTGAGAGTATGTCCAGGTTCCTGACTCACATGCACATAATGGCCCATGTCCTCCTCATACAGCAGGAAGGAGAGCAGCCCGCCTTGCGTGAGGTCCCCAGCCAGGATCTGCTGCACCCCACAGTTCAGCATCAGTACTTGCATTCCCAAGTGCACCATCTGCTGGGCGAGAAGAAAGCCCTGAAAAAGAGTCCACCACACAGAGCAGCGGGGACCCCACTGCCTTCCCTGTCCCTTTCTGGCTCCTACCCCCAGCCACACAGCCTCCTCACCCTCCGAAAGAGTACGTAGAGGGCACGTTCCAGGTCTCGTCGCCACCACAGCTGCCTGCACCGTTCCAGGGCCTCCTTATAGAGACAGATCTCCTGCGCCTCGGCTCCAAAACTGCGCACCGTCTGCAGCCCTCCAACGGCCTCCCGCACCACCTGTCCTGCTTTAGCCAGAGCATTTTGGATGTCCAGAAGCAGGGCCTGCAAAAGTGGGCGGGGGGTGTGGGATATAAGGGGCTGATGGAGCAGAGGACAGGAGACCTCCACCCCATTGTCCCATCCCCATCCTGGGGATGCTCCCCCAAGCTACCTAAAAATATCTAACTGTCCTTTTCCCCTCTTCCTTACATTTCTTTCCAGAAGAACTGAGAGTAGAGAGGGAGGGAACAAAATGTTACTGAGCTCTTACTGCCAGGTAGTGTAGGGAATACAGGCTCCTTCCTTTGCTCCTTCATTTAGGGGAATTCATACCATTCACAGTGTCTGAATGAAACCAGAAGGGATCATTTTCCTAAAGGGCCACAGCTAGTTAACAAAAGGTGGGGATGTAACTGAACGTGAGTGCTGTGAAGTGTGTAAACCTGGTGATTCACAGACCTGTACCCCTGGGGAGAAAAATACATGATATGTTTATAAAAAAAAAAAAAATTGGAAGGGGAGGCAAACCATAAGAGACTATGGACTCTGAAAAACAACCTGAGGGTTTTGAAGGGTTGGGGGTGGGAGGTTGGGGGAACAGGTGGTGGGTAATAGGGAGGGCACGTATTGCATGGAGCACTGGGTGTTGTGCAAAAACAATGAATACTGTTACACTGAAAAAATAAAAAAAAAAAAAAAATAAAACGGATAAAAACCTAAACCAGAGCTAAAACCATAAAACTCTTAGAAGAAAACTTCAGGGCAAAGCTTCATGACACTAGATTTGGTGATGATTTCTTGGAATAACACAAAGCACAGCCAACAAAGAAAAACTGGTCTTCATCAAAATTAAAAACTTTTGTGGGAGAAAACATTTCCAAACCATGTATCTGATAAGGGGCTAATATCCAGAATAGTGAAAGAAGTCCTACAACTCAACAAGTAAAACACAAACCAATTTTAAAAATGAGCAAAGAACTTAAACAGACGTTTCTCCAAAAAAGATATCGATAGATATGGCCAACAAGTCCATGAACAGATGTTCAACACCACTAGTCGCTAGGGAAAGGCAAATCAAAACCACAGTGAGCTATCACCTCATAAAAATTAGGATGGCTGCTATTTTTTAAAAAGCGCTGCATATTCGTATACAGCAGAATTTTACTCGGCCATAAAAGAGAAGGAAATCCTGCCATTTGCAACAACTGAACCTGCCCAGGATGGAACTTGAGGGCATTATGCTAAGTGAAATCAGCCAGAGAGAAAGAGGAATACTGTGTGATCTCATTTATATGTGTCATCTAAACAAACAAACAAAATTTCATAGGAAAAGAGATCAGGGCACCTGGGTGGCTCAGTGGGTTAAGCCTCTGCCTTCAGCTCAGGTCATGATCTCGGGGTCCTGGGATCGAGTCCTGCATCGGGCTCTCTTCTCCGCAGGGAGCCTGCCTCATGCTCTCTCTCTGCCTGTCTCTCTGCCTATTTGCAATCTCTCTCTGTCAAATAAATTCTTTAAAAAAAGAGAGAGAGAGAGAGAGATCAGATTTGTAGTTATAAGAGACCAGAGTAAGGGGTGGGGAATGGACTGGAGGAAAGTGGTCAAAAGGTACAAACTTCAAGCTGTAAGCTAAATAAGTACGGGGGGATGTAATAAAGAAGAAACAAACAAGAAACAAACAGAAGATAAGTGCTGGAGAAGAAGGTGGAGAAACCGAAACCCTTGTGTATTGCCAAGGGGAATGTCAAAAGGTGCAGGCGCCGTGAAAACCATTATGGCGGTGATCTTCCAAATATTAAAAACAGAATTACCATAACATCCAGCAATTCTGCATCTGGGTATATCCCCAAAAGAACTGAAAGCAGAGACTTGAACAAATATTTGTACACCCATGTTTACAGTAGCATTATTCACAATAGCCAAAAGGTGGAAGCAACCCAAGCATCCGGAAAGAGACGAATGGATTAACAAAACACGCATCAATGGCATATTAGCCTTAAATAGGAAGAGAATTCTGATATGTGCTACAACAGGGATGAACCTGGAGGACAGTACACTAAGTGAAATAAGCCAATCACAAAAAGACAAATACTGCATGATCCCACTTACATGAGATACCTAGAGTAATCAGATTCATGGAGACAGGAAATAGACCCGTCACTGCCAAGGGCTGGGAGGAGGGGAAATGGGGATTTATTATTTAATAGGTACCAAGTTTCATCGTGGGAAGATGGAGACAGTTTCTGGAGATGGATGGTGGTGATCCTTGCACAACAATGTGAGTGTACTTAATGCCACTGAATGGCAAAATAAAAAATAGTAAAAATGGTCAATTTTATGTTATGTAAACTTTACTACCACTTTTCTAAAAGAAAAAGAGAGAAAGCAGA
Source organism: Meles meles (assembly GCF_922984935.1). Taxonomy (NCBI): domain Eukaryota; kingdom Metazoa; phylum Chordata; class Mammalia; order Carnivora; family Mustelidae; genus Meles; species Meles meles. Next base: position 122,046,720 of record NC_060070.1, on the reverse strand, counting down.
ACTGATACTGCACTTTTCTACTTTCTCTACACTCCACCCAAATTGATTTCCCCTGATTAGAAAGGGGAAAACTCTAACTAAAGTCCTCCAAGACAGCATTTTTAATCTTTTTGTGGGGAAGGTAGGCCCAGACTCCTTTGAGAATCTAGTAGGAAGTTATCCTGTTTCCAGAAAAATGCTCCCTCTTCTTCTCCCACTCTCCTTTCCCTCTCACAAACACACACACACACACACACACACACACACACACACACACACACACACACACTTACATAAAATCCCAGGGGACGGGACCCTTCTCAAGCCTGTCAGAGCTACTGCTCTGGAGGCTGGAAGAGAAGACCTCTAGGATAGCTTCTTCTGCCCTGGGGATTCCCTAACATCCCCACATACCTGATGGCGGACATCGTACACTTTTTGAGCTGTTATTGCCAGAGGCACCTTGAGCAGAGAGAGGAGGGCCAGCCGGGGGGACAGTCTGAGCATGAAGCCATACAGTCCCACCACTTTGACCAGGCTTCGCAAGAGCACGTTGGCGTTCAGAGCAAGCCAGCAGCTCATCAGTTTGGTATCTGAGCTCAGTCTCGAATGCAGCTCCCCTGGGAAGGACAGAGCCAGTGAGGAAACCATGTGTAAAGCAGAACACCCAGAGACTGCCCCCACCGACCGTCTCCACTGACACAGCCCCCTCTTCTAAACACACCCCCTCACTTGCAGAGACCAGTGGAGACGACCTCACTACCCCATCCCAAAAGAGAGCTCAGCAGCTCCTCACCCTGGCACCATGGGTGTAGGTGGGAAGAGAGACTGTTTACAGGCTGGAGGGTAACTGAGAGGCAAGAAATGTCCAGGGGAATCCCAGACCTGGACTCCAGGCCCCACCTGTCTTAGTATCCTGGAAGAAACTGAGGTCCTGCCGCAGAAGGGAGGAGAAAAGCAGCTGCCGGACCCGCACGTTGACCCTGGACATGGTGAAGATGAAGCAGCTCCCTCGGCAGCCGGCACACAGTGAGCTATGGATGAGGGAAGGAACAGGGAACGGGGATGAAGAGGACACAGGTGCCCAGAGGGAGGGGACGAGTAAGAGAAGCAGAGGAGAAAGCACAGAATGAAAAGAAATACAACGTTGGAGAAAGTGCACCATGAGAGGCAGAAGAGAAGCAGAGAGAGAGAGGGAGACAAGGAGAGGGACAGGAACAAACAGAGGCAGGAAAAACAGGACAGGGAGAGCTAGATGTGGGAAGAAAATCATAACATATACAAATTCACGAGTATCTATGGAGCTCACTCCATGCTAGATGTAGGGAAGACCATAATAGAAACTAAGAGATTTGGGCACCTGGGGGGCTCAGTGGGTTAAAGTCTCTGCCTTCAGCTCAGGTCATGATCTCAGGGTCCTGGGATGGAGCCCTGGCATTGGGTTCTCTGCTCAGCAGGGAGCCTGCCTCCCTCTCTCTCTGCCTGCCTCTCTACCTACTTGTGATCTCTCTCTCTCTCTCTCTCTCTGTTAAATAAATAAATATTTTTAAAAAAAGAAGAAAATGAAGAAATATCAAGAGAAATAGCTTATGGTCCTGCCTGACCCAGAGCCCACCTTCTTCGTTACTGTTCCTCTACCCTCCCCCTCCGTCTCAGTCTCTTGCCTCCCCACCCCAAAGTCCTCCTTTCTACTTTACTCTGGGAACTGCAGCAATGAATTCCCTTGCCCACCTCTTCTCTGGAGCCCCAGAGACATGCTGTTCCCTCACCTCTATTGTCCTGGAGTTGAGAATTCCTCTTAGGCCAACCATTTATACAATAAAATTTGAAGGAAAAATGGGAAAGATAGAAGCAAGTATTTCACAAAATATGGTTTCCATGTTTAGAAGGCTGTTGGGATAGTCAGACATAAAATGAGGAGGGTTTGAACTCTAGCAATTACCATGAGAATGGCCAGAAAAGAGCCATAGGAGGAACACTTTGAAAGCAGAAAACGGTGGGGCTAGTGTCTGAACATCAGAAAGGCATCAACGGTACTGACGGAGCCTAGGACCTGGTTGTTTCGTACGTGGGAATAAAAGAGGGAGCCACTTTCAAGAAGACCAGGAGGGAGTATGATACATTTGAAGGTCTGGGTATATGGAGTGTGAGATGACAGCGGGTTGTCCAATGGCCGTGTCAAGAAGACAGGTGAACTACAAGACTAGAGCTGGGCGTAGAAATATGGGTCTGGGAGTCACTTCCGAGGAGCTGGCTTCAGCAAACAGTAGCAAGTATGGATTGGAAGCATAATGTTGGGTAAATAGGGTGAATGAAAGAATGAGTGGCTGAGAGTGTGAAACAGAACGGTGAATAAACACTTTCACACATATTCTGGTTTAAGTACTTTATGCTTCATGTACTAAAGGCTCTGAAAACAGAGTCAGGAGATGGAGGGTCCCCGTCAAGATGCGAGGCTAGCAAATGAACCCAATTAAGCATCACCTACCTGCCGACCGAGAAGAGACACATGAAAAAGATGGCGCTGGCAAAGGCATCAGGGTCAAAATCACCTCTCAGGATGTCAATGACATGACCCGAATAGTAAGGGATGAATGTCTCACCTGAAAGTGGCATGGAGGAGAACAGATGAACATGCTGGCACCAAGGACCTTCGCCCACCTCCGATTCCCAGCGCCCCCTTCCGGACTCACCCAACACGGCAACAATAAGGAAGCAGAAGGCTGCAATGAGATAGGGCACGTCTGGCCAGGAGAGCTTCAGCAGCCTCCACATCAAGTCTGTGTTGTTCTCCTGGCCCTGCTTCCTCTCCTCGGCTCCTGGGGAGCTCAGCAGAGCCCACATGGCCCAGCTTAGCCACGCAGCCCCATACCCCACCAGCAGCCAGCTCCAGGGGGCTGAAGCCACTCTGACTGGGGGAGCACTCAAGGCCCCTGGGACCAGGGCCCTCAGGGAAAGAAACAGCGGGGTCCCCAGGCAAAGCGGGGGCAGCAGTGTTCCCACCAATCCCAGGAGTCCTCCCACCTTTAGCAGCCACCAGAGCCCTCCAAGTCGCAGGGTCCCCTCCAGCCAAAGGCCTGGAAGCCCCGGGGGAAGGAGAGCCCCCAGTGTCCCCTGAAGCAGCCAGAGGAGAGCCAAGTCCGCCAGCAGCAGGAAGGCGCAGGGTCTCAGGTCAGAGAACCGCATGGTGTTATCTAGGGGGAGAAGAGGAATTACGGAGGTGGGGTCCCAATCCTTGCCCTATGCTCACCACCCCGACTCCGCTCAACCCGTCCGTCAGCTTCTCAATTTACCCACCCCTACCCTGAATGATCCCCTGGGTCCCCGGTGCCCATCACTACGGCCGGCTTATGACAGAAGGCATTCTGCCCGTCGTAGGGAGCCTCAGCCTTTAAAAAAAGAAGAAGACAAAAAAAAAAAAAATCCCGTGATTTCCCCCCCCCCCCGCCCCGCCCTACGCCCAGCCCGCAGCCACCTCCACTGAGTTCCGAAGAGCCGCCCCGCGGTCCCCGCCTGGCTCCCTCGCACTCTCCGGGAGGCCAGAGGGCCGGGGGCGGGGGGGCGGCAGCGGGGTGCGGGGGGTGCGAATGGGTGGCGGGTTGGGATGCTTCGGCTAGCGCTCCCGGCTCCGGGCCGCGCGAACTCACCCGCGGCGGCTTCGGGACTGCAGCTCCGGGGGGCTTTCGTCTCCGTGCTGAGCACCGAGCTCTGAAATCGGCTCGCCCTGGCTCTCCTTCGTTTTCCCCTTCTGTCTGCCGGCGACACTCTGCAAGCGGGGGCGTCCCGGCGCCCGCCGCTTTCGCTTTCGCTTCCCTAGACCGAGCCCCGGTTTCGGGCAGGGCGGCCACCAGCAGGGGACGCGCGACACCTGCCGCCCGCGGAAGCCCAGTGCCAACCCCGGCGCACACGCGACGCGCCCCGCCCCTCAGGGAGCTTCTTGCACTTAGCAACGATGCCTCTGGAGCAGAAAACTCCTGCAAAGTGTTTTAAGTTCATTAATTAAAACAAAGCTCTTTGAAGGAATGAGATGTTTTATATTTGGAGAACCAATGGATTTTCTTGCCTTGAGCTCTGATCCTATTTTGAGAAAGAACTGCCTCTTCCTCTATCCTCAGCTCAAGTTTTAAAGTCTGGGATCAAACCCGAGCCAGATTCTGAGCTAGAGACACTCAGGACTTCTCCTAAATAGAAGGTCCCAGACACTTTGACCGGAGCCTCAGTATGTTTCCACTTACACAAATTTTGAGCGGAAATGTCCTGATTCTTTACCTTCACCCGCCCTCCTCAACAAAGCCCCCTGGGCAGAGCACAAGTTCACGTCCCTCTAGGTGTGTGTTTCATATTATGTCTTGGGGCACCTCGGGCGTATGAGGAGGATGCACTTTGTTTCCTGGTTTGTTTTAACACTGATTAAGGGGTAAACAGGATTCTATAGGTCCTGCCTGACCCAGAGCCCACCTATGGAACATGCTGGTTTGTTTATTCCAGAAGTAACTCTTCAGGTTGAAACTACCTCCCAACTCAATATACCCCCAAAGGAAGGATCACTTGGATTCCAAACCACCTGTTTGAAATGTTACTGGTATGTTTACCAATGAGGCACTTCTAGTTTAAAGGGGGGAGATGTATTAAAATTATTATTATTATTATATGGGGCCTTATTATATTATATAATATAAATATATATTATATATTATATTATTATAAATTATTATTATTATTAAAATTTCTCCAAGCTTGCCATTCTGAGATTTGGAGATAAGGAGACTCTGTCCTTAATGGAAACAAAAGCTCCCTGTTCAGCTGCTAATTGCTTTCAAGTTTTTTCTTTAACTAACTTTCCCTAAGAGGGGACATTGTCTATGCTCCTTGCATGATTCAGAAAAACTCATTATGCCTTTCTCATTTTCCTAACTTTTTCCTCATATTTCCCTTTCCAAGGAGGGAGTCCTCTTTAGTCATGGTCCTGTCATCTTGCAATTAATTGAGCGTGACATATCATGAAATTGAACCCCTAATGTCCATCTCTGCATTCAATATCCAGTGTCCCCAAAATGTTATTTGAGTAAATGTACCACATTTCCAATCACCATAAACACGTGAGGTGGCAGCTTTTTCATCTGATTCTACAACGTCAAAAACAAGTCGTTCTAGTAACCCGCTCCCAGACACACAAACCATTAACAGCGAACCATACGGGAGTCTTCAGTTTGCGTTCCTATAAAAAGGACCCTAACCTAAATTAAATGGCAAATATGTGTCTACAGACCTTGACCGGCCTTCCTGAGCGCACGGAGGGACAAGTGTGGAAGGAAAACCCAACAGAAATATTTGGTGAGGCCCCATTTCTTAGGTTGGGGCTCAGGTCTGTTCTCAGGGAAAGCCTCTCTATTTCCTGCCCCCACCCCACAACGGCCCCAGCCCCAAGTCCACTCAGCAGCAACACAGAGGCATTTATAACCATTTTCTTTTATTGCGCTTAGTGGGGCACCCAAAATGTGGGGTAGGGGGAATGCTTCTTGAAACAGAGAACACACAAAAGGATAAACTCCACCCTATTCACACTGCCCACTGGTTCTCTCCCTTGGGGCTCAGGTTAAGGCTCCCCTCTCCTCGGGAGTGTAAACTAGCCCAGATTCCTGAGTTGGCCAGACTGTGCCAGAAAAGGCGTGCTCAGTCACGGCTGTTACTGACTGGTCTCCCGATACTGGTGCAGCAGGTCACTGACATCTCTACTTTCCACTTTCACCCAACCATCCTCCTTCATGTGGTACACTGTGGGCAGATGAGAAAGAACAGGGAGTCACCATTCACTCCAGCAAGTTCCTGTTCATGCGTTCTGTGGAAGGTGACAATAACATACTCCCAAACACACGCTCAACAAATACTTCATCACTGAACTTCAATGCCCCTCTTTGGATGCTGAAAACCTCCTTCCCACACCTGGGCAGCTCAGTAGGTTAAACGTCTGACTCTTAGTTTGGTCTCAGGTCAAGATCTCAGGATCAAGAGATGGAGCCTGCATCAGGCTCCGCGCTCAGCAGGGAGTTTGCTTGAAGTTTCTCTCCTTCTGCCCCCTCCTCCCACCCCCATGCATGCTTGCTCTCTCTTTCTCAAATAAATAAATAAATCTGAAAGAAAGAGAGAAAGACAGACAGACAGAAAGAAAGATTCTTCCCTACCATTTTATCTCATCTAACTCTCCCAATCTCAAATCCCCTTTCCCCATCTAGGGATGTGGCAGCACGGGTCTCTTACTGTTGACAACACCTCCGGAATAGCTGTCTCGGTGGGTGGCGTAAACAATAGCCTTGCGGCCCAGCTCATAGGCTTCTTCAGGACTAAGATCAGGTCGATAGCCGCTATCCATGACCCCATAGGCATAGCAGTTCCCACTGCCAGTGGAGAACATACTTCCTGAGAGCCGAGTCCCATCTTCGCTTACATAGTAGAGTCCAGGACCCTACAGGAAGCAAGAAGTTCCCCATTAGAGTTGGAGAGGGGGTTTTTAATAACATACAGGTTCAAATGTGAGCCATAGAAAGTGGATAAAAGAATAAGCATTACCCAGGAACATTTGAACCAGCATTTTAGTAACAATCATAGAACTTCAGGGGGAAAAAGTTGGAGTCAGCTATTTTATCCAAAAGAACAAGCTTACGGAAAAATGGTCCACC